>NC_084623.1:31863876-32213876 GCF_033978795.1 Nerophis ophidion | reverse complement strand
ATTTAGCACCGTTTTACCTCTGGAACCCCGTTTCTCTCAAACATTCAAATCAAAAGGTTCTGCATGGCATGTAAATATGTAATTTTATGTTCTTGGTATCAAAATAAAAAGGACATTTTGCAGCTAGGCAAGTAAAAACTTGATTTGATTAGTTTAAAAAAAATAAAATAAAAAATGTCAATTTAAACTTAAAACCCCTAATACTGAATGCTATGGCTACACAACATAAATAAATAATACAAACATATAATTGTGCAAAGCCTGTTGCCTATACCAGTGGTTTTCAACCTTTTTTCAGTGATGTAACCCCTGTGAACATTTTTTCAATATAAGTACCGCCTAATCAGAGCAAACATTTTTGGTTGAAAAAAAGAGATAAAGAAGTAAAATACAGCACTATGTAATCAGTTTCTGATTTAATAAATTGTATAACAGTGCAAAATATTGCTCATTTAAAGTGGTATTTTGTGAACCATTTGGAATAAAATATATAAAAATAACAAAAAACTTGTTGAAAAATAAACAAGTAATTCAATTATAAATAAAGATTTCTACACATAGAAATAATCATCAACTTTTAGTGCCCTCTTTGGTGATTGTAATAGAGATCCATCTGGAATCATGAACTTAATTCTAAACATTTATTCACAAAAAAAGAAATCTTTAACATCAATATTTATGGAACAAGTCCACAAAAATCTAGCTGTCAACACTGAATATTGCATTCTTGCATTTCTTTTCACAGTTTATGAACTTACATTCATATTTTGTTGAAATATTATTCAATAAATATATTTTTGTATTGTTGCTATCTTTAGAGTATTTAAAAAAAATCTCACATACCCCTTGGCATACCTTCAAGTACCCCCAGTGGTACACGTACCCCCATTTGAGGACCACTGGCCTATACCATGAATTGATTAATGTGGACCCCGACTTAAACAATTTGGAAAAATTATTCGGGTGTCAGCATTTACTGGTCAATTGTACGAAATATATACTGTACTGTGCAATCTACTAATAAAGGTTTCTATCAATCAATCAATCAATCAATCAATCAATCAATCAATCAATCAATCAATATAAAATAAACCTGACCTTTTAGTAGACGCAATAGGAGGGTGAGATTTTGAGACAACCTTGAATTTTTTTGATTGTAACCTGTTATTTAACAAAGTTTACTAAATAATTTCCAATTTCGTTGTTCTTTGAACCTGTTCATTGCAATAATGACAATAAAACTCTATTCTATTCTATTCTATAATATGTGTGGGTAATACTTTCACACATTTTTACATATATTATATTTCTCGAGTTACTTTGTATAAATGTGATCGTCTGATCTGAATGAGTGACATGCCTATCAAAAGCTTGCTGCCACTGAACACGAGAACCAGCCTTCAAATTCAAAACTGACTGGTCAAATCAGAAATTCCCCTGACTGAAGTCACAGGAGGATGTCATCACAGTAAGTCACAGTGCATATTGACATATTTAATGCATCTATCATAGGGAAAGTTGTTTCTAGTCCAGGGCAGCACGGTGAAACAGAGGTTTGTACGTGTGCGTCACAATATGAAGGTGCCCGGGGTTTCGCTGTGTGGAGTTTGCATGTTCTCGCCGTGACTGCGTGAGTTCCCTCCGGGTACTCCGGCTTCCTCCCACCTACAAAAATATGCACCTGGGGATAGATTGATTGACAACAATAAGTTGGCCCTAGTGTGTGAATGTGAGTGTGAATGTTGTCTGTCAATCTGTGTTGCCCCTGCGATGAGGTGGCGACTTGTCCAGGTTTTACGCCGCCTTCAGTGTAATCCCTAACAATGAAATACCATAAACTCTGTGTTTCATTCATGTGAAACAAAGTTATGATAAGAACACAACAAAGATAAGAAAATATTTGTGATCACGGTCATTTCTATGTGATGAGGTGGCGACTTGTCCCCGCCTTCCGCCCGATTGTAGCTGAGATAGGCACCAGCGCCCCCCGCGACCCCAAAGGGTATAAGCAGTAATAAATGGATGGATGGATGGATGGATGGATGGATGGACGGTCATTTTGGCACCGTTTTGGCTTAATGTAGAGTAAGTTAGAGGTAGAGAAATTATACTTACACCATTCGGGGCAGCTAAAGTTAGCTTCAAGCTAAACAAAGTTTGTCATGGAAATATAATGATTTTATGAACTTATGAATGGCATCTGTTAGCATATCTGCGGTCCTCTCCAAGGTTTCTCATAGTCATTCACATTGCCATCCCACTTGATTGTAAGTTTTTCCTTGCCCTTATGTGGGATCTGAACCGAGGATTTTGTTGTGGCTTGTGCAGCCCTTTGAGACACTTGTGATTTAGGGCTGTATACATAAACATTGATTGATTGAATGAAACGTTGTATTATCTCATTATGTGAATCACAATGTAAATTGTGTTACAAGATGAGAATAAGAAGTGAACAATTGTGTTAGTAATTGCTATGAAATATAAAAAGGAGTAGAATTAAATAAGCTTTGCTTCTTTCTACTCCTTTTTGAACATGTTTTAAAGAGAAATTAGAATGTATGGATTCTAAGATGTATCATGTTTTAAAATAAACTCAAACCATAACTATAACCATACGTACGATAAGGTGTCAGGGGGTCTATGAGAAAACAATACACAAGTCTCAAAGAGTGGTTTCTACGGACAAGTACATTGATAATATCAGGTTTTCAGTAGTATTTCAATGTAGGTAGGGTGTGAAAAAAATGACAAAAAAAATATTTGAGAAGCACTGCCCTAAGTAATGTAGATGTATGGCATAGCAGTAAAGGGATGATGGGTATTGATAATTGCTCATACAGGATTGATTGATTGATTGATTGATTGATTGATTGATTGATACTTTTATTAGTAGATTGCACAGTTCAGTACATATTCCGTACAATTGACCACTAAATGGTAACACCCGAATAAGTTTTTCAACTTGTTTAAGTCGGGGTCCACGTTAATCAATTCATGGTACAAATATATACTATCAGCATAATACAGTCATCACACAAGTTAATCATCATAGTCTGTACATTGAATTATTTACATTATTTACAATCCGGGGGGTGGGATGAGGAGCTTTGGTTGATATCAGTACTTCAGTCATCAACAATTGCATCAACAGAGAAATGTGGACATTGAAACAGTGTAGGTCTTATTTAGTAGGATATGTACAACCAGCAGAGAACATAGTGAGTTCAGATAGCATAAGAACAAGTATATACATTAGAAGTACATTTGATTATTTACATTAGGTTGTTTATAATCCGGGGAGATGGGATGTGAATGGAGGAGGGTATTAGGAAAGTGTTGAAGTTGCCTGGAGGTGTTGTTTTAGAGCGGTTTTGAAGGAGGATAGGGATGCACTTACTTTTATACCAGTTGGGAGTGCATTCCACATTTATGTGGCATAGAAAGAGAATGACTTAAGACCTTTGTTAGATCGGAATCTGGGTTTAACGTGGTTTGTGGAGCTCCCCCTGGTGTTGTGTTTATGGTGGTCAATTACGTCAAGGAAGTAGTTTGACATGTACTTCGGAATCAAGGAGGTGTAGCGGATTTTATAGACTAGGCTCAGTGCAAGTTGTTTTACTCTGTCCTCCACCCTGAGCCAGCCCACTTTGGAGAAGTGGGTTGGATTGAGGTGGGATCTGGGGTGGAGGTCTAAAAGTAACCGGACTAGCTTATTCTGGGATGTTTGGAATCTAGATTTGAGGGTTTTGGAGGTGCTGGGGTACTAGGAGGTGCAAGCGTAATCGAAGAAGGGTTGAATGAGAGTTCCCGCTAGAATCCTCAAGGTGCTTTTGTTGACCAGAGAGGAGATTCTGTAGAGGAATCTCGTTCTTTGGTTAACCTTTTTGAGGCCCATGGTCTACGACGTACAAGGTCTGTTCTCACAACAGTGATAAAAGTCCAGTTTTAGTGTAATTCGGAGCCTAAATTAATACCACATTGCACACAAAACACAAAATACAGTAATATAAATACATTAACTGAATGAAACAGTAATTACAAAAAGTGAACAACTCCCTACGTTTATCCCTGTGTTTGTCTTGCATGCTGGCAGGGGCGTTGCAAGGGAGGTAGAAACAGGCTTATTATGAGGAGTAAGTCTCAAGAAACAGACCACTACACTACTTAGTTATCTCTTTACATGCCATAGGAGCAGATCCTTTCAGCTGATCAAAGATATCATCTTTATTCTGGATGGCGTCGAAGGCCTTTGAGCGGCCATTACGCAGCAATTGTTGATGTCTCCACTTTCTGTGCAATTTACAATGTCTCGAATCAATTCCCTTTTTACTTTCCTTTTCTTTGACACACTCCCATTAAAAGAGTTTGCCTCACAATTGAGAGACATAATGCAGGTAAAAAGTTAATTTATCAATACAAAAGTGATGTTGTCCTTCCTGAGTGTAGCTATGTGCAACTACTGTATGTATTTTTGCGCTTATATATTCTTCCACAAGCAAACAATGTTTTTTTTCTGGATGCCGACCCAGTGGAACATTGCAAATACCGGATTTTAATTTATAAATGTACATAAAATAATCTAAACTCGTCACATGCCAATCTTGATGATGTAATGTGGAATGTGAAATGTTTGGACCAGTCAGATTGTGCTCGGCTTTTGCATTAAGAGCGTCAAATCTTCATGCTTATTCTCTTTATTTCACAGCAACACTGTGCAACAATGGCACATGTGCCACCAAAGACGATAAAAAACAATCCAGGACTAAAGCAGACAACATCCCCAGAGGTAGGAGGAGGAGCTGCAGGTGGATGATTGATGGATCGATTGAAGCTTCGTCAAAAGTCTTTGTTCTATTTCAATCAGATGGGAACTTGGGGAAACCAAGCCAAATCTCCACCAAAAAAGAAGAAACATTCTCAAACAACATCAAGTTCATTGGATTCATCACAGACTTCCACTGCAAGTATGTGCAGAGTTGCAAAGAGTATCTGATTCATATAATGTGATTTTGACCAGATATCACATAAATATTTTATGTGAATATAAAAGGCATAATAACAACACAACACTGCAATCATACTGCGACCGTCACAACACAATGTTATGCTGCAGTACTTTGGTTAACGTCGATAATATGTTTGGAAGTGCCGACGTTAAACACAGCATACAGTACGTTAACCAAAGCATGTTTTTCTTCAGGAAACCATGTAAATCCAAAATAATCTGTTCCACACCCAAATATGTTAACATACAACACTTATTACTGAGCAGTTACAGTTCAACATGCAGAAAAGCAGTGCCAAATATCTGTAATTAGTAAGGCCTAAATTTTATATTGTGATGTTTATCGAGGATTCCTGAGATACTAATGTGTATCCCAATATATTATTTGGTATATAAATACAAATAGAACATTTTCAAAACAGGTTACAAAGGCTGCTAATTTAGCTGCTGATTTATGTGACAACATATTGCGTATTTTGAGTTGTATTATTTCTTAAAGCTATTATTAGTCTAATTGCTAATTTACTGTTCATTGGGGTTACTTTTTGCCGTAAAATTGCTCCATCAAGACTTCTGTCAAAATGTTCTTGGAACTTATTGACCCGTGTTTCGGATATTTTACATTCGTTTTGGGCAATACTGCATTAAAAATGATTAAATTTGTTATCTTTGATCCGAAAAAAACATAGGATGAATGTGTAAGAATATGAATTAATAATATTATAGTATTATTTACTTATTTCCTTTTATTACATACACAATTTATATTATAGTCAATAATGCAAAATAACTACCATATTTTCTGGGCCATAAAGCGCACTGGTATTTAGATTTAGATTTATTGGTCCCCGTGGGGAAGTTCGTTTTTACTGATCGTACATTTAAACTATAAACATTACATATCACGGACAAAAATAGCAATAAGACATCATACATGACAGTGACAGCACCAACACATTTACAGGCTTGTCAGACAGGCCTGCTATTAAGGGCGGCTACAGCTGCAGGGATGAGGCTTTTTTTCAAGGCGGGCCCTCCGGAATTTGATGGTTCTGTACCTGCGCCCTGATGGTAGTGGAATGATATATTGGTGTAGTGGGGGAGTGATATTGTGGACTATTGTGTTTGCCAGTCGAATGATTGACCTGTGGGCTGGATCTGAGATGTTGGGTGTTATCTGGCCGATGATTTTAGCTGCTGTGTTTGTAATGTGTGTGAGTTTGCTTTATGCTGCACCGACCAAGTTTAAAAACATCAAAAATAATGTTTACATATATTAATATATAAGCCGTTTATATAAAGAGGCACACAAGATTTTGTAAATGTTTATTTACATACCTCAATTGTTTCTAAACGGTGTCTTTCACACGAGTGATCAAACAAAACAAGTCATTGTCATGTACCCACAAGCTGCGGAAGCTGGCTCTCTAATCAACTAAACAGACTCCATAACTCCATGGTGACGTTTTTGTCAATTTACGAAACTGAAACAACCCACAAAGAATGCTATTGTAAATTAATAATAACTAACACAAGACAATTGTAAACGTCTTAGCATATTCGCTACTAGTAACGACGCTAGCTTGATTACATCACGTACAAATATGCATGAACACACTCCTACAAACATTCCACATGTTAATATTGTTAAACTTACAAACTTTGCTTGGAGTGATGAATAAAGATTCCTTTCGAACAGAAACACAATGCACAAATACTTTTTCTTCAAGGAACGAAACAGGAAGTATATTTTCAACTTGCAGCACCTGAAGTGATCAAACTCGTCCAAAAGATAGCACCATAGCACAAACAATAACAGACATTTTTAGTGTTTCTGTTGGTGTTCTATGAAAAATATTTGTTGAATACAAAACATTATGGCCTTTAGTGAAGAAAAATCCATAAATTAGCTGCACTCTTTTATTAGCCGCAGGGTTCAAAGCATGAGAAAATAATAGCGGCTTATAGTCTGGTAAATATGGTAAACAAAAGCAAAAACTACCATTGCCTCTTATTTCCTGAGTTCGTAAACAATACCAAAAACGACAAAAAAAAAAGATTTTGTGACAATAAAAAACTTCGAAACTAATCACTGTAGTATCGACTATATACCGTATTTTTCGGAGTATAAGTTGCTCCGAAGTATAAGTCGCACCTGCCGAAAATGCATACCGTATTTTTCGGAGTATAAGCCGCTCCGGAGTATAAGTCGCACCTGCCGAAAATGCATAATAAAGAAGGAAAAAACATATATAAGTCGCATTTTTGGGGGAAATTTATTTGATAAAACCCAAGACCAAGAATAGACATTTGAAAGGCAATTTAAAACAAATAAAGAATAGTGAACAACAGGCTGAATAAGTGTACGTTATATGACGCATAAATAACCAACTGAGGATGTGCCTGGTATGTTGACGTAACATATCATGGTAAGAGTCATTCAAATTACTATAACATATAGAAAATGCTATAAGTTTACCAAACAATCTGTCACTCCTAATCGCTAAAGCCGATGAAATCCTATACGTTTAGTCTTACGTGAATGAGCTAAATAATATTATTTGATATTTTACGGTAATATGTTAATAATTTCACACATAAGTCGCTCCTGAGTATAAGTCGCACCCCAGGCCAAACTATGAAAAAAACTGCAACTTATAGTCCGAAAAATATGGCTAATAAAGAAGGAAAAAAACAATAATACGTCGCACTGGAGTATAAGTCGCATTTTTGGGAGACATTTAGTGATAAAACCTAACACCAAGAATAGATATTTGAAAGGCAATTTAAAATAAATAAAGAATAGTGAACAACTGACTGAATAAGTGTACGTTATATGACGCATAAATAACCAACTGAGAACGTGCCTGGTATGTTAACGTAACATATTATGGTAAGAGTCATTTAAATAACTAAAACATTTAGGACATGCGTTTACGTATACGTTTACCAAACAATCTGTCACTCCTAATTGCTTAATTCGATGAAATTTTATAGGTCTAGTCTCTTACGTGAATGAGCTAAATAATATTATTTGATATTTTACGGTAATGTGTTAATAATTTCACACATAAGTTGCTCCTGAGTATAAGTCGCACCCCTGGCTAAACTATGAAAAAAACTACGACTTATAGTCCGAAAAATACGGTGCTGATTGTATGTTGTATAATAGGTATCGTTATTGTTAATATGTGAACTGATCCGCCTAGCCCTTTTTACATTCAAGAGCTCTAACGTTGCAGTTGCTAGGCTTTGTGTATTCTCCTACGGTGTGTAGTGTAGCATGTTTAGCTATTTCTTGTCCTTTAGTCCTCCGGTGATAATTTTATGTGTAAGAAAACACATTTTCTATACATGCTGACATGGAGGCGAGGATTAGTGATTTTGAATCTGCATGATGGAGGGACATTATCCGCTAGCTTTCTAGCAAGGAAGCGACATCATGTCGCGGATGCCTCGTTTGCTTGTTGCTGTCAAATTTGTGGGACACAGCTAAAATGTGTCATGTGTCAACATGTATTTTTATAATATGAGGATACTATTAAAAACTCAATTGTCTGACAATATATCATACAGTATATCGTCAAAAACGTATAATCTTATCTGTAATATGTAGTACTGGGAATTGCTTTTTCCCTAAAAAAAGGAATGTTATAGTTTAAAGGGTGTCTAACCTCTTCCTGGGGTTACTTCACTTTGTCGACTTTTATTGGATCCCTGTGACACAAAACATATTACCCAGTGAGGTCTGTTTCTGGTGTCTCACTAAAACTTACCTAAAATGTGACAGGGCATTTTTATTGAACATGATACAGCTTACAGCAGCTTTGTTAGGGTGATGATTCTCCACAAAATGTTAAACCACTCTCCACTTTGCCAAAATCTCCTTAATCACAGAAGAGGGCGTGCCGTTCTATGCTTTTTGCCGCCTCATCTGAAGCAGTGTCCTCTGCTGCCACCTGCTGCTGTTCCATATGAAGTTTTTGGAGCTCTTTAGTCATTAGCTTCTGCTTGCCAAGTAAATGGACCAACGTAGTGTATCATGGGATTTGGTGTTGCGCATTGGTGTTGTGATTCAACAAATGATGCTGATAAGGCCCCAGAGTTAAAATACATTGCAACAGTTTGTTATGCACTAACCAAGAAAAATAAACGATAACCTTAACTAGAGCGCTCATTATAGAGTCGTAGATTGTACGTGTGACCAACAAAACGACATAATGCCTTTAAAACATCCTTGGCAAAGATATTAAGGAAGGGGGTTAATGTATTTAAAACATATCTTGTAATGTACTTTTATTTGTATATATTTCCCGATATTATGATATCTTCCTACAAATGACAAAATGTATTGCACATAGACTATACCTGAAAATTAAGCACAAGATGATAAACAACCACAATTCAAGTTACAGATGTGTATTATTTATTCTCTCCAAGAAATATTAATAATAATATTGGATTTGGTTTCGAATAGCAAAGTCCAAACATTTTCCAACGTGGGCCGTTTACGGAAAAACAAAAGAATACGATGACCAGATTGAAAAATGTTGTACACTTGTAAAACTCATTATTAGCTTTTGTGCTATATTGTATGTGACAGCACAAGTAGTTGTTAATGTCATATACACCTCATTAACATCGAGGTCATTTATTTTTCAGAACATGTTGAGGGCCAATAAAAAAAACAAAACGTGTGCTAACCCCTGATTTACTGCCTTTAGACACCCAATAATGCAATTTACATTGAGAACTCATTAGGCATTCACTTCAGTCATTTTTTGCTTTAAAGTAAATGACTGATATTTTTTGTATTCATTGCTTTTTGTATTCCATTAATTTTACTTATATTGATTATGGTAAAGTGTCTTTGACAGGTTTAAAAAAAAATGTTTCTAAATAAAATGTAATATTATATTTATTGATATAAAACTTACCGGTATGTTTATTGATTAGTCAGCTTTGGCTTTCTTGTTGTAGGCGCAAGTCGAGAGATCAGCGTGCTTGTTTCAAAGTTTGCAGATATGTTAAGGTAGGTCACATTGAAACTACAGTTTTTGACTGTCTATTGGTAAATAGTTGCTACACATTTAATCTCTGTGAAATGTCGTTGTTTTGTGGGCATACATTTGATTATAAGATCTCAAAACATTCCCAACAGTGGGAAGTGAGGGGTCTTCTATGAAAAGCCAGATATTTTGTCCGTATGGAGGTTTGCTATCCACTCCTAAACAAAATCATAAAATTTAAATAGGTTATACTTGTATAGCACTTTTCTACCTTCCAGGTACTCAAAGTGGTTTGCCACTTTTTCCACATTCACCTATTTGTTCACATTCACACACTGATGGCAGGAGCGGCCATGTAAAGCCCTAACAATGACTCATCAGGGGCAAGGACACAACGTATGTGACTTGGATGGTGGAAACTATCTGTGTTGGCCCTGTGATGTCCAGGGTGTACCCAGCCTTCCACCTGAGTGCAGCTGGGATAGGCTCCAATAGAAAGTATCCAGTAAGAAAACACGTCCCCATCATTCAGTTTACTGCGTCATGAGTAGGGCAACTACTTGGGTTGGACCTAATGACTATTTTGACTGTTGACTTATCCGATTATGAAGCGTACACCTATGCAATGGCTCTAAATTAGCAATCAGATTTTATATTCAGCTTGAAATATTATTAGTATATTTTAAGATGACTACCTCATTCAGAAATATTTATTTTTACTTTAACTGTACTGCTTATTAAGCTGTTACAAAAAGAACAACTTTATTTAAAACAAGAAATGGCAAAGTGCAAATAACAACAAAGAATCAGTTTGTATGTAAACAAAGGATAGTCAAAATAGACAACACCGAAATTATCTAACTCCCTCATAGATAAAAGGGCATTTTGTGATGACTATTATATGTTTAGATAACTGCACACAGGTATATAGACAAGGTTTAGCTGGGGGACTTTGGCTAAAATGATAGTTCGAACAATTATTTTTATCCAACTTACAGTAGTTTTTCTGTCTGGAGAGTCACAGACTGCATTCTGCATCCGCTTTAAATGCTCCTGCATCACAGATGCTGTGCCATTAAAAGCAAGCTTTGCTTTAACATGTTTTGGGTGAAATTGAGTGGGGGTGGCCTGGACTCGGGTGTAAGGCAAGATATACCCTGGTCAAGTTGTCACCTAATTGCAGGGCCAACACAGATAGGCAGACAAGCATTCACACTCACATTCATACACTAGTGCCCTAATTTACATTAACTTGTACTGTAGTTAGGTTCCACACTGTTATATATGAACGGATGAAATTGTTAATTCAACAACTAAAATGTGTCTCAATTGATTACAAAAAACATACCTACAAACTTAGCTATAGTCCATCATAAAAAAATATTCGCAATTTAGTTATTTTTACCCTCTGAGCTTTTCGTTGGACACGGGAGATGGGAGTGCATGTGATGAGGACTGACCTTTTTTTGAAATTTTGCCTATTATTCACAGTCGTTATGAAAGACATGACGACGGATGTTTTTTTTAAATGCATTGTAAATATTAAATAAATGCGATCAAAAGTTTGCTTACAATTCAGCCTATGAGAGCTCCACTATTTCACCCCTAAAATTCAATAACTAACCATTCAAAAACAGCCAACAATACTCCTTTCACATTACATGACTTAAATATTAACCAAGTATTAGTGATATTGTTATTATAAGCGCTAACGCAGACAAATGATTCATAGCGGCGCCGTGTGTTCCTATGTTTACATTATTGAGTGGTCTGCTGCTTCCTTGCTCTCTGGGAAGTTTATTGTAGATCATAAAAGATGAGGTGGTGACTTTTCCAGGGTGTATCCCGCCTTCTGCCCGAATGCAGCTGAGATAGGGTCCAGCACCCCGTGACCTCGAAAGAGACAAGTGGTAGAAAAAGTATGGATGGATATATCATGCCTGTCACATGGACAGAAAAAGTTTTTGGTGGTATTCCGACAAGTTGGTACATTATGACAGCCATTTAGGAAATTACAAGAATGACAAGAAAAGACCCTTGGTCCCTCCCCCGCTCCCCCACCCTGTTTCTTTGTGGGGATTATGGTCAATCTTCATTTAAGTGGAAATATATGAACATACCAGTAGTCGGCATCCTAATGACAGTAGACATTGCACAGCCAGTAAGTGATGTTTTATTATGTTTGTTGGCTCTCATAAAGTCTGCACTGTCTGCAGTGAGCAATAATTAGTAATGAAGAAAAAAAGAGCAAACATCTATTTTTTTTAAGATTAATGCATCGTGTTTGTTTAAAATGACCAAACATGTAAATATTAAATATTATAAATGTGCCTGTTCCTTCATTACATATATTTGCATAATGTATGTAAAACCTCAATGGAGGGGTTTTGTTTTTCAAGGGATTTATAGGCAGAATTGCATAGCTTCCATAGGCTCAATTGTAAGCAAACTTTTGATCCCATTTATATCATATTTAGATTGCAAAAAAAAAAAAACATCCGTCATGTCTTTCATAATGATTGGGAACAATAGGCAAAAATGTAGGCTTAACGGTGGAAGAGGGGTTAGAGCGTCTGCCTCACATTATGAAGGTCCTGCAGTCCTGGGTTCAATCCCAAGCTTGGGATCTTTCTGTGTGGAGTTTGCATGTTCTTCCCGTGAATGCGTGGGTTCCCTCCGGGTACTCCGGCTTCCTCCCACTTCCAAAGACATGCACCTGGGGATAGGTTGATTGGCAACACTAAATTGGCCCTAGTGTGTCAATGTGAGTGTGAATGTTGTCTGTCTATCTGTGTTGGCCCTGCGATGAGGTGGCGACTTGTCTGGGGTGTACCCCGCCTTCCGCCCGATTGTAGCTGAGATAAATGCCAGCGTCTCCCGCGACCCCAAAGGGAATAAGCGGTAGAAAATGAATGGATGGAAGGCAAAATGTAAAAAAAAAAGTGCAGTTCTTTAATTATAGTGGCCACTAGGTGTCGCCTATTACCACTGAACCAGGAGTCACCAACCTTTTTGAAACCAAGAGCTACTTCTTGGGTACTGATTGATGCGAAGGGCTACCAGTTTGATACACACTTAAAAAATTTTGCCAGAAATAGCCAATTTGCTCAATTGACCTTTAATAAATAAATCTTTATATACATATATAAATATATATATATACATATATATATATATATGTATATGTATATATATATATATATATATATATATATGTATATATATATATATATATATATATATATATATATATATATATATATATATATATATATATATATATATATATATAAATGGGCATTTCTGTCTGTCATTCCGCCGTACATTTTTTTTCCTTTTATGGAAGGTTTTTTGTGGAGAATAAATGATGAAGAAAACAATTCATTGAATGTTTTAAAAACAGGAAAAAAATTCAAATTAAATTTTGAAACATAGTTTATCTTCAATTTCGACTCTTTAAAATTCAAAATTCAATCGAAAAAAGAAGTGAAATACTACCTAATTTGAATCTTTTGGAAAAAAATTTAAAAAAAGAATTAATGGAACATATTTAGTAATTTTTCCTGATTAAGATTAATTTTAGAATTTTGATGACATGTTTTATTAGGTTAAAATCCAATCTGCATCTTGTTAGAATATATAACAAATTGGACCAAGTTATATTTCTAACAGACAAATCATTATTTCTTCTAGATTTTCCAGAACAAAAGTTTAAAAAAAAATTCAAAAGACTTTGAAATAAGATTTAAATTTGATTGTACAGATTTTCTAGATATGCCATAATATTTTTATTTTATTTTAATCATATTAAGTTTGAAGAAATATTTCACAAATATTCTTTGTCGAAAAAACAGAAGCTAAAATGAAGAATTAAATTAAAATGTATTTATTATTCTTTACAATAAAAAAATTAATTTACTTGAGCATTGATTTAAATTGTCAGGAAAGAAGAGGAAGGAATTTAAAACGTAAAAAGGTATATGTGTTTAAAAATCCTAAAATATTTTTTAAGGTTTTCTCTAAAATTGTCTATCTGAAAGTTATAAGAAGCAAAGTAAAACAATAAATGGATTTATTTAAACAAGTGAAGAGTGTGTCTTTGAAATATTTTCTTGAATTTTCAAATTCTATTTGAGTTTTGTCTCTCTTAGAATGAAAAATGTCGAGCAAAGCGAGACCAGCTTGCTAGTAAATACATACAATTAAAAAAATAGAGGCAGCTCACTGGTAAGTGCTGCTATTTAAGCTATTTTTAGAACAGGCCAGCGGGCGACTCATCTGGTCCTTACGGACTACCTGGTGCCCGCGGGCACCGCGTTGGTGACCCCTGCACTAAACATTGAAGTTTAAAGACAGCATAAGTCCATTCCTGAGGGTTAATAGTAAATAGGTTAATGTCTTTCATACCTACCATTTTTCCCTGTTTGAGGATTTTCCCTGGATAAAGCCTTTTCTGCCATTCCACAGTACAAAATAACAAAAGTATATCTTTGAAACTCCAAAAATTGGAATATCCTGCAAAAGTTTGTTTATTGCAGCAATTGGATTCACAAGGTTAAACTTTAATACATGGTTTAGGCACAAAACTGGAAACTTAGGGTATTTCATTCCTCCTTTTTCTAGAATTGTCTGTGTGTGTGTGTGTGTGGGGGGGGGGGGGGGGGGGTAGGGGGGGTTGGGGTCCAGCCACGATCATCAATATTTTAAAGAAATAAAGGCTTGACATTGCTCATGCTGTATGTAATGAGTTTATATAACATATTAGTTTCCTGTTTGACGTTGAATTGCTGACATGACTGGCCTTTTGCACAATATTATGTGACACTTGGGTCGCATGTTCGCGATGATTGTGATTAAAGATGCAGAAGGTAGCAGGAAACAGGGTTCAGGTATGAGATATTTAATACAAACAAAGACAAAAAAACTAAAGCACATGTGCACGCCAAACACTAATGCATTAGGAATGCACAAAAACCTAGGACAATGCAGAAACAATTTTACTTGGAAGAGTTCAATGGCATACATACAGAATATAATCTCCCGACAAAGATCGCAGCACCAGCTGGATTTGAATAGTGACGACTAAACTCAAAACAGGTGCGCTGGGAGACAAAATAAAGCTGCTGGAGGACATTCAAAAAGTGGAACTACTAAATAAGTATGCAGGACAGGAACTTAACATTAAACATGGAAAAACTCGAACAAATTCAAAATTAGGCATGACCTGTTTTAACCTGTTTTGTGTGTGTGTGTGTGCTTGTGCAGGAGGGCTAAGAGTTAACTGTCAAAAAATCTATCAAATCAACTGATATAGACGCTACCTTATAAATGTATCTTCTGTTAAATAGTCATAAAGGTACGGCGTGGCGAAGTTGGGAGAGTGGCTGTGCCAGTAATCTGAGGGTTACTAGTTCAATCCCCACCTTCTACCATCCTAGTCACGTCCGTTGTGTCCTTGGGCAAGACACTTCACCCTTACTCCTGATGGGTCCTGGTGAGCGCCTTGTATGGCAGCTCCCGCCATCAGTGTGTGAATGGGTGTGTGTGAATGGGCGAATGTGGAAATACTGCCAAAGCGCTTTGGGCTCCTTAAAAAGGGGTAGAAAAGCGCTATACAAGTACAACCCATTCATATTGATCAAGGTCCGGATGGAATGTTTTGTATAAAACATCCAGGATGTTCAAATACGGCTGATATATGCACGTAATCTTCTGCTGTCGTCGCAATGAGACAACAATGTGCCTTTTGATTTTTCATAGTTTTGAGAGGCGGACTCATTAGATGCAAATTAATGATACACATATACTTGTAGTGTGTATATAAAATGGTGATAGAGGGCTTTAAAGGTTACAAAGGTGACTCCCATTAGCCACATTTTGCAAGCGTTTTTATCATGTTAGGAACCTAAAGAAAACGCGTGTGTTCTTGGTTCTCTTAATGACTGTGAGCGATAGGCAAAATTCCTCCAAAAATGCACTTCCCCTTTAAATTAACTGAGTCACACAAGGATGTTTGGGTCAATGTCTACCATATATGGATAATCTGCTGACGTCACACTTAATCAAAACATCATACCTAAACAAAATTCCAAACGGACCATTTGGAGGAAGTAGGAAGGAAGGCAAAATTGGTATCTCTGCAATGCCTCCATGGTTTGGTTTAAAATTTTGGGGACTTATGCAGATTTCAAATACACATATGCAAGGACCATCAGTTAAAAAAAGTGGTTTTGCATAATAGTGGCCCTCAGAATGCAATATAATGTTTCACCTACCCAGGTTCTTGGACTTATTCCAGCCTCAGAGGCACATATGAACAACGTCCAGTACTTAAGTTAACGGTAGAATAAGAAGAATGCCAGACTTTGACTAGAAACACCCACATTTAAGGTTTGCTCCACCCAAAGTATTCACTTTGGATGAAAGCTGGATGAAAGCGTGCATGGACAGTTTAAGTCAAGTGGGTGAATGTTTTTCACTTGACCACATGGGAGAATAGGGCTGGGCCCTAAATGACTACGATATTGATTCTATAAACACATAACGATGACTTGTCACTGCTCAAAATACAAGTATAAACCTGAGATGCATGTTAGATTAATTCCAGGCCAGTTTATGCACTATTTAGAGAGAGGCCACATGCGTTTCCCTTGTAGTAACAGCATTGTTCTCATCAATTATACAAAGTGTTAAGGATAAAAATGCTGCTGAAGAGATGTATTTGAATCATGTTTTACAGCTTGCAGTTAAACTGGTCGAATAAACCATGACACATGTGTTTTTTACTGCTGTAATACTGCTTGATAG
The DNA here is from genome assembly GCF_033978795.1 of Nerophis ophidion. Taxonomy (NCBI): domain Eukaryota; kingdom Metazoa; phylum Chordata; class Actinopteri; order Syngnathiformes; family Syngnathidae; genus Nerophis; species Nerophis ophidion. Next base: position 32,197,055 of record NC_084623.1, on the reverse strand, counting down.
TCACTTTTACCGGTCATTCCAGTGAGAAAGCAGCAGTGGATACATCCCAAAGGCTGGATCTGGAGACCCTTTTGAAAGAAGCTCAAAACATTGAATCCTTCCTAAAAGATAAGAAGAATCAGCTAAAGCAAACACTGGTTCTGATTTCTAATAAACTGTCTGATTAATTTCATTGGATGAATTTATGTATGTATATATTTTTGAGGTGTGTCTCATTTTACTGACATATTTTCAGCTAAATGGAAGTTTGTGTTGTATTATGTTCAGTTGTGAGTAGGATCTTAATGGACTACTGTAGTTTCATTTCATTACACTGTATAAAATGGGACATTTCTGTGACTCCATTTAAAATAATATATCTTCACTTGGCGTCATTTTTTGTTGGATTTATTTATTGTTGGGTATTTCTTTACAGAACAGCCTGGTGTACATACATGCTTGAAATATGAAAAAAACCCTAAAATGTTACATCTGCACAAATAAGACCATGAACATATCCATACATTCATGTTTGGTTAACAATAACATGTACACTATTTATGTTTTCATCTTTGGATATTTAATCAATAAAAATGTTGGTCATACTATATCATCACAAAGGGGAGAGACACTCTTTAAGTCAAAGAAAACACATGAATTTACCATAAAAACATTTAATCAAATGTGTTAAGCAATTACATAACGGTGTACCAATTCATGAGAGGACAGACACCATACAAGCATCACATTTGTACCTCATTTAAATTTAGTACTCTTTAGTGCATAGCATTAAGTAAGTATAGCCCATTTACTATTAATATAATATTTTTTACATTTCTAGGCTGAGGCATTGAATGTTCCATGGAAACCGTATGGGATATTCACAGGCACTTCAGCCCTGGCCAACTCTTCGAATGTCTTGGCATCCAAAACCAAGAGGAACGTACGCTTGTCCTGAAAAGAACAAATAATGAAAATAATTAGTTCTTTAACATTGCTGGCACAACCCTTGTGTTAGGAGGATGTACATTTAAAGAAAACCTAAGACAATTTTCTTATTTTCTGATTTTTTAATGTTGTCACAATGTCGGATACTCAACTTGTGTTAAACAACAGAGCATCCAAAACTGCATGCAAGCTCATGCACTAATGCTTAAACCTTACCATTTGATGCTTTGGCATTGTTTGAGTCTTTTTTTAACAACAGTGGACCATTTGTGGCGTCACAGCCTGACAAACATATTTATGTGTGCATCTTAGTAGCCAGGCTTCCTTCCAATTTATTGTGCTGAGACTGTAAGCTGCAGCTTCATCTCATACGCTACTGCAGGGCTTCTCAATTATATTCTGATACGCCCCCTTAGGAAGAAGAACATAAATTGTGCCTGTACCCACTCTCCACCGTGGCTATCCATCCATCCATCCATCCATCATCTACCGCTTATCCGAGGTTGGGTCGCGGGGGCAGCAGCCTAAGCAGGGAAGCCCAGACTTCCCTCTCCCCAGCCACTTCGTCCAGCTCTTCCCGGGGGATCCTGAGGCGTTCCCAGGCCAGCCGGGAGACCTTCCTAACGTGTCCTGGGTCTTCCCCGTGGCCTCTTACCGGTTGGACGTGCCCTAAACACCTCCCTAGGGAGGCGTTCGGGTGGCATCCTGACCAGATGCCCGAGCCACCTCATCTGGCTCCTCTCGATGTGGAGGAGCAGCGGCTTTACTTTGAGTTCCTCCCGGATGGCAGAGCTTCTCACCCTATCTCTAAGGGAGAGCCCCGCCACCCGGCGGAGGAAACTCATTTCGGCCACTTGTACCCGTGATCTTATCCTTTCGGTCATGACCCAAAGCTCATGACCATAGGTGAGGATGGGAACGTAGCTCGAACGGTAAATTGAGAGCTTTGGCTTCCGGCTCAGCTCCTTCTTCACCACAACGGATCGATACAACGTCCGCATTACTGAAGACGCCGCACTGATCCGCCTGTCGATCTCACGATCCACTCTTCCCTCACTCGTGAACAAGATTCCTAGGTACTTGAACTCCTCCACTTGGGGCAGGGTCTCCTCCCCATCCCGGAGATGGCACTCCACCCTTTTCCGGGCGAGAACCATGGACTCGGACTTGGAGGTGCTGATTCTCATTCCGGTCGCTTCACACTCGGCTGCGCACCAATCCAGTGAGAGCTGAAGATCCCGGCCAGATGAAGCCATCAGGACCACATCATCTGCAAAAAGCCGAGACCTAATCCCGGGGCCACCAAACCGGAACCCCTCAACGCCTTGACTGCGCCTAGAAATTCTGTCCATAAAAGTTATGAACAGAATCGGTGACAAAGGACAGCTTTGGCGGAGTCCAATCCTCACTGGAAACGTGAACCGTGGCTATAATTAGCATAATTTATCCATACAATTGTTATAAGTACATCTCTGCATAGCATTGTATTCTTATTAAAAATAAAGAAAACAACACACCGTTTTTTCCCCGTCTCCCATTGTACTCACGGTGAAGCCAAGCGCTATATGCTTCGTCATATTTATTTGTCTTAGCTTTCTGGTGACTTTTGTTTGTCTCATTATCTCCTTCTCTCTTTGCCTTTCTTTTCAGCCCATTTAAAAAAAATCCCATAATGTCTCCTGGGGGTTTGATCACTACGCTTCAAATATCCCTTTCTGTGCTGTGTGTATAAAAGCCCGTTGCAAACAAAAAAATCCCACAACATAGTGCTAATACTCCCTGTGCACACTCTGACAACCAGAGAGAGTATGGCCAGGGAATATCTTAAATGATTGGTCAAAAGCCCCTTCCGTGACTACAGGGCGCTATGTTTGCAACCAGTTTTGAAACTGAATTGGCCATACTTTCTATATACTCTGTGACAATGACAGCACCACTGCCACCTTCTGCAGTGGATGTGCAATTACACTCGATTGGAATTGAATTAGCCGCTAAACTCTAATGAAAATGCAATTACTAATTGGTTTGGGGGGGCCACAAGAGAAGGTAAAATATTTTTTATAGAAGTATTATTTTCATCCAATTGTGTTTTCAGCTTTTACATTCAGTATACTGATCATTAAGTTTATTTTGATCCTATCTGAATTATGAGGGTTAATAATGTTTCTGTGCAGCAAAATCTACGCCAAATTTATTTCATAGCACATCCAAAGCATATTATCTAGATCAGTGATTCTCAAAGGTTTTTAACAAAGTATCACCTCAGAAAAGACTTGGCTTTCCATGTACCACCATGAAGAGCAACATTAAAATACAATAGCGTAGTAGACCTAAGTATTCATTAAAAACAAGACTAGGTTTTATTTAAAAATTATATTATATTTATTTGGCCACTGTAATATTACACACAGATTGAACAGTAACACTGTGTTTGAATGTAGGAACACTAAAAGGGGAGGGCGTGGCGAAGTGGGAGAGTGGCCGTGCGCAACCCAAGGGTCCCTGGTTCAATCCCCACCTAGTACCAACCTTGTCACGTCCGTTGTGTCCTGAGCAAGACACTTCACCCTTGATCCTGATGGGTGCTGGTTAGCGCCTTGCATGGCAGCTCCCTCCACCAGTGTGTGAATGTGTGTGTGAATGGGTAAATGTGGAAGTAGTGTCAAAGCGCTTTGAGTACCTTGAAGGTAGAAAAGCGCTATACAAGTACAACCCATTTATCATTTAAACACTGTATTTTAATGAATACTTTTTGGGGTGTGCATGCGACTTGATGGAGACCACCAAATACCACTAGTGGTACACAAGCCACAGTTTGAGAGAATCACTGATCTAGACCAAGTGGGTTGAATATACAGTAAATTAGAATCATCAAACGTCCCCTTTCATAACTTTGTGTAAGGTAGTGGTTATAATCGTGTAGTCACATCTTGTAGTTGATTTTCTTATGTAACGATAGTAGACCAACCATTTTTGGAGTGATGACCACAGACAAAATAACACCGTCGTCCTCCTCTGTAGCATTAGGTGAGGGGATGAAGACTGGTTCTGAAGGATATAAATCCTCTTGTTCCCAAACCTTTGAGAAAAAGCAGAGAAACGATTACATGATCAATTTTTTTTGCCATGTATTTGTAACGCAAAAAAGCAAAACATTTCCCAACCTTCATGGTTTTGCCTAGGCTGTCCATCTTGATCAGTGTGTCTCCAACAAGGTGTCTGAAGCCACAGCCATAGAAGTAGCGGTACGGACGGGTGTTGTACTTGTCATAGTTGATGGCAGGAAACTCAAGACCACCATACTGATGAAGATCTTCCCCATGAAGATCCTCATGGGTACAGAAGATCTGCAAAAAGTATTTAACTGAAACTAATGCTACACCACTTGGTAAACATAATGAAGGGATAACGTAAAATGGTAAATGTATTATACTTGTATAGCGCTTTTCTACCTCCAAGATACTCAAAGTGCTTTGACACTATTTCCACATTCACCCTTACATTCACACACTGATGACGGGCGCTGACATGCAAGGCCCTAACCATGACCCATCGGGAGCAAGGGTGAAGTGTCTTGTCCAAGGACACAACGGGTGTTACTCGGATGGCCGTCCCCAAGAGAATGAAAAGGAGGAACATCAGTGTGCAATATTTTGCCTACTTAACTAGTTACTTTTGTTTAGTATTAACAGACCTACTAACATAATAATAATGGATTCGATTTTTTATCGCGCTTTTCTATTATTAGATACTCAAAGCGCTCATAGAGAAGTGGGAACCCATGATTCATTCACACCCGGTGGTAGTAAGCTACCTTTGTTGCCACAGCTGCCCTGGGGTAGACTGACGGATGCGAGGCTGACAGTTTTGCGTCAATAGCTCCTCCGACCACCACCTATCATTCATTCATTCACCGGTGTGAGCGGTACCAAGGCAAAGGGTGAAGTGTTCTGCCCAAGGACACAACGGCAGCGATTTGGATGTCAAGAGGCGGGGAGCGAACCTGCAACTCTCAGGTTTCTGGCACGGCCGCTCTACCCACTACGACATACCGCCCCCAACATGTATGTATTGTTTGTACTTTGCATGCATTTTGACCATTAAAAGACTTGTATGCTTCACTGATCTCTAAGTCTCTAAAACCTGGATCATGCTCCAGTGTTTAGGCATGAGTCTGTGCTTCACCCACTTGCTCCTTCCCCTGCACCCCCTGTAAACCCTTTTTGCATGGATGAAGTACACTTCCGCACAAACCTAACCTTGAGTAACCTCCGACAATCTGTATTAATAATTCACGGGAGATCGTTGTCACCACAAAACATTGTACCATATTTTTCGGACTATAAGTCGCAGTTTTTTTCAGAGTTTGGCCGGGGGTGCGACATATACTCCGGAGCGACTATTGTGTGAAATTATTAACACGTTGCCATAAAATATCAAATAATATTATTTATCTCATTCGCGGAAGAGACGAAAAAAATCTCAGCAATCGTCACACACACGTCAGCAATCGTCACACACACATCAACCAATAAGAATTTGGCGGGGGAGGGTCATGGCAGAAGTGCATTGTGGGTCATGGAATGCTAACTGCTATATGCTATATGCTACTGCCGTAGCTATTAAAGTGGATCATTTCACCGTTGCCGTCTGAGAAGGACTGAACAAATATTGGACCGAAAAGGAAATCATGTACTGCAGATTACAAGCTGGACGTAGTGAAATATGCAGCAGAAAACGACAAGACGAAACGGCGCATACCTTTGGAGTTGGCAGAGTTGTTTAGAAGCGACATCGAGGAAGAAGATTTCATCGGATTTATCGATTAGGAGTGACAGATTGTTTGGTAAACGTATAGCATGTTCTATATGTTATAGTTATTTGAATGACTCTTATCATAATATGTTACGTTAACATACCAGGCACCTTCTCAGTTGGTTATTTATGCGTCATATAACGTACACTTCTTCAGCCTGTTGTTCACTATTCTTTATTTATTTTAAATTGCCTTTCAAATGTCTATTCTTGGTGTTGGATTTTATCAAATAAATCTCCCCCCAAAATGCGATTTATACTCCAGTGTGACGTATATATGTTTTTTTCCTTCTTTATTATGCATTTTCGGCCGGTGCGACGTATACTCCAGAGCGATTTATAATCCGAAAAATAAGGTAATGTGATTTAGTGTTTACAATGTAAGACAGCATACAGAAACTTTTAAATACAAGATATGGGAAATTATAGAGTTTAAGAGTAGCGTTGGTTAGTGTTTGTTTGTTGCATCATGGATATTTCACTTACAGTGGCATTATTAGAAATTCTAATGATTCAAGATTCATTGTTAATTCAATTTATTTGTTAAGTTTATAAACTTGCAGTCATTGGCATTAAACCAACAAAACAAAAACAGTTGAACACAGCCAATATTACAATGGGTCAATAGTTACTCCTGCTTTGGAAATTGTCCACATTTGGTTGAATATGGACATTTTGTGCTTGAATTTTTACCTGCGGACATCAACAGAGTTAGGAGAAATATACCTTATTTGTCACCAGTTAAAATAATAAGGTTATGATTAACGGTACAAAAAAAAACGTTTTCTTGTACAGCAACAATATCCCGACTACATTTTTATATTTTGTAATATGATTTAGGTTTAGTATGATTTCTTTAAAAGCCTGGAACTGCTTTTTTGTTATTACTTACATTTACTACATACTTACACTTACAGAAAAAACAGTTTAGCCAAGTAGCACATTCAATTCCCCGCCCCAATTGTTTTTTTCTACTATATATTGGAATGCCAGAACAAGACTATAATATAAGTTTAAGATTACGGTGCCTGTCCTCAGGTAACAAAACTTTTTACAAGCCACTTCATTCACAAGAAAGATGAGCCTGACAAAAAATTAATTTACATGACAAATTGCTATAACAGTATGTAGTATAAAAGTAGTTTACCTTTTTCTTGCCAATCCTTAATGAGGTGGCTGAGCTCTTAGGCAGGTTGTTCAAGTTCTGGTTGTAGGGTGTCTTGTCATCAACATTGAGAGGAAGAACAAAGCGGCGTGGGAAGACTCTACACATCGTGTTATACACCTGAGGATAATAATGTAATTACTTTGAGATCCAGAAAAATACTTATGTTTAATTCAAGTAATTATCATCACCCTTTTGTCATATTTCCTTACCTCGTCAAGATCTTCTCCAGACTTGCGAAGGTTCTGGATGTTGTAGTTTCCTATTGCCATGCCATCGTCTGACGCACACATGTCTATGATTAAATAACCATCTTCTTCAAAGGCATTAATCTGGTGGAAGGTTGACAGTGGCTTGGCGATGTACTTAAGGGAATCCACCTGGATTTGACAAATGAATTAAAACATTAGGTAAAATAAAACTCAAAGTGAAAATACTGTATTCAGTTTAATTAGGCTGAATCTAATGTGGAAAAAAACCTCACCTTCCCAGTTTTTTTATGAATCAGATGAAAGATGGTGTTGAGTTTTGGATCCCAATAAAAGCCGTCACTAATGCTCTTTCCTCTCAGTTTTCCTGTTACAATCTTCAACAGGTCCATCTTGATGGGCTGCTCAATGAACACCACATAGTTCTGAGACATTGCTAAAATGGAGTCAAAGGGGATAACGTAAGTTTTACTGCCCATCAGGCTTTTAAGCCAATTGTTGAAATTTAAGAACAAATTAATTCAGTAAGTAAGTGTTTATTTCAAAAACTAAACATCACTGCAATACCTTTATCCATCTTCACCTATAGCTAATTGCTGTTGAGCATTAGTTGTCTAATGACTGACTTCATCTGATTAACTGCCTGAAATATCGACTGGTGTTCACTACTTGGCTGTTGGTATTATAGTATTATTTTTCATTTATCGTTCATACGTGGTTACTAGGGGTGTGGGAAAAAATCGATTCGAATACGAATCGAATCGTTTACGTTGTGCGATTCAGAATCGTTTCTCATTTTTTAAAAATCGCTTTTTTTTTTTAAATGTAAAAAAAAAATGTATTTATTTATTTTTTTAATCAATCCAAAAAACCACTACATAGCAATACCATAACAATGCAATCCGATTCCAAAACCAAACCTGACCCAGCAACACTCAGAACTGCAATAAACAGAGCAGTTGAGAGGAGACACAAACACGACACAGAACAAACCAAAAGTAGTGAAACAAAAATGAATATTATCAACAACAGTATCAATATTAATTATAATTTCAGCATAGCAGTGATTAAAAATCCCTCACTGACATTATCATTAGACATTTATAAATATAATAAAAAAGAACAGTAGTGTCACAGTGGCTTACACTTGCATCACATCTCATAAGCTTGACAACACACTGTGTCCAATGTTTTCACAAAGATAAAATAAGTCATATTTTTGGTTCGTTTAATAGTTAAAACAAATTTACATTATTGCAATCAGTTGATAAAACATTGTCCTTTACAATTATAAAAGCTTTTTTGTTTTTAAATCTACTACTCTGCTGGCATGTCAGCAGACTGGGGTGGATCCTGCTGGAATCCTATGTATTGAATGAATACAGAATTGTTTTGAATCGGAAAAATATCGTTATTGAATCGAGAATCGAATGAAATCGAAAAAATCGATATAGTATCGAATCGTGACCCCAAGAATCGATATTGAATCGAATCGTGGAACACCCAAAGATTCACAGCCCTACTGGTTACTCTCAGCTATAATGTTTTTTTCAACTAGACTCCTGTTTAAGTGTAATATTCCACTTGAGCATTTTCTGTTTTGAAACTCCACATTCATTCGAGTTAGTTGGTTTGTTGTTGCGGTCTTGTTTGCCTCGTTGCAAGTACAATTTTCCTTTCTCAGCTGGATACTTATGTTTCAGATACTGTAATAAGTTTGTTGTGCTACTGCCTTTTAAAACAAACTTTGCAGCATACAGTCACTTTTTCCATTTCTGTTGCCGTAAATCCAAACCGCTGATGACACTATACATTTTTTTGGTACAAACTGCTTGCTCTCTTTTGCGAGAGCAGTAGCCTTGTTGTTGAAAGTGTGTGATTCTCTGCTAAGAAAATGACCAGGAGTGTGAAAGCTATGGAAGCTCCTGTGGGCAAAGACCAGCTGGAGCAATAAGAGAAAAAGAGATTTATCTTTGGCTGCAACTTAAAACTTGCGTCATCGATAGGGGTGTAATGGTAAGTGTATTTGTAGTGAACAGTTTCGGTACGGGGGTTTCAGTGTACCGAACAAGTTTCCACATGGACATATCAAGTAGCGTACCGCACATTGTGTAACCAATGCAGAGCAAGGCACAACACAGGGCATACTACTAGCGACCGGGCTACGACAACATGTAAAAGCCAGAGCTGGAAGACCCTCCTGCCTCGTTAGATCTCCCGTTTGGGAACACTTTGGCTGCGCGATACAACAACGGAGGACGGAGGTTCGCCCACATTGTTCAGCAGCTGCTTCTGACAACACGTCAAACACGCTAACCCGTTAAAGCAGCCTCTCCTCTGCAAGTCAGGCAGGGCTAAAGCTATAACAAAAGTTTTTATAGCAGCAGATTTAATACCACATTGCATTGAAAACTAGAACCACTTCTTCTGTGGAAGATAATGGGCCCATTTATCCTCTTACTGCCAAGTTAGCCAGGCTGTTGTGGGGGGGTTGGGGGGCATTGAAACTGTTTAATGTTGCACACTCTATACGTAGAAGAAAAGTTGTCATTTTATGTAATCTGAGCAACAACTTGAGGCATTTTAATGTTGACTAACGTGACTTAAACAAGATGAAAGACTTATTGGGGTGTTACCATTTAGTGGTCAATTGTACGGAATATGTACTGTACTGCGTACTTACCAACCTTGAGACCTCCGATTTTGGAAGATGGGGGAGTGGGTGGTGGGGCGGGGGGCGTGGTTTGGTGCGGGGCGTGGTTAAGAAGCGAGGAGTATATTTACAGCTACATTTCACCAAGTCAAATATTTCACATACTTGACTTTCTGTGAATTCTAGGTATATATATATGTATATATATATATATATATATATATATATATATATATATATATATATGTATATAAGAAATACTTGAATTTCAGTGTTCATTTATTTACACATTTAAACACATAACACTCATGTACTCATTGTCGAGTTAAGGGTTGAATTCTCTGCTAGTCAAATATAACCAGAAATCATGTTCATAATTAAAGATTACATTATTATTTTTTTTACTTTCCCAAAATATCTAAAAGTATTCATATTCTCTTCATGTCATATTATGCTCCTTCCAATGCTGTTGTTTTTAGTTTTAGAATTCAGCTAGTTTATGTTGCCATGCTGTAGGAAATCTGCCCGAGGGGACATACAGGTGATAGACAGTTGCGATAGCCAATCAGATCACAAGTTGTTGACAGTAGATTATCTAAGTAGCCTGATGTTAACGAGACTGTGATTGGATACTCACTTGTCATTCCAAAGTGAGTATCCATTCACAAGTGGCAATTTAGCAGGAAGTGTTGCGCCGTAGCCATATCGGTATAGCAGAGAAGGAGAACAAAATGTTGATTAAGTGGCAGATATATTTGCAAGGCCATTTTCAAGAAGGATATTTAAAGAGAAACTACAAACCCCGTTTCCATATGAGTTGGGAAACTGTTGGATGTAAATATAAACGGAATACAATGATTTGCAAATCATTTTCAACCCATATTCAGTTGAATATGCTACAAAGACAACATATTTGATGTTCAAACTGATAAACTTTTTTTTTTGTTGCAAATAATCATTAACTTTAGAATTTGATGCCAGCAACACGTGACAAAGAAGTTGGGAAAGGTGGCAATAAATACCGATAAAGTTGGGGAATGCTCATCAAACACTTACAGTATTTGGAACATTCCACAGGTGTGCAGACTAATTGGTATCAGGTGGGTGCCATGATTGGCTATAAAAACAGCTTCCCAAAAAAATGCACAGTCTTTCACAAGAAAGGGTGGGATGAGGTACACCCCTTTGTCGACAACCGCGTGAGCAAATAGTCAAACAGTTTAAGAACAACGTTTCTCAAAGTGCAATTGCAAGAAATTTAGAGATTTCAACATCTACGGTCCATAATATCCTGAAAAGGTTCAGAGAATCTGGGGAAATCTTTACACGTAAGCGGCATGGCCGGAAACCAACATTGAATGACCATCAAACGGCACTGTATCAAAAACCGACATCAATCTCTGAAGGATATCACCACGTGGGCTCAGGAACACTTCAGAAAACCACTGTCACGAAATACAGTTCTTCGCAAGTGCAAGTTAAAGCTCTACTATGGAAAGCGAAAGGCATTTATCAACAACATCCAGAAACGCCGCCGGCTTCTCTGGGCCCGAGATCATCTAAGATGGACTGTTGCAAAGTGGAAAGGTGTTCTGTAGTCTGACGAATCCACATTTCAAATTGTTTTTGGAAATATTCGACATCGTGTCATTCAGACCAAAGGGGAAGCGAACCATCCAGACTGTTATCGACACAAAGTTCAAAAGCCAGCATCTGTGATGGTACGGGGGGGCATTAGTGCCCAAGGCATGGGTAACTTACACACCTGTGGAGACACCATTAATGCTGAAAGGTACATACAGGTTTTGTAACAACATATGCTGCCATCTAAGCGCCGTCTTTTTCATGGACGCCCCTGCTTATTTCAGCAAGATAATGCCAAGCCACATTCAGCACGTGTTTCAACAGTGTGGCTTCATAAAAAAAGAGTGTGGGTACTTTCCTGGCCCGCCTGCAGTCCAGACCTGTCTCCCATCAAAAATGTGTGGAGCATTATGAAGCGTAAAATACAACAGCGGAGATCCCGGACTGTTGAACTACTGAAGCTCTACATAAAACAAGAATGGGAAAGAATTCCGCTTTCAATGCTTCAACAATTAGTTTCCTCAGTTACCAAACGTTTATTGAGTGTTGTTAAAAGAAAAGGTGATGTAACACAGTGGTGAACATGCCCTTTCCCAACTACTTTGGCACGTGTTGCAGCCATGAAATTCTAAGTTGATTATTATTTGCAAAAAAAATAAATAAAGTTTATGAGTTTTAACATCAAATATCTTGTCTTTGTAGTGCATTCAATTGAATATGGGTTGAAAATGATTTGCAAATCATTGTATTCCGTTTATATTTACATCTAACACAATTTCCCAACTCATATGGAAACGGGGTTTGTACATCTTGTGAGACGATGACGGCCAACCCTGGAAGCTAGCTCAGTTGTTCTGGTGATGAAGTGGGCAAATGCTCGCCATTTCCACTCCAATAAGCCGAGGCGTACCACGGCGTCGAATAGGTGCTACACATTGTGAGTTCAAATATTAAATTTTTTCACTTTTAATATGTTTTTTGCATTTTTAATTTTGACAGTACCACATAAGATATGTTTTAATTGCCGATGCGTTTTAATAGATTTTTAAATGCGCCAGAAAATATCCAATTTTGTACACTGTTACGGTTATTCAGCGCGAAGTACGCCATAAATGTGTTCCTGTATTGTATTTCTCCAGCAATGGTCATGTGATGACATAAATGATGGTATTTTGAGAGGTATTCATTGAAGTCGGACATCACTGAAGGCCTAGGTGGGAAACGCACGGCCCACCACTGTAATGTATAGTAAGGAGGCACAAATAATAGAGGATATGGCTAGTGCTGCTGCAAAAGCATCCAGTTTTAGTCAAAAATAAATGTGGCGTAAGTGCGGTTTTAGGTACTTTGGCTGTCGATAAGCCTGTGTGCAAACTGTGCTACAATGCAGTCAAGAAGTAGTATGTCAAATTTGGCAAAGCATCTTCGGGATCGACATCCGGGCCTTTATGATGAATTTTGACATGTTAGCAAACATTCAGTTTCAAACTCATTATTGATGTTATTCTGGCCTGTGGCCCCCATAAAAGTTGGCCACCTTATGGTTAGCATACAGTTGCAACTCGTAGTTAAAGGCCTACTGAAACCCACTACTACCGACCACGCAGTCTGATAGTTTATATATCAATGATGAAATATTAACATTGCAACACATGCCAATACTGCTTTTTTAGTTTAATAAATTGCAATTTTAAATTTCACGCAAGGTATCCTGTTGAAAATGTTGTGGTATGATGACGCGTGCGTGTGACGTCACCGGTGGTAGCGGACATGTTCTCCCAGCACCGATCACGGCTAAAAGTAGTCTGTTTTTATCGCATAATTACACAGTATTCTGGACATCTGTGTTGCTGAATCTTTTGCAATTTGTTCAATTAATCATGGAGACAAAAATGCATTTGATGGAAAGCGGTGTATTTCAGCCGGCTGTAGCAACACAAACACAGCCGGTGTTTCTTTGTTTGTTGTGAAGCTTTAATATGGAACAGAGCAGTCAAGCGGACATGGTTCCCAACCACAGGTTTCGGTGAGAAAATTGTGGTAATAAGTCGGCTCTTACCATAAACATGAGCGGAGCTTGTGTCGTTCCTCCTGCAGCTGTCAAAGAGGCAGCTGCAACTTCCTTGGCTCCTCCGTGGCTTCTCTTAGAGATACTGGCGGTCACCACACCCCTCCCTTTAGGTATGACTATATAATCTCACTAAAACACTAGTAACACAGATAAGGGATTTTCCAGAATTATCCTAGTAAATGTGTCTAATAACATCTGAATCGCTCCCACTGACCTTGTCGCTTTTTTATTCTTTTCTTCTAGTCCTTCACTCTCACTATCCTCATCCACAAATCTTTCATACTCGCTCAAATTAATGGGGAAATTGTCGCTTTCTCGGTCCGAATCGCTCTAGCTACTGGTGGCTATGATTGTAAATAATGTGAGGATGTGAGGAGCTCTACAACAGGTGACGTCACGCGCACATCGTCTGCTACTTCCGGTACAGGCAAGGCTTTATTAGCGACCAAAAGTTGCAACTTTATCGTCGATGTTCTCTACGAAATCCTTTCAGCAAAAATTTGGCAATATCGCAAAATGATCAAGTATGACACATAGAATGGACCTGCTATCCCCGTTTAAATAAGAAAATCTCATTTCTGTAGGCCTTTAAAAGCTGTGTCAGGTTAATTAAAAGAAACCGTTAAAAAAATAGGCATGCCAATTAATAGACAATGTCAGTTTACTAAGTTTACATATATACAGTATTCTTTACGTTTCACCAAACAGCTTGTAAAATTTGTTGCAATACTTTATGACTTTAGAATGATTTGATATGTCATTTAAACTGCTGCTCACCAAAACTGTGGTAGTAGGATGGTTTGGTCTTGTCCACTGAGGGGATGGAGCAAAGTACCTTCACACCCTCCAGGGTTTCTTTGCTATTGTTTTTGGTGGGAGGCACTTCAATGATGTTGTAGTATGATCCTGAAAATTCAGACACGAATGATTTGAAAACTTTAGTCAGCTGCTACTCCACAAGCAGACAGTTAGGCAATGAATTACTCTTCACCTTTAGAGGAGTAGGAATTCCCCATGTTGTATGTTGTTCCATCAGGCTCAGTGTGGGGGTGTGCAGTGGCTCCGTTAACAGCAATAAAATCACTCCAGTTTACCTATTTGATACAGAACCAAGGAGGAAAATGATGCTGACATTGCTTTTTATGAGAAAAGTATAATAGTAGAAGAAAAAAGTAATCAAAAATATTGAATGAATGAATGACGTTATAAAATGCCATATACAGTATATATACAGTATAAATATATATATATATATATATATATATATATATATATATATATATATATATATATATAAATTAGGGCTGTGAATCTTTGGGTGTCCCATGTTTCAAGTCAATATCGATTCTTGGGGTCACGATTCGATAATATATCGACTTTTTTCAATTCGATTCGATTCTCGATTCAAAAATGATATTTTTCCGATTCAAAACGATTCTGTATTCATTCAATACATAGGATTTCAGCAGGATCTACCCCAGACTGCTGACATGCAAGCAGAGTAGTAGGTTTAAAAAAAAAAAAAGCTTTTAGAATTGTAAAGGACAATGTTTTATCAACTGATTGCAATAATGTAAATTTGTTTTTACTATTAAACGAACCAAAAATATGACTTATTTTATCTTTGGGAAAACATTGGACACAGTGTGTTGTCAAGCTTATGAGATGTGATGCAAGTGTAAGCCACTGTGACATTATTGTTCTTTTTTTATTATTTTTATAAATGTCTAATGATAATGTTAATGAGGGATTTTAATCACTGCTATGCTGAAATTATAAGTAATATTGATACTGTTGTTGATAATATTAATTTTTGTTTCACTACTTTTGCTTTGTTCTGTGTCGTGTTTGTGTCTCCTCTCATTTGCTCTGTTTATTGCAGTTCTGAGTGTTGCTGGGTCAGGTTTGGCTTTGTAATTGGATTGCATTGTTATGGTATTGTTGTGTAGTGGTTTATTGGATTGATAAAAAAAAATAACAATTTTTTTTTTTAAATCGATTTTTTTGAAAATGAGAATCGATTCTGAATCGCACAACGTATTCGATTTTGATTCGTATTTAATATATATATATATATATATATATATATAGTATATATATGTATATATATATATATATATATATATATATATATATATATATATACATATATATATCTATATAAAATATCATGAATATTATTAATATTAATTATATTATATTAATATTAATAATATTGGACAATCAATAAACTGAACAAAAGAGGCAATGTTAATTCCATGTAGTTTGTTCTTGATAGTAGACAGACAGATAGTAGTTGTGGTACATAGGTTTTTGTTAGCCATCTCTTGCAAAAGGTCAGACAAAGTACAAAAACTCAAGCATTTTTAAGCAAGTATTACATTCAAGACACCCAAAAATATTAACACAAACACATTTTATAGAGACTAAGTATAGTTTCACATAGGCGTGTTCTGATTAATATTGGATATAATTCCAATATCAGCAAAAAAATAAACAAGTATTTTCAATTGATCAACTATTTCGTAACATTCCACATTACAAAATAATGTATCAAGAAAATGTATGATTCAGTATAGTCCAATACTCAGAGACCTTAGTTTTGCATGCATAAAACAATGTGAAATACATATTATTGACAAATGATATTTATAAATGACCATTTAACATCACTTTCACGTTTATTGAAGACTTGTGTTAAAGATGTTGAGGAGCAGAGAGCCACAATGACATCACCTTCATACTTTGCTAAATGCTTTTGTTCAGATTCTATTGTTTCTCACCTTCCTTATTTAAGTGCTGCCACTTACAACATTCTTTGGCCTTATGGCAGGTTTTTTTGTAGACATATTTTAAATGTAAAAAAGCTGGTACACTAAGTCACTAAAACCCATGGGGGGTTATTTTGCAAACATATTAAATTAAAAAGAACATACAGACTGAGTCACCAAAGCGTGAGATTCTTTGCTTGGGCAATCGATTCCGCAGATTGATACACAGGCCAACAGATTAGTTTTTTTTGTGCAATGTTCATCTGTACCGTAACCGAGACGATATACAACGATCTGGGAAAACATTTAGCAAACATTTTCTGCAAAAAACTAATCATACAAATAGTGGGGCATATAAAAATTGAGGCACCTTTAAACTATTTTTCTTTTTTTTTCTACTCTTAACATTGTGCTCAAGTCCCTAAGTGACATCAGAATCAGAATCAGAAATACTTTATTAATCCCCCAGGGGAAATTAGATAAGAAATCATTTGGAGAGGTTGGCATATAACTATTTCAGGATATGTAATTTTAAAAAGCTTATTTTTTTGATGGTACAAGGTAATTTTAAAACTGTTTAATTACAATGTGTGCTAGTGTAGGGTGTTAAATATCACAACTAAACTTTTATTACACTATTTTTCGAATACTTCAGCATATAAAATATTAATGTGACATATACGTACACAGTGTCATAAACGTCACTCAGCATTACCTTTTTGGTCGTTTCCAACGTCTCAGGGTCCACTTTGTGCATCAAGTTGGTTTCTGTGCTAACATAGTAATCACCTTTGTAGGTCACAAAGCTCACATTGGCATTATCAGAGGACTCTAAAGGAGATAAAAGTTAATTGCCAAATTAAAAAACTGCCATATACTCAAATCCAATTCAGTCATATTTAGCTTTATTGTGTTTCAAATGCCTTTATTGAACAGAATTGAATTGTGCTGATAGTACTCACTTGGTAATTCAAATTTGGAGACGAAGCGTTGAAAGACGTTTTTACAAGGGTCTGGCACAGTTACAGTCCCAAATTCGGACACAGCAATGCGGTTATTTTCGTTGTTGGCCTGGTAACTCTCACTGGAGAGGAAGCGGCTTTTGTATGTCACCTGTCCCTTGGCAATTTTGAACTGGTGAAGAAGAGCCATTCCATCAAACCAGTGGTTGAACCTGAGGAGGAAGAGAGTTAAAACTTGTAAAGTGCTGCCCCGATTATCTTTAAGTATTTACTATTTGGCATCGTGCTTACTTCTGGTTTCCAATTTCAAACTTTCCTGGGCCATTTCTCAAGAAGCTACCGTTGATCCATTCCGGAAAGTTGCCCGTGATCTTTGTTGTGATTGGCTGTGGAGTCTCCTCCACACTGCACACTATATTCTCAATGCAAGGCAGACCGTGCACATCTGTAAAATGGTTGATGTTTTTCTTTGACTTGACTTTCTTAGGTGCTGTGAAAAATATAACAAAGTTAAAGTTAATAATTTAAGACAAAATTGATCCATCTAATCAATCAAATTATTGGTTTACCTGTCTTTTTCTCCTGCTGTTTAATGGCACTCATGGTCGTATGGTATCTGGTCACAGTGTCAAGATCCGGCTCTTTCTTCAGATGGGAATGCAGTTTTATACTCCACAGTCCCCTGGGTTGTGACATACTCTTACAAAGATAAGCCAAGACACGGTGTTTATGTAACACTTTCCAAACCCATTTTCATGCCTATTAGAAGAAAATAAAAGTGTCTTCTCAGTGCTATATTAATCACAATGAGCGCTTTTAGTTAAACAATTTATGTAAAGAGGTTAATAATGTTGGATGTGCTTCAGGTCTTGTCGTGGCCATCTGACCCCATGTTCCTGAAGTACTTCCTATGTGGGTTACACACACAGTATAATAGAATAGAATAGAAAGTACTTTATTGATCCCTGGGGGAAATTGTATATCTATGAGTACATTAAATAAACTTTGTGTATGCAAATAAGTATGTAAACAGTGCCCTAAATTACCTTGGAGGGAAGACAGTTTGACCACCGTAATTAAAATATGCATGCATATTGAAATTGTCAGGTCATTGTCTTGAATAGATAACAGCAGATTGGCTTGATCTTTTACAAAATTGTGTATTTTAAAATTAAGGCATGTCTGAATCTCCTGTTTTTGCAGTACTTGTCTTTTTACTTCAGTGCTTCTCAATTATTTTCTTTCATGACCTCATTTTGGGACAGAAATGTTCATTATACACCCCTGGAATTAATTACTGATAATATGTATTTACCTTTACAACCCACTGTGTGTGTGTTATATTCCTGTATTCGCCTCCTAAGATTCGTAAAGTACTTCCTTTTGTGCCATCACATGTGTGCTGGTATGAAGGGCTGAGTAAAATAAATGATTTGATCGATTATGGATCTCAGTGATGTGCGGTCAGGAGAGGCAGGGTAGACAGTGCCTCACCTGTGATCATGCAAAGAAATAAAATATATAATGATAAAATAATTGTAATTGTTAGTTTTTAATTTTAATTTAGTTTCACCAATTTGGATGATTTTTTCTTCAAAATCGCTGAATTTTCGCAATCCCTCGTAAACTTCTCTGTCTGCCGTGCGGCCAGAGCGCGTTCTTGTCTGGTGTGTTGCTGAGCGTTCAAAACGGCGGAGAAAAAAGTCTGAGGGAACCTGGTCAAGCAGCGGCTTTTTGCAATCACCCGGATGGGAAGAAGAGGAGTCCTGATTATTTTTTCCGCCGTCCTCACCACTCTCTGCAGAGACTTCCAGTCTGAGGCACTGCAGGCTCCAGTCCAGACAGAGATGCAGTTGGTTAGTAGACTCTCTATAGTGCCTCTGTTGAATGTGCTGAGAATGGAGGGAGGGAGCGGTGCTCTTTTCATCCAACGCCAAAAGTGCATGCGGTGCTGAGCTGGTTTTATAAGAGCTCTGGTTTGTAGGGACAAAGGAGGATTAACAGTTATCTGCACCTCCAGGAACTTGGTGCTACTCACCATCTCCACTGCTGTGCCATTGATGAAGAGTGGATTGTGCCTGGACTGGTGCCTCCTGAAGTCGGCGATGATCACCTTGGTCTTGTCGATGTTCAGGACCAGGTTGTTGGTTCTGCACCAGTCAACCAGATGTTTCACCTCCTTCCTGTAGTTCATGTCGTTGTTGTCACGGATTAGGCCCACTACTGTTGTGTCGGCAGCATAATTCACAATGTGGTTAGTAGTGGACCTGGCGCAGCAGTCATGGATCATCAGTGTGAACAGCAGCGTACTCAAGACGCAGCCCTTGGCAGAGCCGGTGCTCAGGGAGATGGCACTGGAGGTGTTGTTGCCCACTCTCACAGACTGGGGACTGTCTGTGAGGAATTCAAGCAGCCAGATGCATAGTGGGGTGCTGAATCCAAGGGAGGCCAGTTTGCTCAACAGGTGCTGCCATCACAGGTGCTTGTGTTGAATGCCAAGCTGAAGTCCAGAAACAACATCTGCACGTGTGTCCTTTCCTTCCAGATGTTCTAAGCTCAGGTGGAGTGCAGAAGTGATGGCATCCTCTGTGGAGTGGTTAGGGCGATAAGCAAATTGGTATGGGTCGAATGTGGGGGAATAATGTGTTCCTTTACAAGCCTCTCGAAGCACTTCATTATGATGGGGGTGAGTGCCAAGGTGCACTAATTATTGAGGGAGTAGATTGTGTATTTTTTTAGGCCCTCGAATAATTGTATTGTGTATTTTTTTAGGCACTGGATTGTAGCAGTCGTAAATCATGATGGTACCACAGCCTGGGTCAGCGAGGTGTTGAAGATGTCTGAAAACCCCAGCCAGCTGGTCTGCACATCCCCTAGGCTCCCTGCCCGGAATGTCATCAGGTCCCGCTGCTTTCCGGGGGTTCACTCTCCTCAGGGTTCTCCGGACATCCGCTGTGTCCAGGTCGACTGGCTGCTCATCAGGGCGAGGGATGGATTGTGTTGTGTGCTCTAAACCTTGTTCCGAGCCTGCCGAGCATTCAGCATTGCACGTACCTTACTGTTCAGCCAGGGTTTCTCGTTGGCCTGTACTCCTCCACACATGTGATTATTGTCTGTGGCGGCTGCATTACAAAATTCCCAGTCTGTGCATTCAAATCAGTCCTGTAATGCGTCCATTTCCCCCTCTGGCCAGGTCCTCACCTGCTTCACTGTAGCTTTTTTCCTGATCAGCAGGGGCTTGTATGCAAGAAATAGCATCACAGAGAGATGGTCTGAGGAACCGAGGTGGGGGCAGGTGCAGCTTTGAATGCCTGTTTGATGTTGCTGTTGACCATTTCCAGTGTGCTTCCACCCCAGTTGCAAAATTCACATATTGATGGAAATGGGGGGACACAGTTTTCATGTTAGCTTGATTGAAGTCCCCTGCCACGATGAAAACTCCCTCTGGATGTGTAGATTGCAGTTCACTGATTGAGCAATATAAAGCATTCAGGGTTTCGTTGGTGTTTGCACTTGGACGAATGTACACTGCTAGAAAGATCATGGCACTGAAATCCTGGGGTAAATAAAATGGCCTGCATTTTATAGTTAGTAGTTTTACATTGGGAGAGCAGTGACATGAGACCGTCTTTCCGTTGTTGCACCAGTTTTTGTTGGTGTATATGCAAACACCGCCGCCTCAAGATTTACCGGTGAGAATGCTGCTCGTGTCCGACCGAAACTGTGTTAGCTCCTCGAGGTTAACTGCCTCATCTGGAACAGATGGTTTTATCCACATTTCTGTGTGAAATATGGCGCAGCAGTCGTTCATCTCCCGTCTTTCATTTAAATCCAGCTTCATTTAGTCCAGTTTGTTCTCCAGGGAGCGGACATTTGAAAGCAGGATGGAAGGAAGCGGCGCTAGTATTTGGCTCTGTTGCTTCACTGTAGCTGGCGTATTATTCTGATGCTACCGAGGAGGTCCAGCGTTCACGCATCTTTTGGTCTAAAACTGTTCGATTTATCTCGATCTAAAATTGCCTGGCGGTCGTATGTTATTTTGGAGTGACTACGCTGCATGTTAACTGTGAAATTTTCAGAATTGACCGATTTATTCGCCAAAAAAGTTACTTACTACCACGAGCCTCTGCAGCCACAGCAGGTCACCGCCATACAGTTTACAGTAGATATGTATAGTGTTTTTTGCTATTTTTCTTTTTTTTCCACTAAAAGCACAGTTGACCCTCCTATTAAAAACTTGTAGGCAAACTTTCCCAATCATGAACTGCTCCCGAGACCAAAATATTTTTCCGGAGTCGAACATTGACCCTGGATACAAACTTTTTTGCCTTATGCTTGGTGTTTTTTGTGTGCAGGCTCAGTCAGCATTACAAAGCCACGGTATAGAAGAGCTCTTGTCAGGCACAAAGATGGAGGCAGCAGATTATATTGTTGCATCCCAACATAGTCTGGCACTCTTTTTGAGCTGTATTGCTGACCTTAACGCGCCAACAGCAATCTGGAGTAAGAGCATTGTATATAAAACTATCTCACACGCAAGACACACCGCCAACACAAAACTGCATTGATTGTTGATTGTTATTGACATGTTATTCCTTAATGTTGTAATATTTGTGATATTTGTATTTGTGTACTGTATCTTTAAGAGTTTGGTGAACGTGCATGCGCAAGTGAGTGGCGGGGAAGTGTCAGTGTGTGTATGAGCGTGAGTTGTGGCTAACAGCAGCTCGTGTATGTGTGTGCATTATTTTGGTACTACTGGAAGTTACCGCTTGTTAATAAAGCGATTGAACGGCACATCCTCGTCTGTGTGACTCCCTCTCCACCGCGGGCATTACATTGGTGTCAGAAGTGCTTCGGTTTGAACCTGCTGCCTGTGGATAGAGGATGTTCGCCAACCTCAGTGCTCGAGTGAAGGTAGAGAAAGGAACTGGAGAATGTGCGACTGACATGCCGGACGCAGGCTGCGTCGAGCACGGACGCCATGAAGCCGGCGTTTCGCGCCACATGGACAACAGTATCCCCATGACGGAGCGGCGTCATGACGCAGGAGCGCATGCGCCGCCGCCGAATGTAAACAAACATGGCGGCGCCCATGAGCTTGTGTGTGAAGCATTGAGAACACTGAAGTTTTCAGGGAAAGGAAGCTGGGAGGCTTATAAAATCAAGTTTGAGCTTGTGGCTAATAAAACAGGCTGGACTGAGGAGGTGAGAGCAATACAGTTGGCTTTGTCACTGACTGAAGAAGCTGCGTCTTGTTTGCTCCTGCTGAACCCGAGAGAAAGACTTGATTACAGTGCGCTGGTTGCTGCGCTGCAAAGGCGTTTTGGAGAGTTTGACTTTAGAGACTCTTTGCGCTGTGAGTTTAAGCACCGTGACAGGCTACCGGGTGAGTCGCTTCGGTGCCTTGCTCATGGGATCGAGAGGCTGGGTCGGCGTGCGTATATCGGAATGCCGGACGCAATCCAGAATGAACTGATATGTGATCAATTTATCCAAGCTCTTAAACCGGATGAATTGCGATTGCGCGTCCAGCTCGCCCACCCTACTGTCCTGGCAGATGCACTTGAACTCGCCATGGAGAGTGAGATCGCCACTAGTTCGGCACCTGAGACATCTTCCCACCCAGTTTCGGCTGCATCATTTACGCAGGGTGCGGAGCAAAGACCGGCGTGGGTGGAGGAACTTGTATGTGCGCTACAGACCCGCTCAACCCAGTATGAGGACAAGAAGGACAGACGAGCGTGCTGGGGGTGTGGACAACTTGGCCACCTGCTGCGACGCTGTCCAAACAGGAAGGGCCAGCAGGGAAACGGGAGAGGGTCCGTGTAGCACGGACCCCTTTAGCCAGTTACCGGGAGCACCAGCCCTCAAGTGATGAGACTGTTGTGACTGTGGGCTGGACAGAAGTGGGGGAGCCATGTCATGTGTGCGTGCAGATTGGGAATGTAGTCTGCACAGCCCTGGTGGATACTGGATCTTCAGCCACTATTGTGAGACCGGACGTTGTTCCAGCTGGAACCGTTGTAGAACCAAGTCTCACCAGATTAAAGACAGTGACTGGGGAAGTGGCCCAGATGAAAGGCAAAGCAACTTTTATGTTCATAATCGGAGGCTTGTCAGCAACATTTTCCGCTTGGGTGGCAGATGTGAGCGACCCATGTACACTTGGTTGAGACTTTTTAAAAGCCACAAGGTGTGTTATAGACATGGGGTCTGCTGTGCTCGTTCTGCCAAGTGGCCAGCAAGTAAAGCTGACCACTCCTACTGAACAAACTGTGGCTGTGTCCGTCAACACCGCAGTCGCCAGTCCGACAACCTGGGAAGAGGCTGTCAGGCCCTCCATAGAGAGAGAGGAGGCAATAGGGGAGCTCGCAGCCAAGAGGACATCACCCACCACGCAGCAACCATCGGTAATTTGGGCAGAGTCCGCTCGCCCTGAAGAATCAAGCCCAAAGCACGAAGCGGCGTCATCCGGGCCACCCCCAACAGCAGCGCATAACCAACAACAACAAGGGGAGGACCGGACGGTAGCGGTCCGCCCCATCTGGGAAAAGAACTGCGTCGGCCTCGAAGAGGAGCAGTGCGAGCGACTGTGGCACGTACTGTGGGACTTTAAGGACATTTTTGCCCTCAATGAAAATGAGGTGGGTCTCACCCATCTGGTCGAACACCACATCGACACTGGGGATGCGCGGCCAGTCAAGGTGCGCCCCCGTCGCCTCCCCATGATCAGGCAGGATGCAGCTGATAGGGAGGTCCACGCCATGTTAGAGGCGGGGATCATAGAACCCTCTGACAGTCCGTGGGCGTCTGGCGTGGTCATGGTTCCCAGGAAGAACAGCACAAGGCCGCGGTTCTGTGTGCACTACAGGCCGCTGAATAAGGTGATAAAAAAAGATTGTTACCCACTCCCGCGAGTCGATGAGACGTTGGACCTGGTGTCAGGGTCCTCGTGGTTCTCGTCGCTCGACCTGCGCAGTGGGTACTGGCAGGTCCCACTCACCCCTGAGTCACGACAGAAGACAGCGTTCTGCGCCACCAAGGGCCACTGGCAATTCAAGGTCATGAGCTTTGGACTCTGCAACGCACCAGGGACATTTGAGCGACTGATGGACACAGTGCTCGCTAACAACCCCAGGCAAGAGTGCTTGGTCTATTTGGACGATGTCCTCGTCCATGGACGGTCCTTTCAGTCAGCCCTTGATTCCTTGAGGCTGGTGCTGGGAAGGATTGCGGCAGCTGGACTTAAACTACACCCAGAGAAGTACCATTTTATGCGGCGTGAGGTGGAGTTTATGGGCCACAAGGTGGACGGAAGGGGCATCAGCACACTGGAGGAGAAGATCAGCGATATAAGAGACTGGCCGATTCCGAAGGCCCAGAAGCAGCTAAAAAGCTTCTTGGGACTTGCCTCATATTATTGGCGCTTCGTGAAGGGATTTTCTTGCAGTGACGCACCGTTGTTTAACCTTCTCCAGAACAATCAGATGTTCGTGTGGACGCCAGACTGTCAGGAGGCATTTTCTAGTCTCAAGAAGGCCCTCATGAATGCTCCTGTCCTCACCACTCCAGACCCAGCTATGCCTTTTGTGCTGGATACAGACGCCAGTAATGTTGGTATGGGCGCAGTGCTGTCGCAGGTGGGTCCAGAAGGTGAGCGGGTGGTGGCTTACTTCAGCCGCACCTTCAACAAGAGTGAGCAGCGGTACTGTGTGACCAGACGTGAACTGTTGGCTGTTGTGTTAGCTGTACGCCATTTCAAGTACTACTTGTGTGGCGTGTCCTTCACCATCAGAACAGACCATGCAGCACTACAATGGCTAATGTCATTTCGAGAACCAGAGGGAGGAGCTGCAATCTTTCCACTTTAGTGTGTGTCGCCAATGCAGACGCTCTCTCTCGGAGGCCGTGTGCTATTGATGGCTGTAGCTACTGTGACTGGCGCGACGCCAGAGAGAAAGAGCTGCATGGAGATGAGACCGCTGACGGGCCTTCATGCTGCACTGTGGAGACTGTGGACGCCGCAGAATGGTCGGCCAGGCAGGCGAAGGACAGTGATCTCAAACCAGTGCAGCAATGGGTCCAGAGTGGCAGGAGACCACCCTGGGAAGGCGTGTTGGGACTGTCAGTCGGCACCAAGGGCCTGTGGAGTAAATTTGCTGTGCTGCGCATCAGGGACGGTGTACTGCAGCGTGCATGGAAGGAGCCGGCCACCGAGGAGGAGAGATGGCAGGTGGTGGTGCCTAAGACTCTGAGGGATGCAGTGCTGAAGGCGTGTCATGGGGACATGGGCTCAGGGCATTTTGGCAGCTCAAAAACGCTCCGCCGGTTGCGCTAAGGGTTCTACTGGGGTCAGCACCGGCGGGACGTGGAGGACTTCTGTCGGCATTGTGATGAGTGCGCAGCCTACAAGGGACCCCAGGACCGGTCACACGCACCACTTCAGCAGCAGGGGGTTGGAGCACCCATGGAGAGTGTAGCTGTGGACATTATGGGCCCTTTTCCCCTAACAGACAAGGGAAACCAGTATGTGCTTTGCGCGATGGATTACTTCACCAAGTGGCCGGAGGCGTACGCGCTGCCGGATCAAGAAGTAGAGACCGTGGCTGATGCCTTACTGGAGGGCATGTTCACTCGCTTCGGAACTGCAGATATCCTCCACAGCGACCACGGCAGGAATTTTGAATCCAGAGTTTTTGCTGCCCTGTGTGAAAGACTGGACATGCAAAAGACACGCACGACTCCTTTGCATCCGCAAAGTGATGGACTAGTGGAGCGGTTTAACCGCACGCACCATGCAGCAGCAGCTGGCCATCCTCACCGCCAACCATCAGCATGACTGGGACCGTCATATTCCTCTAGTGGTGATGGCATACCGCTCCGCGGTTCAAAGTTCCACAAGCTGCACCCCTGCCCTGCTGATGTTGGGTCGGGAGATCCGCACACCTGCTGAGTTGGCGTTTGGGAGACCACCAGGCAGCACCAAGGATCAACCGGGACTGGAATACGCTCGGAAGTTGCAAGATCGGATGGAAGCAGCACATTCCTTTGCGCGAGACCAGTTGGAGAAGGCTGGTTTAAGGCAAAAGAGGAACCATGACGTGCGGAGCAAGGGCCGGGACTTTAGGCCTGGCGAGCTGGTCTGGGTGTACACGCCCAAAAGAAAAAAAGGATGTTTCCCCAATTTGGACAGTCATTGGGAGTAGCGTGGAGGTAAGATGAAATATTTAAAAAATAAATAAGGCAGGATCAACAATACAAACTGAGGACGCTAGCAAGCGTGGAGCTAAACAAAATCAAAATGTCACCAAGGGTGAAAAAACTAGGAAAGCAAGACTGTACAAAAATCACCAGAGCGTGGAGAAAAAAACAGGAGAACATAACTGTTGCCTATTGCAAACAGTGACCCAGCAACTATTGCTGGGTGACAGAAAACGATAAAGGGAAGTTGTTAAAGTTAAAGTTAAAGTTAAAGTACCAATGATTGTCACACACACACTAGATGTGGCGGAATTATTCTCTGCGGAGCAGTGGGCAGCAGTGGTGCCGCGCCCGGGAATCATATTCGGTGATTTAACCCCCAATTCCAACCCTTAAAACCAAAACACTAATTGTGGGAACACTAATTGCAAAACTAAGACAGGTGAGGAGAATCAGTGCTTATGAAAACCAACAGTAAACAGGGAAAGAGGGTGCACCCAGGAAACAGACTAACACAGAAAAACTACCAAACCTAAATCATGTCATGACCCGGGTAACGGATCATGACACAGATATTATCAAAATTTGAATAAATAAAGTCTTGATTTCTCAATTTACAAGTAATGAGTTTATATCATACATTAGTTTCACATTTGAAGTTGAATTGCTGACATGAGCACAATAAAAAAAAAAAGTCAGTATCACCTGTACATAGGTATATGATGTTCTGTTCTTATCAAATTAGGTGATTAGTTTAAAAAAACAGAAATGCTGTTTCACAGGGAAGTATTGTGCACACATATGTCATTCTCTGGTGTCAGTAGTTTACTTTCCTCACTTAAAACCACAACTGAAATTATTTGCTGTCATAATTACTTTGCATCATATGTTGAACTGTACTATCAGTGGTACTTTAATTAAATTAAGCATACTATGAACTAAGTATTGAACTATACATATATATCTATAAATACATACATACATACATAGGAACATATACACACACACACATATATATATATATTCATATATATATATATATATATATATATATATATATAGACATACATACATATTTATACACATACTGTATTTATACATATATATCATGAACTATATATACATATTAATGTTTTTCCAATTCAAATATTTTACAATACCGGTACCAAAATGTATTTCATACTTTTAGGGACTTTTCGATATTTTTCTAAATAAAGGGGACCACAAAAATTGCATTATTGGCTTTATTTTAACACATTTTTTTTACAGTACATTAAACATTAAAGATGCACGGTTTGCGGTCTCATCCGCGGAGTCCGCGGATAAACCGCGGGTCGGGCGGGTGACATGACGAAAAAATAGATTTGAAATAGATTCGGGCGCTTGGCGGTTGAACCATTTGGAAATATATGATACACATGGTTCAGAGACTGGTAACTTTTACCGTTCAAAGAGCCATTTTGGACCCGTGTCGCAAAGCAAAGAAGACATTAGTTGACGTAAACAATCTCAAGTATGTCTGCCGGCAGTCACCCAGTTACTAAGTATTAAGGCGTGCTATGAAGCCTTTGCCCTTGACGCCTTCTACAACATGTATAATTTTCTTGCAATTCCAGCAATATGTTGTGTGTAACTTCTGCAGACACACGCACACGCCTGCAAGGCATACTGGGTGACACAGAGTACACTAATTGTTGTGATATAAACAATTTTAACACTCTTACTCATATGCGCCAGGCTGTGAAGCCACACCAAACAAGAATGACAAACACATTTCGGGAGAACATCCTCACAGTAACACAACATAAACGCAACACAACAAATACCCAGAATTATTTTCCATCCATGACAAATCCTGACTATATTATACACACCCGCTAGCAGCAAACCCCTTCCTGAATATACTTTCCACCCCCGCCCCAGGGGGTGTAAAGTATATTCAGGAAGTCTTATGGATGCAAAGACTTCTGGGTATTTTTTGTGTTGCGTTTACGTTGTGTTACTGTGAGGATGTTCTCCCATAATGTGTTTGTCATTTTTGTTTGGTGTGGCTTCACAGTGTGGCGCATATTAGTAAGCGTGTTCAAATTGTTTATATCACAACCATTAGTGTACTCTGTATCACCCAGTATGCCCTTCAATCTTGTACGTGTGTTTGCGTAAGCTGCATACGACATGTTGCTGGACTGGCAAACGGTTCGTACATGTTGATGAAAGTGTCAAAGGCAATGGCTCCACACAACGCCCTTATTCCCGTTAACTGAATGATCACCATCGGATATTCGCGAGAATTCTAACGCCTCCCATTGCCTTCTTTACTTTGTGACATGGGTCAAACTAGCTCGTTTAATGGTAAAGTTCTGATAAAATGCTGGTTCGGGGAATGGCGGATGGATGACGACTTTAGTGATGTGGTTGCGGTTGATATAATTGCCTATCCGTACATCTCTACTAAACATCCATCCATCCATTTTCTATGGCTTATTACCTTTTGGGGTCGTGGGGGGGCGCTGGCGCCTATCTCAGCTACAATCGGGCGGAAGGCGACGTACACCCTGGACAAGTCGCCACCTCATCGCAGGGCCAGCACAGATAGACAGACAACATTCACACTCACATTCACGCACTAGGGCCAATTTAGTGTTGCCAATCAACCTATCCTCAGGTGCATGTCATTGGAGGTGGGAGGAAGCTGGAGTAGCCGGAGGGAACCCACGCAGTCACGGGGAGAACATGCAAACTCCACACAGAAAGATCCCAAGCCTGGGATTGAACCCAGGACTGCAGGACCTTCGTATTGTAAGGCAGACACGCTAACCTCTCTGCCACCGTGAAGCCTACACTAAACATATGTATCTTATTTCAAGTTTGTTCTTAAATAAAATAAAGAACATACAAGACAACTTTTCTTTTATTAGTAAGTAAGCAAACACCTCCTCCTAATTTAGCTTAAGGCGTATGTAGTAACATATTGTGTCATTTATTGTTCTATTATTTTGTCAAAAATGATTAGGGTCAAATGGTAGAAAATGTTAGGAGGCCACGGGGAAGACCCAGGACACGTTGGAAAGACTATGTCTCCCGGCTGGCCTGGGAACGCCTCGGGATCCCCCGGGAAGAGCTAGACGAAGTGCCTGGTGAGAGGGAAGTCTGGGCTTCCCTGCTTAGGCTGCTGCCCCCGCGACTCGACCTCGGATAAGCGGAAGAAAATGGATGGAAGGTAGAAAATGAATTATTAATCTACTTGTTCATTTTGTTGTGATCTGGTTCCCGGATCGCATCTCTAGTTTATGTTTGTATCCTTTTTTGTGTTTTGATCATTTCTGGACTCTGCCGATCCCTTCGTTTCAGCACTTCCTAGTTTAGATTCGTCACCATGGCTAGGTCATTTGTTTCACCTGAACTGGCGCCTGACGCACACCTGTTTTGTATTGTTATGTTATTATATAAGACCACCTGCTACCTTAGTTCTTTCTGGACGTTTTGTTTGCACTTTGCAACAGTTGCGTGAGTAATTCTCTTTCATATGTACTCTGCTAAGTTTTAGCTTAGCTTCCGCGCGCTGGGCTCGCGCTTCTATGGACTTGTGAACTCTACTCTTGCAACTATTAGCATTTTGCTTCCCGTGCTAAGGCATGCCTTTGTTTTGCTTCTTTGACAAGTGTTCTTTTGTTGTATTTTTATATTAAAACAAGCTCCTACCTTCAAACCTGCTTGCTCCGGGCCTGTAGCATCTAGAGGTGACAACACACGCGCATCCAAAATGTGTCATGCACGCAACACATTTACTGTTAATATCTGCTTACTTTCTCTTTTAACATGTTATATCTACACATCTGTTAAAATGTAATATTCATTTATTCTTCTGTTGTTAGGATGCTTTACATTAGTTGTGGATGATACCACAAATTTAGGTATCAATCCGATACCAAAAGTTTATAAACAATATAAAAAAACTAAATCAATGTAATCATATTAATATCGACTAGATACGTTCCTGTACTTGGTATCATTACAGTGGATGTTAGGTGTAGATCCAGCAATGGCATTGTTTATATTGTGCAGCCGGTGAGCCATCGTATCCTCCTATGGTGTATAGTGAATCATGTTTACCTATTCCTTGTCCTGCTAGGATGATACTTGTAAGAAACATACTTTATTTGTCGCCATGGAGGCGAGAATTAGTGATTTAGAAGTAGCTACACCACTGCCGACTGCGGATGGACCTTAGCCTCTAGCTAGCTAGCCATGCAACTCTTCCTGAGGGCGTTCCCGTGTTATAGCTTCACCTTTATTGTTAATTTTTAAGCCAAAATGCGTCCATTCTCCCTTTTCTGTCTACACACTGTGATTGTGCGCTGCTCCTCTGCTCGTAAAACCAGCAACGTGACAACAACTGGGGTGCGGGGGCACCGGTACTTTTTAGAGGCGGTATAGTACCAAATATACTTAATTCGTATTGCAGTGCTTTACTAATACCGGTATACCGTACAACCCTAGCACATATACACATACATACTGTATGTAGTTAATATGTATATCGATATCAATCAATCAATCAATCAATCAATCAATCAATGTTTATGTATATAGCCCTAAATCACAAATATCTCAAAGGACTGTACAAACCACTACGACTACGACATCCTCGGAAGAACCCAGATAAGGGCAAGGAGAACTCACACCCAGTGGGACGCCAGTGACCATGATGACTATGAGAACCTTGGAGAGGACCTCATATGTGGGCAACCCCCCCCCCCCCCCCCCCCCCGAAAGCAATGGATGTCAAGCGGGTCCAACATGATACTGTGAAAGTTCAATCCATAGTGGATCCAACACAGCCGCGAGAGTTCAGTTCAAAGCGGATCCAAGACAGCAGCGAGAGTCCCGTCCACAGGAAACCATCCCAAGCGGAGTCGGATCAGCAGCGTAGAGATGTCCCCAACTGATACACAGGCGAGCGGTCCATCCTGGGTCCCGACTCTGAACAGCCAGTACTTCATCCATGACCATTGGACCGGACCCCCTCCACAAGGGAGGTGGGGGACAGAGGATAAAAAGAAAAGAAGCAGCAGATCAACTGGTCTAAAAAGGAGGTATATTTAAAGGCTAGAGTATACAAATGAGTTTTAAGGTGAGACTTAAATGCTTCTACTGAGGTAGCATCTCGAACTGTTACCGGGAGGGCATTCTAGAGTACTGGAGCCCGAACGGAAAACGCTCTATAGCCCGCAGACTTTTTTTGGGCTTTAGGAATCACTAATAAGCTGGAGTCCTTTGAACGCAGATTTCTTGCCGGGACATATGGTACAATACAATCGGCAAGATAGGATGGAGCTAGACCGTGTAATATTTTATACGTAAGTAGTAAAACCTTAAATTCGCATCTTAAGTGCACAGGAAGCCAGTGCAGGTGAGCCAGTATAGGCGTAATATGATCAAACTTTCTTGTTCTTGTCAAAAGTCTAGCAGCCGCATTTTGTACCAGCTGTAATCTTTTAATGCTAAACATGGGGAGACCCGAAAATAATATGTATATATATATATTTACATACATTTATAGGCACCTATCAACGTTCATCAAATACACTTCTTATACCTACACTGGTGTTTGATTAGTAATTTGTGGACCGATGTATACGTGTAAAAAAGTAGTATGGATGACCAGATAGTTTGGTGACTTTGGTGGTGTTGAATATCTTTTAAAATCATTCTGTGTTGCATCTGTTAAAATAATGTGAAATGTTTTTCGCTGCATCACAATCAGCGATGTTTTTTGCCTGTTTATTCAGCTCTAAATGTAAAAGGTATGTTGAATTGTTGTCCTCCACATGTCAAAACAAAACTCCCACAATAATTGCAGTCCTGCTGGTGACGGCGCTCAGCAGCTGCTTATAATGCTGTGCATCTGCAATTCTTTTCTAAAGGTTCTTTGTTGCAAAGCGGCGTTAATTCTTGACATTATTTTAGATGTTTTTGTGCTTAACCCCAAACAGTTGTTGCCATTATTAACATCAATCAGTCTTCTGTTGTGGATCCAGCTACTATTAACATGCAGTAAGTAGTTCAACCGCTGATTAAGAAAGATTTCCTGGATCATTAATTTCTACCATCTCTAAGCTCCCTTTCTTATCGAAAATCTTGGGGAAAATTGTTTATACAGATAAACCCTTTGATGAATGAGCGTGACATTATTTTACAAACCATGCTAAATCCTTTCATAGTGCTGAGTCAGAATTGTTTAGTGTCTTTTATGGCATTTCCCTAGCAACTATTCTGGCGATCATGTTATTCTAGTGCTGCTCGACCCAAAAAACGTCTTTTTGTCTTTTTTTTTTTGTCTGTGAGGATTTCACAGTGACTATGTTTCCATGCAGTATATTAGTCTGATTTCTAAAATAAATGTTTAGTATTTGCACACGTACGTTTTAATTTCCATGCATGTCATACATTGTGCACCTCTCGGGCAAACGTATTGCTTTTCCGGTTGACCTATGTCATGACACCAGAACAAGGCATTTCTGTGTTTCCTCATAAATCGCTGCTTTATGATCACAGCGATGGACGAGTCAACTGCCCAGTTCTTTTTGTAGCTGACGTCCGCTGTAATATTATTTTGGTGTAATACATGCGATATGTTTACGAGTACTTTTACAGTTTACGGTTACCTAGTCTCATCATTTTACCAACTCTTTTACCTGTAAATGGGCTTAATATTATAGTTCTTTCACAAAAAAAAATCAGTGTTGCCAATTTATCTACACGATGTAACAATAGGAACAACACAACAAAAACACAAACATCATGAAAATAAGCAGAAGAAAATGTATGTACCATATTTTTCAGATTATAAGTAGCTCCGGAGTATACGTCGTACCGGCCGAAAATGCATAATAAAGAAGGAAACAAACATATATATGTCGCACCGGATTATAAATCGCATTTTTGGGGGAAATTTATTTGATAAAATCCAACACCAAGAATAGACATTGGAAAGGCAATTTAAAATAAATAAAAAATTGTGAACAACAGGCTGAATAAGTGTACGTTATATGACGCATAAATAACCAACTGAGAACGTGCCTGGTATGTTAACGTAACATATGTGTAAGAGTCATTCAAATAACTAAAATATACGCAAACCCTGTTTCCATATGAGTTGGGAAATTGTGTTAGATGTAAATGTAAACGGAATGCAATGATTTGCAAATCCTTTTCAACCCATATTCAATTGAATGCACTACAAAGACAAGATATTTGATGTTCAAACTCATGGACTTTATTTTTTTTTGCAAACAATAATCTACTTAGAATTTCATGGCTGCAACATGTGCCAAAGTAGTTGGGAAAGGGCATGTTCACCACTGTGTTACATCACCTTTTCTTTTAACAACACTCAATAAACGTTTGGGAACTGATGAAACTAATTGTTGAAGCTTTGAAAGTGGAATTCTTTCCCGTTCTTGTTTTATGTAGAGCTTCAGTCGTTCAACAGTCTGGGGTCTCCGCTGTCATATTTTACGCTTCATAATTAGCCACACATTTTCGATGGGAGACAGGTCTGGACTGTAGGTGGGCCAGGAAAGTACCCGCACTCTTTTTTTTTACAAAGCCACGCTGTTGTAACACGTGCTAAATGTGGCTTGGCATTTTCTTGCTGAAAGAAGCAGGGGCGTCCATGAAAAAGACGGCGCTTAAATGGCAGCATATGTTGTTCCAAAACCTGTATGTACATTTAAGCATGAATGGTGCCTTCACAGATGTGTAAGTTACCCATGCCTTGGGAACTAATGCACCCCCGTACCATCACATATGCTGGATTTTGAACTTTGGGTCGATAACAGTCTGGATGGTTCGCTTCTCCTTTGGTCAGGATGACATGATGTCGAATATTTCCAAAAACTATTTGAAATGTGGACTCGTCAGACCACAAAACACTTTTCCACTTTGCACCAGTCCATCTTGGATGATCTCAGGCCCAGAGAAGCCGGCGGCGTTTCTGGATGTTATTGATAAATGGCTTTCACCTTGCATAGTAGAGCTTTAACTTGCACTTACAGATGTAGCGACAAACTGTATTTAGTGACAGTGGTTTTCTGAAGTGTTCCTGAGCCCATGTGGTGATATCCTTTAGAGATTAATGTCGGTTATTGATAAAGTGCCGTCCGAGGGATCAAAGGTCACGGTCATTCAATGTTGGTTTCCGGCCATGCCGCTTACGAGGAGTGATTTCTCCAGATTCTCTGAACCGTTTGATGATATTATAGACCGTAGATGTTGAAATCCTTAAACTTCTTGCAATTGCACTTTGAGAAAAGTTTTTCTTAAACTGTTTGACTATTTGCTCACGCAGTTGTGGACAAAGGGGTGTACCTCGCCCCATCCTTTCTTGTGAAAGACTGAGCATTTTTTGGGAAGCTGTTTTTATACCCAATCATGGCACCCACCTGTTCCCAATTAGCCTGCACACTTGTGGGATGCTCCAAATAAGTGTTTGTTGAGCATTCCTTAAATTTTTCCAGTATTTATTGCGACCTTTCCCAACTTCTTTGTCACGTGTTGCTGGC
Organism: Nerophis ophidion; assembly: GCF_033978795.1. Classification (NCBI taxonomy): domain Eukaryota; kingdom Metazoa; phylum Chordata; class Actinopteri; order Syngnathiformes; family Syngnathidae; genus Nerophis; species Nerophis ophidion. Next base: position 32,162,127 of record NC_084623.1, on the reverse strand, counting down.
ATCAAATTCTAAAGTTAATGATTATTTGCAAAAAAAAAAAAGTTTATCAGTTTGAACATCAAATATGTTGTCTTTGTAGCATATTCAACTGAATATGAGTTGAAAATTATTTGCAAATCATTGTATTCCGTTTGAATTTACATCTAACACAATTTCCCAACTCTTATGGAACCGGGGTTTGTAGAACATGCTAATCAATAAATCCGATGAAATCTTCTTCCTCAATGTCACTTCTAAACAACTCTGCCAACTCCACAGGTATGCGCCGCTTCCTCTTGTTGTTTTCTGCTGCATATTTCACTACGTCCAGATTGTAATCTGTAGTACATGATTTCCTTTTCGGTCCAATTTTTTTTCAGCCCTTTTCAGTTTTTATAAGTTACTGCCAACGATGAAACGATCCACTGTAATAGCTACGGCAGTAGCATATAGCAGTTAGCATTCCATGACCCACAATGCACTTCTGCCATGACCCTCCCCCGCCGACTTCTTATTGGTTGACGTGTATGTGACGATTGCTGACATTTTCTTTGTCTCTTCCGCGAATGAAAAATAATATTATTTGATATTTTACGGTAATGTGTTAATACTTTCACACATAAATCGCTCCGGAGTATATGTCGCACCCCCGGCCAAACTATGAAAAAAACTGCAACTTATAGTCCGAAAAATCAGGAATGTATAATTGTTTTATAACACTTAATATCAATTTCATCACAATAGTATCAATCCAATACTAGTACTCCCCGTTTTATCGGTATTATCAATATTTGGATCAAGAATACAACCCAAAATAACCTTACACATTAACCACCCTACACCATACAAATGTAGGGCTGCAGCTCTCAATTAATTCAGTTAGCTGATAACCTACCGATTGGTTTGTTTGATCAATCGACTAATCTGTTAAAACATTCTTTATCCCAGGGGTGGCGAAGTGGAACTTGTTGGCATGTTCATGAGTTTAATAAGGAAATTGGTCCTTGTGGTGCCCCAACTTAATTCTTGATACCTTACAGTATCATTGCTACAATTTTGCCACCATCATGTGCATATTTTGAGTCATTCAGGTTAATGACCATGAATTTCACGTTGAAGCACAGCATTTTTATATATGACTCAATCCAAACAGCCTTTCCCACTCATGGCACAAATAAAGTCAACGCACATGGTCACACATAACACAACCTGCTTAATAAACTTTATGGATATTGTAAAAAACGTCCAATTCATACACATAACTCAAAATAACACCTATTCATATCCCCTGTGATGTATGATGGGAAAAATGCAAGCTGCTTGATATTTCTGATTGATTACAAAACTTTAAGGAGGTTGTCATGTAAAGTCGCCTGATTATTTTATGAATTTCTTTAATAAGGAAATTGAACTCATTAGAAAGGAGATTAAAGATAACACGTCCCAGCTCCAACTGGGTTCTATCAACACAGATACGAATGTATGTAGGACGGATATTGCCCTCCCAAATAATATCTCTCTTTTTGAAGAAGTCACATCAGAGGAACTCCTGCGACTTTTAAATGGGACAAAACAAACCACATGTTTACTTGACCCACTTCCTGGGAAACTTATCAAGGAGCTGTTTGTAATATTAGGACCATCAGTGATATATGATATTAACTTACCACTTTCCTCTGGCACTGTTCCTCTACCGTGCATCCTCTGCTCAAAAGAACTATCCTCGATCCTAACCTCATGGTAAACTACTGGCCGGTCTCCACCCTTCCCTTTAGCTCGAAAATTCTCAAAAGAATTGTTGCACAGCAACTAAATGAACACTTAGCCTCTAACAATCTCTGTGAACACTTTTAGTCCGATTTCAGGCCAAATCACTCATAGACAGCCCTTGCAAATTTGAGTAATGACCTATTTACTAACTATGGATCCTGATGTGTCATCAATGTTACTGCTACTTGATCTTAGCGATGCTTTTTATACGGTTGATCATAACATTTTATTATAACGTATCAAAACATGTATTGGTATGTCAGACTTAGCCTTATATTGGTAAACTCCTATCTTACTGACAGGATACAGTGCGTCTCCCCAGGGGCGTCATTAGGAGATGCACAGGATGCGAACTAACGTAGCGCACAAGCACAAAACTTCGGCAAACGGCTAACAAATATTTATGTGTATATATATATGAAAGACTTAAAGGTATACTAGAGGATGTTGTGGATCATGTTGACTATTGGTCCTCTTAATTGCCAATCATTCTAGAGATGTTATGTAAGGACATATGTATATATATATATATATATATCTATATATATATAGATATATATATATATATATGTATTGATTGGATTATCCAGAGAATAGTGCTCGATACCGTGGTAGAGCGCAATATGAAGGTGTGGGAAAAATCACAAGACTACTTCGTCTCTACGGAACTGTTTCATGAGGGGTTCCTTCAATCATCAGGAGATTTTAATGAAGCATTCACATACAATGGTTTATATAGGACACAGAGTGGGTGGGTACAGGCAGGCGTAGGGGCATGGTGATTGGCTCATGTGTTACCTAGGAGGTGTTTCCGTCTGTGGCGGCATGTTGAAATGATTTCACTGCGCTTTTTAAGGGATGATAGATCTGGATGATATATAATAAACAGTTTCTCTTTTAAGCATAGGTTGCATCTTTTATTACCACTGTTGTAAAGTGTGCTGGATGCAAGAATTTGCCATGTTGTTCAATATTCAACAGTATTGTCTTTGAGGTTCCAAATGTGTTTGCTGAGTTCTGTAGAATTCCGCAAAGTCTGGTTTCTAAAGGAGGCGTTGTGATTGTTCCATCTTGTTTTGAACGCTCCTTCGGTTAATCCTACGTACGTGTCGGATGTGTTAATGTCCTTGCGTGTTACCTTTGCTTGGTAAACGACTGATGTCTGTAAGCACCCTCCGTTGAGAGGGCAATCAGGTTTCTTGCGACAGTTACATTCCTTATTGGTTTCAGAGTCGTTTAGTCTGGGGGTAGGCAGTCCTTTTGCAATTGCTTTGTTGTGGTTTGAAATGATTTGTTGTATGTTATTCATACAGCTGTAGCTCAATTTAATGTTGTTCTTGTTGAACATTTTTCTTAGGGTGTTGCCTTTGGGGAAGTGTTTGTCGATCAGAGTGAGGAACTTGCGGCCGATGTTGGTTGAGACGTTTTTGCTGAATGGCGGATTGTACCAGATGATGTAGTTTCGTTTTCTGCTCTTTTTTGGTTGGTTTCCTGGAGTGGGTTCATAGGTGAGGGTGAAGTTGGGTGAAGACGGAGCAGAAATGTGCAAACTCGTTGGGAGTTTCCTCCTCTCCCAGCTTGCTAGCCTCAACCTGAACCTTGGTATTTACCGTGATGACGGACTGGCAGTGTGCCGCACCTCGCCAAGGAGCAGCGAGAACACCAAGAAGCGCATATGCCAAATCTTCAAAGAAAACGGCCTACGGATCACGACTGAAGCCAACAAGCAAACCGTCAACTTCCTCGACGTCACTTTCAACCTGAGAAATAACAGCTACCAACCATTCACGAAACCCAACACAACACTCCAATACGTGCACCATGACAGCAACCACCCACCCACCACCACGAAAAAAATACCAACCGGAATTAATAAAAGACTATCGATGCTGTCATCTAGCAAAGCTGAATTCGACCAAGCAACCCCCCCGTACCAGAAAGCACTTGATGAAAGCGGATACAACTTCACCCTCACCTATGAACCCACCTTGCATATGAATGCACCTTGGACCGAACCGAAACCCCCGTACCGGAACGGTTCAATACAAATACACGTACCGTTACACCCCTGATAAATATTAATGCAGTGCGAACAAGAATGTTTTAATGTAGACACATAGAATCACCATACTGCTGTGATTATATGTATCAAGTGTTAATTCAAGGCTAAGGCAAAATACAGAGATATATATCGTATATCGAGATATGGCCTAAAAATACAGAGATATTAAAAAAAGGCCATATCGCCCAGCCCTAACTGTAACAATAATTTGTATCAATAATGTAGGAATAATGAATATACCAACAATGCTAATAGACAACCTAGCAATAATGGTAAGGTAAACATTGAGCACATGATAACACTTTGAGACAGAGTACAACAACAAGTCAAATTAAATTAAAGATCCTCATTTCTATATTTGAACCAGACTCAATGTTTGTGTAATAGTTTGAATCGATCAATAGTTTGGCATTGCTTGTGTTGTAAGTCCAGTTTGTTCCATGGTTTTACTCCGCATACAGACACACAAAAACGTTTATGAGTGGTTTGAGCTCTCGGCAATGAGAAATATCCAAAGTCTCTCAAGTTATGAGCCTGTACTCGTCTTATAAAAATACGTTGTACATTAGGCGTCAATAATTTGTTAAATGCTTTATATAAGATTATTAATGTATTATATTTAACAAGGTCATCAAATTTGAACAATTTTGATTGCATAAACAGATTATGAGTTTGTTCTAAATAACCAACGTTGTGAATGATCTGCACTGCTTTTTTCTGTAATATGATCAGGGGATGAATTGTGTTGTGGTAGGTATTCCCCCATACTTCAACACAGTATGTAAGGTATGGCAGTACCAAAGTGCAGTATAGAGTACAAAGAAGTATTCAACACAGTATGTAAGGTATGGCAGTACCAAGGTGCAGTATAGAGTACGGAGTGCATTTTCATTGAAGTATAGTTTTGCTTCATTTATAATTGAGAGGCTTTTGGAGATTTTTGTTTGAATGTGTCTGACAAGAGGTTTCCATGATAGTTTGCTATCAATTATTACTCCCAAAAATGTATTCTCATTTACGATTTCAATTTGGGTACCATCAATATTTATTTTCTGTTCAGACGTTATGTTGCGATTTCCAAATATCACTATCTTAGTTTTATTTATATTCAAAGAGAATTTATTTGTGTCCATCCATTTTTTTAACTATATTTACCTCTGCGTTTACTGTATTTATGAGCTCATTATAGTCATCACTAATGTAGAATATATTTGTGTCGTCTGCAAATAGTATACATTTCACTACTTTAAATGTATTAAACATATCATTAATATATATATTAAACAGTTTGGGCCCCAACACAGACCCTTGGGGGACACCACAAGCAATGCCAGAAGTATCAGATAAAAATTGACCCATTTTTACAAACTGTACCCTTCCTATTAAATAACTTTTTACCCGGGCGCCAGCTAGCCCCCTAATTCCATATATTTCCATTATATCTAGTAGAATTGAATGATTAATGGTATCAAAGGCTTTTTTTAGATCAATAAAGATACCAACTGCATATATTTTATGCTGTAGTGCATTAGTCATTTCTTCAATTGCTTCATTTATCGCCATTGAGGTTGTTCGTTAGGACCTAAAGCCATACTGACCGTCTTTGATTATATGATGCTTCTCAAGAAAAGATTCAAGTCGAGAGTTAAATACTTTCTCTAAGATTTTTGAGAACTGAGGCAAAAGAGAGACTGGTCGGTAATTGGTGAAATCGTGTTTGCTGTCACTTTTGAAGAGTGGAGTTACCTTAGCGATTTTCATTTGACTTGGAAATCGGCCAGTCTAGAATGATAGGTTACATATATAAGTTAAGGGTTTTATGATATTCAAGATAACCTTTTAAACCAATATCATGTTGATATCATGGCAGTCAGTGGAGCACTTACTTTTACACTTCCGCACAATGTTTGTCACCTCCTGCTCATTTGTAGCTGAGAGGAAGAATGTAGAAGAATTGTGTTCAATAGTTCATTTTGTAACTCTATTGTCTGGGATATCAAGAACCAACTTAGGACCAATATTTACAAAAAAACTATTGAACTTATTCACTACATTACTCATATTATAATCTTCACCGTTTTCATCAATAATGTAATCAGGATAAGTCAACTTTGAATATCCTTGTTTGATTAGACTATTCAAAACATCCCAAGTTCCTTTCATATTGTTTTTGTTTTCATATAGTTTTTTTTGATAACAAAACCTTTTGTTTGTTCTTATAATATTAGTTAATTTATTTTTGTACTTCTTGTATCGTTGTTCAACTTATTTTGTTTTTATTTTGATGAAAAGTTTGTAGAGATTGTTTTTCTTTTTACAGGCATTAATTATACCTTTTGTGATCCAAGGGCTATTTTGTTTTTTTTCCTTTTATAAAATATTATTTCACAGGGCAGTTTTTATTATGCAGGGAAATAAAGATGTCTAAAAAATGACAATAAGCACTGTCCACATTTAGTTCTCTGTAAACTGAAGTCCAATCCTGAACTGCTAAACTATTGTTTAGGGCACAGATTGTTTCCTCAGTTGTTATTCGTTTAAAGATGTTTGCCATAGTGTCTTTGGTTTTCTTGAGATGACCGTCATATAAATTAAAAACAGGTAACTGGTCAGTGATATCACATATAAATAGGCCACTGGTGATATGATTTCCCATAATGTTAGTAAAAATGTTGTCGATGAATGTGGCACTATGTGTTGCTATTCTGCTTGCTTTGGTTATGGTTGGATATAGAGACAAGCTGTACATTGTGTCAATGAACTCATCAACATGTTATTGCTTGGTTGAGTTTAACAAATCAATGTTAAAATCACCACCGATAAATATGGTTTTATGGTTCACAGAAGAAAATAATTTAGCCATCCATTCATTGAAAGTTTCTATGCTTGAAGCAGGTGCCCGGTATACACAACTCATGAAGATATTTGTCTTGTTTTTCATTTAGGATTTCCACTGTTAAACATTCAAATAATCCATCGACTGCTATGGTCATGTTTTTTAAAACTTTAAATGTAACAGATTAGTTAATGCGATCCCTCCTCCTATTTTATTTATTCTGGATGGATGGATGTTTATGTATCTTAATTTATAGTCATTCAGACTAAAATCAATACCTTTATCATTGTTGAACCAGGTTTCAGTAATTGCAATAATGGTAAATGGATGACTAAATTATTTCAAGTAATCCTTGATAGCCTCAAAGTTAGAATACATGCTTGGACTATTGAAATGTATTATTGACAGACTATCTTCTGATTCTACACTGTTTTCATATTGTTCACAGGCAAAATAATTCTTATCAGGGTCTATCTCCATATCAGTCTCTGTTGTGGCGTGCTCTTGATACTCACACTTTTCCAGTTCTTTTTGTTGATGTTGTAGAATCTTCTGTAACATGTCTATATCAATACTTGGTGTGGTCTGTGTTCTTGGAGTGGGTCGCATTGAGATGATGTAAAAGTCACAAAGCTACATTGATACCAAGTACTGCATCGACGGCAATACTTCTATTTTTCTCACCACCAAGACTTTTGCTTGCATCCCATTTAGTTTGAAGAAGATCTTACAGTTCGTTACCCTGGTTTGTTGAATCTTGCTTTGACTTTTAAGTTGTCCTGCGATCCTTGCGATGTCAGCATTTTTCTTTGTCAAGCGTTCATTCATGAAAACATCTGTACCTTTCAGTTTGCGTCCTTGCTTCAATAGTGCAATTATCCTTTTCCTGTGTGTGAATCTCATGATGACAGCTGGTGGTCTCTGGTTCCTCATAGGCAGAAGGTGACAAGCTTCGATGTGCTCCAGGTCCATCTCTATCCCTCTGCTCTGTAGATAGGTAGCCACCTGCTGCTCCTCCGACTGTGTGTCCTGTTCGGCGCGTAAGAGCGTGGCTTGATCTTGACCACATCATTCATGCATGTGTATTGCTCCAGCTCGTCCACTCGCCACAATGCGCCGGCCTTTTTCAGCGTTCTGGAGGTGTAGCTGTTTCACCTCCTCCAGTAGCCCCAAGAGCTACTCCTGCTGCATTCCGACCGCAGTCACATCGCTGCACAGGGAGTGGAGTGTGAGCTTCATCTCCTCGAACTCCGCCGATGTCGGGCTTTTCCTTGGCGGAGGCATTCTGATGGTCTATATGCCAAAGCATCCAGCAACAGAAGAGATCCACACCTGTGTATGTCAGGCTCCTATAATGCTAACCGGCTTCGGTGTGCTAACCCGCAGCACCGATCGGCACAGACAGCAGAGTGTCACATAATGAAGCCAAAAAAGTACAAAAAAAGAAAAGATGTGCAGGTTTTGCACAAAGTGATCGTTAAAGGGGAACATTATCACCAAACCTATGTAAGCGTCAATATATACCTTGATGTTGCAGAAAAAAGACCATGTATTTTTTTAACCGATTTCCGAACTCTAAATGGGTGAATTTTGGCAAATTAAACGCCTTTCTGTTTATCGGTCTTTTAGCGATGACATCAGAACGTGACGTCACCGAGGTAATACACCCGCCATTTTCATTTTCACATTAAAAACGCCGGGTCTCAGCTTTGTTATTTTCCGTTTTTTCGACTATTTTTTGGAACCTTGGAGACATCATGCCTCATCGGTGTGTGGTCGGAGGGTGTAACCACACTAACAGGGAGGGATTCAAGTTGCACCACTGGCAAGAAATCTGCCGCCAGACCCCCATTGAATTTGGCAGAGTATCTGCACATTTTACCGGTGATGCTAAGACAGACATGGCACAGAGATGTATGGATAACCTGCAGATGCATTTGCAACGATTAAGTCAACGAAATCACAAAGGTGAGTTTTGTTGATGTTGTTGACTTATGTGCTAATCAGACATATTTGGTCACGGCATGACCGCCAGCTAATCGATGCTAACATGCTACGCTAATCGATGCTAACATGCTATTTACGCTAGTTGTATGTACATTTGAAACTAGATACCCACATATAATGCGAAACAAACACTTACCAATCGACGGATTTAAGTTGCTCCAGTGTCACAAGATGCGAAAGTGCTGATCGTTTGGTCCGCACATTTTACCGGCGATGCTAATAAGGCAGCCATGCTATGGGCCACTTCATTAGGTACACCCATGCTATGGCCGAATAGCGTCAATAGCTATTCGCTCAATAGCTTCAATTTCTTCTCCAATTTCATTTTCGCTATCTGCCTCCATACTCCGACCATCTGTTTCAATACATGCGTGATCTGTTGAATCGCTTAAGCCGCTGAAATCCGAGTCTGAATCCGAGCTAATGTCGCTATATCTTGCTGTGGTAACCGCCATGTTGTTTGTATTGGCAGCACTGTATGACGTCACAGGGAAATGGACATCGCATCGCAAATAGCGAAAATCAACAACTTTAAAGCTTTGTTTAGGGATATTCCGGGAGGTGTAAAATTTTGAGAAAAACCTTGAAAAATAAAACAAGCCACTGGGAACTGATTTTTATTGTTTTTAACCCTTTTGAAATTGTGATAATGTTCCCCTTTAAACTAGACAGTCAGACGCGCGCGAACTCCAAACAGGAAGTGATGTGAACAAGTGGAATGGATTGGATACCGACGCACTAAAGGGGCTCTCTACCTTACGCTATGAAGTGAGGGGGAAACTGAATGAATAATGACAGGTTATATGATTATTTATTTAAACTCATATTCGGGCGACTTTGTAATGAATATGTCGGCATGTATTTGTAAAAAAAAGAAAAGAAAAATAATATATATAACACTAAATTATTCACGGGGGGCTTGAGAAGATTTTTAAGGGGTGCTAGAGCCCCTGTAAAATCGGTTTAACAATGCCAATGCGTCTCCCATAACAATTTGACCTTGGAGTTTGTTAAGGTAACGTACGCAGTTCTACAGCGTTCGGTTCTTGGTCCTGTACTCTTCAGCATCTAAATCCTGCCGCTAGGTGACATCATATGCAAATACGGTGTTAGCTTTCCCTTTTATGCTGATGACACCCAACTCTACATGCCCCTAAAGCTGAACAAACCGCCAGATTGTAGTCACCTGGAGGCGTGTCTTAATGAAATCAAACAATGGATGTCCAGCAACTTTTTTCATCTTAACGCTAACAAAATGGAAATGCTGATTATCGGTCCTGTTAGACACAGGCACCTATTAAAAAATACCACCGTAACATTTGACAACCAAACAATTACACAAAGCGACTCGGTAAAGATTCTCGGTATTTTCTTCGACCCAACTCTCTCAAGTGAGTCACACATGAAGAGTGTTACTAATACGGCCTTCTTTGTTCTCCGTAATACCCCTAAAATTTGTCCCATTTTGTTCCCAACCGATGCTGCGATCATTATTCATGCGTTCGTTACGTCTTGTCTCGATTACTGTATTATTTTCAGGTCTCCCCATGTCTAGCACAGTGGTTCTTAACCTTGTTGGAGGTACCGAACCCCATCACTTTCATATGGGCATTCTCCGAACCCTTCTTTAGTGAAAAATAAATGTTTTTTTTTTATTTTTTATATCAAGACAAAGTTATTTGTTCTTTTTACTGGTGCACGAAATGAACTGTACATTAACATCACCTTGTTCAAAGAACAAAACGAACGAAGTGCATGAACTCACAACAAATTACACAGCTGCAAAGAGGGAACATTGTTTGGGGGTATCCATAATACGCCGATAGGGAGAAGTTTGTATTCACACAATGAGTCGGGTGTGTATTGACTTCCGCCGAACCCCTGAGGCCGACTCACCGAACCCCTAGAGTTCGATCGAACCCAGGTTAAGAACCACTGGTGTAGCAGTAAAAGATTACAGTTGGTACAAAATGCGGCTGCTGGACTTTTGACAAGAACAGGAAAGTTTGATCATATTACGCCTATACTAGCTCACCTGCACTGGTTTCAGGTGCACTTAAGATGCGACTTTGAGTTTTTACTACTGTCGTATAAAATACTAAACGGTAGAGCTCCATCCTATCTTGCTTCAAATAATTTTAGCACCCTGAAAATGTATTGTTTCCTACACAAATAGCTTCATTTAAAGGATTGAATAGCATTTTTAAGGGTGACTGACATATTTCCGTCAAACTTCTTGAGTTTAGTATACAGCCTACACTTCATTCACTTGATTGCTTTATTTGAAATCCTAAAGTATTATGGTGGAAAAATTATTAAATGTAATTTGCCAATATCCAGGACCTAACGGGAGCATTTTTATAAATAAATTCAATGGCATTTCAATTCAAAAGCAAGAGTGTTATTCTCTAATTTTGACATGTGATTCTGTTGAACTCTTTTTGACTTTACCCATATCAGTCCGGCTCCCTTTTGCTGACTGATATGAAAGTTCATTTCTTGTGGTTAAAGTCAGGGAAAGTTTAGGTCTCAGAGATATTTATGTTGTATGATAAGGCGCCTTCCCTGTGAACTTATCTATCAGACTTCATAGATAAGCAGAGTATTACAGGTGTACTTTAACAGGTGTGCTGTCCTGTAACTGTACATACTGTAGGTATGGGCCAATAACAAATGTTGCTTGTCGATATATTTATCTATTCAATTTTTCCATTAAGAATATTTTTGGCTTAGTGGTCCGCCCTGAGATCAGTAGGTAGTGAGTTCAAATCCTGGCCGAGTCATACCAAAGACTATAAAAATAGGACCCATTACCTCCCTGCTTGGCACTCAGCATTAAGGGTTGGAATTGGGGGTTAAATCACCATAAATGATTCCCGGGTGCGGCACCGCTGCTGCCCACTGCTCCCCTCACCTACCAGGGGGTGATCAAGGGTGATGGGTCAAATGCACAGAATAATTTTGCCACATCTAGTATGTGTGTGACAATAATTGGTACTATAATCTTTAATCTTTAATTTTTATTGTCAACATTTTTTTGAGACCAAGTTAAAGGGGAACATTATCACCAAACCTATGTAAGCGTCAATATATACCTTGATGTTGCAGAAAAAAGACCATGTATTTTTTAAACTGATTTCCGAACTCTAAATGGGCGAATTTTGGCAAATTATACGCCTTTCTGTTTATCGGTCTTTTACCGATGACGTCAGAACGTGACGTCACCTAGGTAACACACCCGCCATATTCATTTTCACATTACAAACACCGGGTCTCAGCTCTGTTATTTTCCGTTTTTTCGACTATTTTTTGGAACCTTGGAGACATCATGCCTCGTTGGTGTGTTGTCGGAGGGTGTAACAACACTAACAGGGAGGGATTCAAGTTGCTGCACTGGCAAGAAATCTGCCGCCAGACCCCCATTGAATGTACCAAGTGTCTTCACATTTGACCGGCGATGCTAAGACAGACATGGCACAGAGATGTATGGAGAACCTGCAGATGCATTTGCAACGATTAAGTCAACGAAATCACAAAGGTGAGTTTTGTTGATGTTGTTGACTTATGTGCTAATCAGACATATTTGGTCACGGCATGACTGCCAGCTAATCGGTGCTAACATGCTACGCTAATCGATGCTAACATGCTATTTACGCTAGCTGTATGTACATTTGAAACTAGATACCCACATATAATGCGAAACAAACACTTACCAATCGACGGATTTAAGTTGCTCCAGTGTCACAAGATGCGAAAGTCCTGATCGTTTGGTCCGTACATTTTACCGGCGATGCTAATAAGGCAGCCATGCTATGGGCCACTTCATTAGGAACACCCACGCTATGGCCGAATAGCGTCAATATCTATTTGCTCAATAGCTTCAATTTCTTCTTCAATTTCGTTTTTGCTATCCGCCTCCATACTCCGACCATCTGTTTCAATACATGCGTAATCTGTTGAATCGCTTAAGCCGCTGAAATCCGAGTCTGCATCCGAGCTAATGTCGCTATATCTTGATCTGGTAACCGCCATGTTGTTTGTATTGGCAGCACTGTATGACGTCACAGGGAAGTGTGAATTATATTTATATAGTGCTTTACATAGTGAAACCCAATATCTAAGTTACATTTAAACCAGTGTGGGTGGGACTGGGAGCAGGCGGGTAAAGTGTCTTGCCCAAGGACACAACAGCAGTGACTAGGGAGGCGGAAGCCGGAATCGAACCTGCAACCCTCAAGTTGCTGGTACGGCCACTCTACCAACCGAGCTATACCGGATAGTGGTTTCGAAGATAGCGAAAATAAGGCACTTTAAAGCTTTATTTAGGGATATTCCGGGCCCGGTAAAATTTAGAAAAAAAATTCAAAAAATACAACAAGCCACTGGGAACTGATTTTTATTGTTTTTACCCCTTTTGAAATTGTGATAATGTTCCCTTTTAAACCACTGATGAAATAACAACACTTAATAACAATGCAAGTACACTATTTCAAATGCAATACACTTGTAATTATTGTATATTGTAATTTTAATTTAACTTTTTAAATATCCAAGCAAAATAAAACAAACAAATAATACGACTAAAATATACTGTTGTGAGCCAAAAGCAATAAAATATGTTCCACATCTCTTAAGGAGAGGCTTGGGGACCCTCAAACAAAACAATAAGTAATATGACTAATTAACGTTATTGCCAAGGCTATCCTTTGTCACCGATTCTGTTCATAACTTTTATGGACAGAATTTCTAGGCGCAGTCAAGGCGTTGAGGGGTTCTGGTTTGGTGGCCGCGGGATTAGGTCTCTACTTTTTGCAGATGATGTGGTCATGATGGCTTCATCTGGCCGGGATCTTCAGCTCTCACTGGATCGGTTCGCAGCCGAGTGTGAAGCGACCGGAATGAGAATCAGCACCTCCAAGTCCGAGTCCATGGTTTTTCCTCAGAATAGGGTGGAGTGCCATCTCCGGGTTGGGGAGGAGACCCTGCCCCAAGTGGAGGAGTTCAAGTACCTAGGTGTCTTGTTCACGAGTGGGGGAAGAGTGAATCGTGAGATCGATAGGTGGATCGGTGCGGCGTCTTCAGTAATGCGGACGCTGTATCGATCTGTTGTGGTGAAAAAGGAGCTGAGCCGGAAGGCAAAGCTCTCAATTTACCGGTCGATCTAAGTTCCCATCCTCACCTATGGTCATGAGCTTTGGGTCATGACCGAAAGGACAAGATCACGGGTACAAGCGGCCGAAATGTGTTTCCTCCGCCGGGTGGCGAGGCTCTCACTTAGGGATAGGGTGAGAAGCTCTGCTCCTCCACATCGAGAGGACCCAGATGAGGTGGTTCGGGCATCTGGTCAGGATGCCACCCGAACGCCTCCCTAGGGAGGTGTTTAGGGCACGTCCAACCGGTAGGAGGCCACGGGGAAGACCCAGGACACGTTGGGAAGACTATGTCTCCCGGCTGGCCTGGGAACACCTCAGGATCCCCCGGGAAGAGCTGGACGAAGTGGCTGAGGAGAGGGAAATATGGGCTTCCCTGCTTAGGCTGCTGCCCCCGCGACCCGACCTCGGTTAAGCGGAAGAAGGTGGATGGATGGATGGATGGATAAAGTTATTGTGATCATTATTATCGCTGTTTTGTTGAATGTGTTAAAAAAGTAATTATACACACACTAAATTCTTTTAACCAAGTTGCTTTTTTTAAATACTTAAAATAAATAGACACACAATATACTTTCTTGAAAGGCAAACATTAAAAATTGTTCTCGCTTCATAAGAGTCATAATATTTTCATGTGTGTTTTTAAATATGTTTACTATTATTATTATCATTGAAGTTTGTAAACATTTTTTTAAATTAATACAAATTCAGTGCTATTTTTGTTTCACTGACGGTTCTGGCAAGAGTCAAAGCTGGATACGCTAGCCAGGCAGTAGGCCTTGTTCAGCCAGCGCTAAACGTCCACAATGTCTCAGGGACGACCTTTCTAAGGGAATTGTGAAATTCTTACATGAAGCCATGCCCGCTTTTTGGATAAATGGATACAGCAGAGGATTGGGAGAATGTCATGTGGTCAGATGAAACCAAAATAGAACTTTTAGAAGCAGAAGACCTAGTCTTCTGCTTCTAAGTACTCTGTGATTGTGCGCTACCGAACATGCTCGTCCGCTTGTAAAACCAACAATGACACGATGTGACGACAAACGGGGGAGCAGATGCGTGACCGGTACTTTTCATAGGCGGTATAGTACCGAAAATGATTAATTAAACCCACTAACTTGTACTACTGTAGATCTAGGGCTACATGGCAAAAGTTGCCTAAAAGCTTTGTAAAGAATCGCAGCGATGGGAATGTTGTGCAGTGAACTGTAATTACCCAAGTGGGCTACAGAGGGCAGCGGCTGGCTCGCCGCAAGAAAAGAGGAAGTGTTCAAAGAGGTGTTTTCGGGAGTGTGACGCGCTCCTGCCGAGTTCTGTGAAAACACATAAAAGGCTGATTTGTCCACAGTCATATCGCCACCGCCATTCCAGTGTAATCATGATTTTTTTAAAGTTCCATCCATCCATCCATCCATTTTCTACCGCTTGTCCCTTCTTTGGGGTCGCGGGGTGTCCTGCAATAAAGTGCTTCATGTTATAATTGAACAAACTTGTCGCAGATACCATGAAGATGCCATGTTACATCCACATCTCTACAAAGTGACGCACTAGTTTAACCAAATATTTGAGTTTTTACAGTTACAATATTTGTTGTCAAATATAGCCATCATATCTCAGGATTTATGACATGCCTTGTAGTGAAAATATTTTCTGAAACCAGACATAACATTGAACTAATGAAATAAAACTATGGATGTTGTACATTTTTGAATGGCTTGTTTTGACATGGCAAAAATAGTTTCTCAACAAAAACAATGAACTGATGACAGAAACTATGGATGTTGTACATTCTTGGAATGGCCAATATGTATATGGTGAAGATATTTTCTCAACAAAAACTGTGAACTTTTGATGACGTGGTACAGTCATGAAAGGAGGTGTGGTATTCAGTTTTACATCATAATTGTTTTCAAACTTTTTTTTTTGTCAGTTATTCCATTATTTTACTTCAGCTGGAACTTTATCTCCATATCCATATCAATCTGGTTTTCATCCTAATTTCTCTACAGTTACAACTCTTTTTGAATTTACAAATGACTTGTTTTCTTCATCCGACACTGGCCAATTTACAGGTGTATTTTTTGTTGATTTGAATGCCTTTGTTATGTTGGATCATGATCTTCTCCTGGAAAACCTGCATCACAATGGACTCAGTCAAAATGCTGTCCTTTGGTTGAACTCTTATCTTCACAATAGGTATCAATATTTTCCTGTCAATGGTTGTCAATCTAATCAAATGTTAGTTGATGAGGTGTCCCACAGGGTTCCGTTTTAATCCCGCTTCTTTACTATATTTTGTATTAATGATTTATCTGAAATATGCTCATGCTGTCATGTTTATCTTTATGCGTACACCACCAAGATGTTAATACTGTACAAAACTGGTTTAATAACAAGGTTGTTCTTTTTGTTGTTGTCCTGTCCAGCTTCTCAGGCCAATCATATAGTTGATGTAGATGCCCATCTGGCTGTTCAGATTTACTTAACAAAGGAGAAGTGTAGGATACTTCTTTTGTTGCCTTATTTGAATTTGACTTTATTAAATGTATTTATATTATCATTTGGTACAGCCGGAGGGGATAGAAAGAGGAAAAAAAGGAAGACAAAGGGGGGAATTGTGGGGATAAGAGGGGGAATAGGCAGAGAGACAAAAACAACAGCAAACACAACAATAAGAACAACAACAATAGAACAACACCAGCACATACGATATGTACGAAAGATTGGTAAAAGTGATAACAAAGAAGCAGTTAGTGAAATTAATATTAATATAGAAATGACAATGAGCATTTTTACACTACAACTGGAGCAATGCAAATACCAATAGAAAAAGCGCTATTGATAATGAACAATACCAATAGTTTACCTCTATTATTAACAATACAGTTGTTCAAATGCAACAATACATATACATAATGATAACTAGAGATGAAAAGGAATACTGAAAGATGGAGGGGAAGAGAGAGAACCAACCTATTTTAATCTTGTAGATTGTTATAGTAACAATGGGTTAAGCTTTGTCAGTGTGCCATGTGTTACCCAGTTTACCCTAGGGCAACAACGTAATATATGTTTGATGAAACGTAATCATGTGCATGAGTGTATGTATGTATATGTACTTGTATATGTACAGAATGTGTATATGAATGTTTGTACAGTAAATTTACATGTACATGTATGTGTATATGTATGTTTGTACAGTAAATGTATATGTGCAGTATGTGCGTGTGGATGTACGAACTTTGAGTATGTAGAAATGTACTGTATTTGTGTATGTATGTGGGAGCGTAGGTTACCATGTATGTATGTATGTATGTATGTATGTATGTATGTATGTATGTATGACTAACGGTGTGTGTGTGAGTAGTTGTGTATTTGTATGTACAATATATTTGACTCCCAGTGTGGGTGGGAGCCAGAATACGGCCCCAGCCAGAGAGTCCAACCCAAACAGCAGGTGTGACGCCCAGGGAACCAGGGACCACCGGCCCCAAGCAGCCAGGCCGGCCAGCGACAGGAACCCCAGAAAAGAACCCGGAAGAGCCAGCAGCAGGCCGCAGACAGACACGCCCGGCAGAGCACAGGGCACGAGAGAAGCAGCGGACGGCCAGGCCCCAAGCCAGCGAGAGACCACCCCCCACACGGGCAGAAAGGTGGGACCCACCGCCCGGGGGGACCCAGAGACTCCCCGCAACCGAACGGGAAGACCGCCTCCGCCCCACCAGCAATCGGGCCCCCACGAGCCCACCCCCCGCCCCCGGAGAGCACGGCGAGGCCCACACCAGGCCACCCCATCCAAGTCGGCCACCACAGGACCACCCAGCGCAGGGCCGCTGAAACCACCCACCCCTCCGGCAGGGACCCCAACGATGAAGATGGAACAAACAGCAACCGCCCTGTCGATTTACCCTCCTGAGGGAAGGGAAAAAACACACACAAAAAACAACAACATAATAATTAATAATAATAATAATAATAAAATATATATTTAAAAAAAACAAAAAAATAAAAATAAATTTTATATACATATATATATGTATATATATATATATATATATATATATATATATATATATATATATATATATATATATATATATATATATATACACACACACATGTAAATATATACATACATATGCACATGTATATATATGTATATATATATATCAATCAATCAATCAATCAATGTTTACTTATATAGACCTAAATCACTAGTGTCTCAAAGGGCTGCACAAACCACTACCACATCCTCGGTAGGCCCACATAAGGGCAAGGAAAACTCACACCCAGTGGGACATCGGTGACAATAATGACCCAGTGGGACGTCGGTGACAATGATGACTATGAGAACATGATACTGTGATATATATATATATATATATATATATATATATATATATATATACATATATACACATACATACATGAATACATACATACAGTGGGGCAAAAAAGTATTTAGTCAGCCACCGATTGTGCAAGTTCTCCCACTTAAAATGATGACAGGTCTGTAATTTTCATCATAGGTACACTTCAACTGTGAGAGACAGAATGTGAAAAAAAATCCGGGAATTCCTATTGTATGAATTTTAAAGAATTTATTTGTAAATTATGGTGGAAAATAAGTATTTGGTCAACCATTCAAAGGTCTCACTGATGGAAGGAGGTTTTGGCTCAAAATCTCACGATACATGGCCCCATTCATTCTTTCCTTAACACGGATCAATCGTCCTGTCCCCTTAGCAGAAAAACAGCCCCAAAGCATGATGTTTCCACCCCCATGCTTCACAGTATGTATGGTGTTCTTGGGATGCAACTCAGTATTCTTCTTCCTCCAAACACGACGAGTAGAGTTTACACCAAAAAGTTCTATTTTGGTTTCATCTGACCACATGACATTCGCCCAATCCTCTGCTGTAAACTCAACTCCTTTACACATTTACACATACACACACACACATATATACATTCATACATATAACATATATATATAACATATATATATATATAACATACATATAAACATATATATATATACACATACATAAATATATAAACATATATACATACATGTATATACATACCTATATACATATACACACACATATATATATACATGCATTTTTTTTTTTTTTTTCCAAGATGGCGCTGCTGTAGTGGCTGCTGTAGGCAGGAGCTCTGTGCTCTTGTATCATCCTTTTGTGTTTCCCTCTTGTTTTCATGTGGTATTATATTTTTTTGCCTTTTGGTCCGGGACCCTTTGGGACTGTGTGACAAGGGGTGCCACTTTCGTGACCTCTGTGGTGCTTTTTTTTGTGGACTTCTGGATCTGCCTCCCGGGAGCCTTTTGGCCATGGAGACCAGCTGCTGGGTCTCTGCCACACCGGAGTCTGTTTGGAGGGACTGGAGGAGATGCGGATGAGGGGACAGGACTGCGGAGCTGGCACTGAGCGCTGGGACGGAGAGGCTTCGCGGTGTCTTGGCTGGGTGAGCAGGTGTCGGACACCTCAGTCACCTTGGACGTATCATCGCTCATCCATGCGGACTGGACACTGGCCGAGAGTGGAGTCGGCTGTCTTGGTTTCTTTGTTGGGTCTGCTTCTGTCTCTGGCCATGTTCCCTCCGCCCCAGCGGACGATGGCGTGGAACACCGCAGAGGCCAGTGGATATGTTTCTTTTACTTTTTATTCATAGCTGTATGTAGAAGTGTCTGGTTGTATCTGCTGCTTTAATGTCTTTAATGTCCTCTGTGTTCTTTGATGTTTGATATTTCCCTCTTACACACATGGAAGAGGGATGTGTACTATGGCTATGAGTTGTTGTTGTTTTTTTTTTTTGTTTTGTTTTTTTTCCCCTTGGCCTCAGTCTGCACCCCCTCTCCAAGGCCCAGGCTAAGACCGATTTTTTTTTAAATTTCATTTTAATCTTCTATCCCACCCTAACGCCCCCCCCCCCCCTCCTTGTTTACCTGTATCTCATCTTTTTTTGTAAGGGGCGCTGGAAGCCGGCAGACCCGTCAGCGATCCTGTTCTGTCTCCCTGTAATGTTTGTCTGATCTTGAATGGGATTGTGCTGAAAATTGTAATTTTCCTGAAGGAACTCTCCTGACGGAATGAATAAAGTACTATCTAATCTAATCTATACATGTACACATACATAAATATATAAACATATATATACATACATATATATACACACATATATACATATACACACACATATATATACATACATGTACACATATATACACACAAAAAAAAGAATTAAAAGAAGATCACAGACATGCTGACACACAAGGTCACTACTCCACCAGCTGGCCGACTCGCAGCAACTCGGAATACCTTGCAGCACCAAGCTACCACAATGGATGTGGGGACTAGACCCAGCAGGCCCCAACCAAGATGGACACCCGGAATGGATGGACGGTGGGACCCAGGAGCTCCAGACATGCAGCCCGGATGCAGTAGCCTGAGGCGCCGACCCCCGCTTGACCAGCAGGCCCAAAGCGTATCCCCAGAAATATACATACACACACACACTATATATATATATATATATATATATATATATATATATATATATATATATATATATATATATATATATATATATGTATATATATATATATATATATATATATACATATATATATATATATATATACATATATATATATATATGTATATATATATATATATATATATATATATATATATATATACATATATATATATATATATGTACCTTATATATATAGACACGCGTATATACACATAGACATACATACAGAAGCCATCGCTGTTGCTCTCCCCTCTGCTCTGAACCACCTGGAGCAGCAGCAGAGCTACATCCAGATGCTCTCTGTGGATTATAGTTCTGCCTTCAATACAATAATCCCAGACAGACTGCAATAAACTGGACACTCTTGGCCTCCCCCCTCTCACAAGTGCCTGGATAAGGGACTTCCAAACGGACCGACCCCAGAATGTGAGACTTGGCCCCCACCTCTCATCCACCCGCACGCTGAGCATCGGCTCCCCACAGAGCTGTGTGCTGAGCCCCCTCCTCTACTGCCTCTACACCCATGACTGCAGTCCAGCCCACAGTGACAACGTTATCGTCAAGTTCGCTGACGATACCACAGTGGTCGGGCTCATCTCCAGGGGTGACAAGGCTGCCTACTGGGAGGAGGTCCTGAAGCTGACGGCCTAGTCTTCGGAGAACAACCTCGCTCTCAACACCAGCAAGACCAGATAGATCATTGTCGACTTCAGGAGGAGCAGCACCGACCCTGCCCCCCTCTACATCAATGGCGACCGTGTGGAGAGGGTCCACACCTTCAGGTACCTTGGTGTCCACATCTCTAACGACATTTCCTGGACAGTCAACACCACATCAATCATCAAGAAGGCTCAGCAGCGGCTTCACTTCCTGAGAGTTCTCGGGAAGTACAACCTGAAGCCTGACCTGCTGCTGACCTTCTACCGCTCGTCCATCGAGAGCCTGCTGACCTACTGTATAAAAGTATGGTACAGCAGCTGCACTGCAGCAAACAGGGAGAGGCTGCAAAGAGTGGTCAAGGCGGATCAAAAAATCATCGGCCGCCCTCTCCCCTCTCTGATGGACATCTACACCTCCCGCTGCCTCAACAGAACCAGTGCCATCATCAAGGACAGCACCCACCCTGGCTCCGTAAGTGGTATAGCCGTGTTATTTTAATGTTTGATTGTGTTTTGTTGTAATGTAATTTTTCTGTATTTGTGTTAGGGCCTCTTGAAAACCAAATGCTGCAACTCAGGGGGCTATCCTGAATACATTGAATATAATAGATCAGGGACCGCTTTGGACGACAGCGTGAGGTAGGACATGATTATTTAATCATACACGTACCAAAAAGACAGAAATATACAATTTCAGGGTGCAATGCCTCTGAACCCCCAAAAGGCTGCACTTTACCCACCCTAGGCTGATATTTTTAAATTCCTCTCTTTTTTCTTTTTTTTACCTTACTGTGATCCCTGAAGTCAATTTTCATTTATTGTTCGTTTAATTGACTTATCGAGTATCGGCCCAGGTCTAACTGTATGTCTATTCCCACTGTGCCATTTTATGATACTTGGGTTGCGTGTGACATCACGTCCAAGTGCAGACTAAGCCGGCTATAACTTGGTAAGTACTGATAAATGGTATTAATGAGAACCGTATTAAAACTCTGGATGATTGCCTTAAATGATCCAAAATCCGTAATGGATAACTGCTCTTTGTTAAACTCATGCACTGACTGGCGCTAGCTTGCTGGCTTAAATGCTAACATGAAAACACAAGACATTAACGTCTTTTTGTCCATTAATAAACGTACTTCAATCTTCACTTACGTTAACACATTGTTGTCTGAGCAACAAAGATATTCAACTGAGCACATTGAACCTCCAGGCTGTGCTGTCACAGCACTGAATCATCGACGGGAAAATATGAGACTGAGGTGGTTTTATGGTGCATTCAAGGACTGCTGAAAAGAGCACACAAATACAAATAGACAAAGTACACATTGGAAGGGTAAAATAACATACATTTTTGGGTGTAAAAATAGATGATAAAATGAACTGGAACTCTCATGTAAAACATAGATAGATAGATAGATAGATAGATAGATAGATGGATAGTACTTTATTGATTCCTTCAGGAGAGTTCCTTCAGGAAAATTAAAATTCCAGCAGCAGTGTACAGAGTTGAAATCAATTTAAAAAAAAAAAAAAAGTAAAAAGTAAATAATAGGGGTTTAAAAGGAAACAAAATAAAGAAATATTACAAAAAGAATAAAAACAATGGGAATAACAATATTACAGTAAAATAAGATTATAACAAGACAAAGTAGGCAGTAGTGACCATGTTATGAAAACGTATTGCACTGTTAATGTTTTGCATCCCCTGTCATCCTAATACCCCCCGCCCCCCGTTCCAGAGAGGAGTTGTACAGTCTAATGGCGTGTGGGACAAAGGACTTATATATAGAAAATATACAACATAAAGTAGCAAGAAACACGTCAAATAATGAATAAACAAAATATGTTCTGGACTAAAAATCACTTCATATTCTTTACTGCTTGCTATTGTTACCATATTTGAATTATTGTGTAGAAATATGGGAAAACAACTACAAATGTGTGCTTCATTTACCGACTGTGTTACAAAAAAGATCAATTGAAATAATACATACCATTCAAACCGTTTATTTATTGAATCAAAAGTATTGAAATTCAACAATTTGGTGCATTTTCAAACAGCTAAAAAGATGTACAAAGCAAACTATTACCTGCTACCCAACAATTTACAACAGTTCTTCTCAACAAAAGACGAGTAGTACAATCTTAGAGGAAAGTCAAATTTAAAAATGTTTATGCGCGAACAACACTTAAAATATTTAGCACATCAGTATGTTTAATTAAATTATGGAATGGATTAACCAAAGAAATCACACAAAGCACCAATATCATTAGTTTAAGAGATTGTTCAAACTACAAGTTTTCACAGAGTACAAAGAAATATAATTGTGATAAACATCTTGAAGCGTTTAAAAAAATGTTTACTTACCTATGATATATAAATAAATAAATAAATACATTAATTAATTAGGGCAGCACGGTGGCCAGGGGTTTGTGTGGAGTTTGCATGTTCTCCCCGTGACTGCGTGGGTTCCCTCCGGGTACTCCAGCTTCCTCCCACTTCCAAAGACATGCACCTGGGGATAGGTTGATTGGCAACACTAAATGGGTCCTAGTGTGTAAATGTGAGTGTCAATGTTGTCTGTCTATCTGTGTTGGCCCTGTGATGCGGTGGCGAATTGTCCAGGGTGTACGCCGCCTTCCTCCTGAATGCAACTGAGATTGGCTCCAGCACACCCCGCGACCCTTAAAGGGACAAGCGGTAGAAAATGGATGGATGGATGGATGGGATAAACTAATGGTACGGCATCCTCGATGTTTAAGAGTACATCGGTATTTATGTACAGTGCGGAAAGTAATTTTCATTGGATGAACCAATTTTTAAAACAATGGGGAAGTTCTAAGAACTCTGTAATTTACACAGCGGGAGATTTTTAATTTTTTAATTATATAATCTTAATTCCAGGGTGTACCCTGCCTTCCGCCCAATTGTAGCTGAGATAGGTACCAGCGCCCCCCCCCCCCCCCGCGACCCTAAAAGGGACAAGCGGTAGAAAATGGATGGATAATTCCAAACATATGCAGATTCCAAGATTAGCAGTTGTTTTAAATGTACAAAAGTACAATTTATTTGGATGTCTCACTACTTCACTAATGTCTAGATCAGTGGTTCTTAACCTTGTTGGAGGTACCGAACCCCAGCAGTTTCATATGTGCATTCCCCGAACCCTTCTTTAGTGAAAAATAAATTTTTTTTTTTTTTTCAAATTCAAGACAAAGTTCTATGTTATTGGTAACACTTTAGTATGGGGAACATATTCTAAGTATCATATTTTTCGGAGTTTTTCGAAAATGCATAATAAAGAAAGAAAAAAACATATATAAGTCGCAACATATAGAACATGCTATACGTTTACCAAACAATCTGTCACTCCTAATTGCTAAATCCGATGAAATCTTATACGTCTAGTCCCTTACGTGAATGAGCTAAATAATACTATTTGATATTTTATGGTAATGTGTTAATAATTTCACACATAAGTCGCTCCTGAGTATAAGTCGCACCTCCGGCCAAACTATGAACAAAAACTGTGACTTATAGTCCGAAAAATGCGGTAACAAAGATACAAATTAGAGTTATTTGGACACTAGGGCACATATTCTATTGTAATAAAGACTTAATTTAGAGTTATTTGGTTAGGGTTAGGGTCAAGGTTAGAGGGTTAGGCTATGCCGCATAAGGCATTAATAAGAACTTAATGATTAGTTAAAGGCCTACTGAAATGAGATTTTCTTATTTAAACGGGGATAGCAGGTCCATTCTATGTGTCATACTTGATCATTTCGCGATATTGCCATATTTTTGCTGAAAGGATTTTGTAGAGAACATCCACGATAAAAGTTTGCAACTGGAGAAAAGCCCTGCCTCTACCGGAAGTCGCAGACGATGACGTCACATGTTGATGGCTCCTCATATATTCACATTGATTTTAATGGGAGGCTCCAACAAAAACAGCTATTCAGACCGAGAAAACGACAATTTCCACATTAATTTGAGCGAGGATGAAAGATTCGTGTTTGAGGATATTGATAGCGACGGACAAGAAAAAAAAAAAAACAAGTTAAAAAAAAAACGCGATTGCAATCGCGTTGCATTGAGACGGATTCATATGTTTTTAGAGACATTTACTAGGATAATTTTGGGAAATCCCTTATCTTTCTATTGTGTTGCTAGTGTTTTAGTGAGTTTAACAGTACCTGATAGTTGGAAGTGTACGTTCACGGCTGGGTGTTGACGCGCAGTGTCTCAGGGAAGTCGACGGCAGCTGTATGGACGGCACAAGCTCAGCTGATATCCAGTAAGAGGCGACTTTTTAACCACAATTTTCTCACCGAAACCTGCTGGTTGACATGTAGTCGGGATCCATGTCCGCTGTGATCCATATTAAAGTTTCACCCCCGTGAATTTTAAACAAGGAATCACCCTGTGTTTGTGTGGCTAAAGGCTAAAGCCTCCCAACGCCTTCTTTCCACTTTGACTTCTCCAATATTAATTGAACAAATTGCAAAAGATTCAGCAACACAGATCTCCAAAAATACTGTGCAATTATGCCGTTAATGCAGACGACTTTTAGCTGTGTGTGTGCGCAGCGCTCATATTCATAACAGTTCATGACGACACGTGTACACGTCATCATCACGCGACGTTTTCAAGAAAAAAGTCCAGGGAAATTTTTAATTGTAATTTAGTAAACTAAAAAGGCCGTATTGGCATGTGTTGCAATGTTAATATTTCATCATTGATATATAAACTATCAGACTGCGTGGTGGGTAGTAGTGGGTTTCAGTAGGCCTTTAAGAGCCAATATGTTACAAATTTCCATGTTAATAAGCACCTATATTAATTAGACTAGACTTAGACTTGGACTTCCTCTTTATTGTCATTCAAATTTGAACTTTACAGTACAAATAAGAACAACATTTTGTTGTATTAGCTCTTGGTAGTGCAGGATAATTAAAAAAAGCAATAAGGTGCAGATATAATTAAATAGATTACTGTACAGATAAATACATCGCACTTTTCCATATGCATCCAGGTTTATGGATGTATGTTATATTTTGGTGAATATGCTCCCCGTACTAAAGTGTTACCATGTTTTTTTTACTGGTGCACAAAATGAACCGTGCATGAAAATCACCTTGTTGGAACAACAAAACCAACCCAGTGCATAAACTCTCAACAAAATACACACCTGCAAATCAGTCAGCTGTTGCCGTATCTGTAATAGGATGATAGGGAGAAGTTTTTCTTTACACGATGAGTCGGGTGTGTTTTGACCTCCGCCGAACCCCTGAGGCCAACTCACCGAACCCCTAGGGTTTGATTAAACCCTGGTTAAGAAACACTAGTCTAGATTGATAGAAGACCCTCAAATGACAATATATTGGTTAGTATGATCCTACAATGAAACTGATCATGCCTCAACCCCAGTATCACTGTCCACATACAAGCCAGTTCTAAAGTCTGAAGTCTGAACTCCAGTACACTTTTAAACTCAACTGAAGTTTGCAGATTTAGCCTCCAGAAAAGATTTTTTATGGTCAAACCATGATGAGACGACGATTAAGCTATTTATCCATGATAGCAAGGAGTATGTTTTGCAGAGTCATGGTGAGGTTTTCAAATCTATGAACAAGAGGACTTCTATTGCTCATTCCACAAATTCACCTGGACCTTTCCAAAAGGGATTTTGGCAAACATTATTACAGACTAACACAAAATTCCTAAAATAGTCCATCATAAGGGATAAAAAGTTCCTTAAAACATCCATCCATCCATTTTTTATTGCTTGAACAATTTAATTGTATTTATATAGTTCCAAATCACAACAGAAATGATCTCAACACTGGGACCTGTGGTCAAGGGCAAGTGGGGCAGAGCCTTTCTTGTTTGGATGAAAAACTTAAAAAAATAAAATAAAAATAAAAATCACTTAAGAAATTAATATTAATATTTTTTTCATTAAAATGTGTTGCATTCAGGTGGAAGGCGGGGTACACCCTGGACAAGTCGCCAAGTCTCCTATGATTCCATTTTTTTTTTGTAAAAATCTCTAAATTTGCCATTTCCTGATCATTTCAATGATTACATGTAAGCTGATATAAAGTTGCGTTATAAATGTTCCTGTCTGCTTAGTGTGTTTGAAAACTTTTGTGCACCGGTGGATTTTGTGCAGGGCGTCATGACCTGAGTGCCCTGGATGAATACTATCATAAAAACCAGGGGCCTCATCATTAATTAATTATCCTAGCTTCCTCTTTGTTTTGGTTTTTTGGTTTTTCCATATCTGTAGGTGAACTGCAATAATTCCACCTTTCAGCGGTGCCAGGGTTGCAATAAATATTCTGCTGTGTACAGTTACATTTTTTTATGATCAAAAAATGTATCTTTCTATTTTTGTGTGACCTTTCCAAAAAGAACAAAAATGTTTTAAAGTGTATTGCACTGGCTCCCTGTTCATTTTAGAATTGATTTTAAAGGCCTACTGAAATGAAATTTTCTTATTTAAACGGGGATAGCAGGTCCATTCTATGTGTCATACTTGATCATTTTGCGATATTGCCATATTTTTGCTGAAAGGATTTAGTAGAGAACATCCACGATAAAGTTCGCAACTTCTGGTAGCTAATAGAAAAGCCCTGCCTTTACCGGAAGTATGTGCGCGTGACATCACGAGTTGCAGGGCTCCATACATATTCACATTGTTTTTAATGGGAGCCACCAGCAGTAAGAGCAATTCGGACTGAGAAAGCAACAATTTCCCCATTAATTTGAGTTAGGATGAAAGATTTGTGAATTAGGATATTGATAGTGAAGGACTATGAAAAAAAAAAAAAGCGACGGCTCTGGGCGGCGGCAGTGTGAGCGTTTCAGATGGGATTAGACACATTTACTAGGATAATTCTGGATGATCCCTTATCTGCTTATTGTTTTAATAGTGTTTTAGTGAGATTTTAAAGATTGTAAAGACATACCTTGAGGTCTGATGGCTGTGGTGAATACAAATTGTCTCAGAGAGAAGCCGAGGAGCCAAGCTCACAGCTGCCTTTTACACAGCTGCTCCAGGACGACGAATCATCCAATGATTTCTCCGGTAAGATATATATCACAATTTCCCCATCCAAAAACATGCTGGTTGACGTAGAGAAACATGTTCGCTTGACCGCTCTGTGTCAAAGCTTCACAACAAACAAAGAAACACCAGCTGTGTCTCGGTGCTAAAGACAGCTGCAATCCACCGCTTTCCACCAACAGCATTGTTCTTTATAGGCTCCATTATTAAATGAACAAATTGCAAAAGATTCAGCCACACAGATGTCCAAAATACTGTGTAATTATGCCATGAACAGAGACGACTTTTAGCCGTGTTTGGTGCATCGCTAATATTTCCTTACAGTCCGTGACATCACGCGTACACTTCATCATTCTGCGACGTTTTCAACAAGAAACTCGCGGAAAATTTAAAGTCGCAATTTAGTAAACTAAAAAGGCCGTATTGGCATGTGTTGCAATGTTAATATTTCATCATTGATATATAAACTATCAGACTGCGTGGTTGGTAGTAGTGGGTTTCAGTTGCTCTTTGTTTTTAAAGCTGTACATGGACTGCCACCTCATTATATCTCGGACCTCATCCAAACTTACAATACAGCGCGCGCTCTGAGGTCCGAGAGCCAGCTCCAGCTCGTGGTGCCCAAGACCAGACCTAAAACTAGGGGAGACAGGGCCTTCTCTGTGGTCGGCCCTAAGCTCTGGAACAATCTGCCCCTCCATATTCTAACTGATCCCACAGTGGAGTGTTTTAAGTCCAATTTTTATTCTCTGGCTTTTAACACTGCGTGAGTTGTGTGGTCCTCTCTTGCCCTCTGTGTTTTAAAATTTAGATTTCTATTTATTGTTTTAATTGGTTTCATCCTTGAAAAAATGTTTTAATCATATTTATTTTATATTGTTTTTATATTGGTTTTATATGTATGTATTTATTTTTATTTTTTGTTTTTATTCAGTCATTGGTGGAGTTAAGGATAGTATTTGAATGTTGTTTTTAATATTGTTGTGCAGCACTTTGGACACATTTTGTTGTTTAAATGTGCTATATAAATAAAGTGGATTTGATTGGATTGGATTGAACACATTTTGTTCTAAGTTACAAAAATGTTATTTATGTGAAATGGATGGATGGATGTTTTTTTTAGTTGAAGGTTGAACTCCTGTAGGCTGAAATGTGAACATTTCTACTGACACAGATGACAGCACATGATATATTGCAATTTTTTACTAGTTTTTTTTCCCAACTAGTAATCATTGAAGATTTGTGCTGCTTTGTCAGACGGCGTTTCATGTCACTTTTTACAGTCATCACGTTTCTATGCACTAAATGAGTCTGCTCTTACAAACAGCTAAGATGTGCTAGCATCATGTCACGTAATTAATGTGTCTTCTTTGGAAACATTCTGACAATTATCAATCAGGTAGGTTTTTATTTTATCGTATACTCTAAAAATACTGACTTATTTCAGCTTCTATATCTGCACTTTGTGCTTGTTTGGCATGATCCCACTAATGGCTTTTCTTCTTCGCCTACAAATAATGTAGAATGGCAGGCTGTGTTTGATGGGTGAAACTGAGTCAAGCGTCCCTTGGTCAAACAGAATCATGTGACAGTGCCTGCTGGAAGAAGATTTGCTGACAAATAAGTGTTTTTGCATGCCTTAATGCAGAGATTATAATATATAAAATAATATAATATATAAAGATCGGAACAAAACTAAATGTAAAGTAGTAAAAGTAGTGTTCCTTTTTCACAAAAACACTAAAATAAAAGTATATTGCATTAAAACTACTACTACTACTACTACTACTACTACTAAAAAATTACTTAAGTAAATTCATCCATCCATCTATTTCTACCGCTTGTCCCTTTTGGGGTGGCGGGGAGTGCTGGAGCCTATCTCAGCTGCATTCGAGCGGAAGGCAGGACAAGTCGCCACCTCATCACAGGGCCAACACAGATAGACAGACAACATTCACACTCACATTCACACACTAGGGCCAATTTAGTGTTGCCAATCAACCTATCCCCAGGTGCATGTCTTTGGAGGTGGGAGGAAGCCGGAGTACTCGGAGGGAACCCACGCAGTCATAGGGAGAAATGCAAACTCCAAACAGAAAGATCCCGAGTCCGGGGATTGAACCCAGTACCTTCATATTGTGAGGCACATGCACTAACCCCTGTTTCACCATGCTGCCCACTTAAGTAAATGTACAAAGTAAATGTAGCACATTACTACCCACCTCTTTTTACTCGTCTGTTTTGACGATGTACATCCATCTTCTTCTTTCCCTTCTTCCTGACGCCAGATCATTTCTTTTTTTTTCAGCCTGTCTGCAGTTTCAAGAGCACGCGGCATTCTCAGAATTTCAACCCGGTGTCGTTTGCTGGAAACACGGAAAACAAGAACCTCCCACTGACTTATTTGTGTGCAAAAGTAAAAAACATGGCTGCTTTCAATATGTGTATTTATAAGGGGCGCAACCTGGGCTGGGTTTGGGTCTTGTAATTGACGTCTGTGTTATGGCACACACACACTCTGTGCTTCCCTCTTCTGCGGGAGCGCTCAGAAGCTCCGCTCGGAGCACCAGACACGCCCCCGCGTTCGTCACGCAGACTGCGCCCACACTCCGCCGCAGCCGTAGGCAATCAACACCCAACGCACCTGGCTTTGATGAAGGATGGCAGTAGAAAGACCTTTGACGCTGACTCATCGTCGTCGGAACGTAGCTTTGTGTGCAGTGTGCTTCACGTTTCAGTCTTCTCCTCTTGATCTTGCTCGTTGCTTGTTTCCTTGTGCCTTTGTTCCCTGATCCCTCTGTCTCTCGCTCTCCCCACAGTGTCTGTGTCTCAGCCGTTGCTCTTACCTCCGCTGCTGCTTTTTCCTCCTGGACTTTGTTTTGCTCTCCCCGATCCTTGACCACGTTTTGGACTTCTCTCTCCTGCCTTTGACCCCCGCTCGGACTTCGGACCCCCCCTGGCTTATTTCCCTTGGACTTGGAAGCTGAATACCCAACACGCACCTCAACAAAGCTTACGGTATTTACATATGGTTAATTCCACACAGTCTTCCGTGCAAACACATAGTAGCATACACACTCCATGTAATAATCAAGCACTCAATAAACCTGTTGAGCTTGATATTCCGTTGTCGTGCCGTCTCCTTCCCCAGTCTTACATAACAGTATGTTCCGACCAAGATGGAACCAGACAGCAACCCTAAGTCTTCGGCCGGACCTCTGGCCCGTACTTCCCCTGTTACTGACCTGTACGCCATCCAGTCTGTCCTGCAACAACATCAGACCTGTTTTTCCACCCTGGAGGACAAATTGGACGTTGCATTCGCCAGCCTGTTGTCCAGATTAGACAACCTCAGCACTGGTCAGGTGACAGCACCCACACCAGTTGTTAGCGTACCCAGTTAACTCACCATCGGAGGAGCTACACCATTCCGTGAAACTAAGATAGCAAGTCAAAGAAATTTTGAGGGAAATTGCGAACTTTGTCGCGGCTTCCTGGTTCAATGCGAGTTCATTTTTTTACACCAACCTTCAAGGTACGCTTTCGATGGTGCTAAAGTAGCCTTTATGTTTTCCCTACTCTCGGGACCTGCGCTGAAGTGGACCACGTCAGCGCTCAGCAAAACTTTGGGGCTTAACGCTAATTATGCTGCTTTTCGCAAGGAGTTTTTGGTGGTCTTTGATCAGCCCGCTGACGGCGGAGACGCCGCCTCCAAACTCCATTCTAATCGGCAAGGCTTCCGTTCTGTGGCTACTTACACCTTGGAGTTTCGAACCCTGGCAGCAGAGAGTGGATGGGACAACAAGGCACTTCAGACCGCGTATAGAAGAGGACTCAATGAAACCATAAAGGACGGTTTGTTGCGGGACAGGCCCTATACCTGTCAAGACCTCATTGAGTTAGCACTATTATTTGACCAACACCTTCTGGAACGTGAGGCGGAGAGGAAGAGCGACTATGGCTGCACAGCTTCAGCTAAAACCTCTTGCTATTCCAACCGAACTCTCACCAAGCAGTTTGGTTCAGTTGAACCGGTTCAAACCACCCCTTCTGAACTGATGCAAATTGGCAGGTCCCAACTCACCTTCGAGGAACGTAAACGGAGGTTCCAACTTCGCCTCTGTCTATATTGTGGCCGGGTGGGTCATCAAATTTGCAACTGCACTTTTCGGCCAAAAGATCAGGCTCACCAGTCAAGTGGCTCCTGGTGAGCCATACAACTGTCACCACAACTCCTTCTAGGAGGAATCCTAGTATTCTGTTTCCCGCAAGTTTGTTTTGGGAGGCTAGGACATTGTTCGTAGACGCCTACCTGGTCAACGAAAGTTTCATAGACCTAAGGTACACCCAAGGAAAGGGTATTCCATTATTACCTCTCAAAAATGTTGTATCTGCCCTGGCTCCAGATGGCCATCCTTTGGGCCCTATCAAGCACTGCACTAAACCTTTGTCTCTTACCCTTTCTGGCAACCATACACAGATCATCAGCTTCTGGGTTTTGGATGCCCCTCTAGCCCCTCTCGTCCTAGGCCGATTTTTGCTAAGCCAACATGACCCCCACATCTCTTGGGCCACGGGTAAAATTCTGGCCTGGAGTAGCCACTGCCATTCTCATTGTCTCAAGTCAGCAGTCGTTCACCCAGATAATCCGAGGCCAGTGTCACTTCTGGTGACCTTTCCCGAGTTCTTAGAGCATGCCATTATTTAGCCGCCGTGTTCAACAAGGAACAAGCTTTATCTCTTCCACCTCACAGACCTTGGAACTGCTCCATCAACCTCATCCCAAATGCAGTTCTTCCTTGCAGCCGACTGTACAACTTATCCCAAACTGAAAAGCAAGCCATGAAGGACTACATCTCCGAGTCCCTTGCCTTTGGGATCATCAGACCTTCAAAATCTCCTGTTGCAGATGGATTTTTTTTTTTTTTTAGTAAGAATGACGGGTCACTTCGTCCCTGCATTGACTACTGTCAACTGAACAGCAAAACTGTTAGGAATAAATACCCTTTACCTCTGCTAAACTCCTCTTTTGAACCACTCACTCCCGCCACCATCTTTACAAAGTTAGATCTTCGCAACGCTTACCATCTGGTCTGCATCAAGGAGGGAGACGAGTGGAAGACTGCATTCAACACTCACCGTGGCCATTTCGAATATAGAGTTATGCCTTTTGGTTTGTCCAATGTCCCGCTGTTTTCAAAGCCCTTTTTAACGATATTCTTAGGATATGATTGATCAATTTGTGGTGGTTTACTTTGACGACATATTAATTTTTTCCAAAAACCCTCAGGAACACCAACAACACGTCCGTCTGGTCCTTCAACGATTACTGGAGAACCGTCTCTTCGTCAAAGCAGAGAAATGTGAATTTCATACCTCTTCAGTTGATTTTCTTGGTTTTGTTATTGAAAATGGACATATCAAAGCTGACCCCAAGAAGGTGAAGGCGGTGGTGGAATGGCCCCAACCCTCTGCCCGTACCGAATTACGTCGTTTTCTGGGATTCGCTGGATTCTACAGACAATTTATCAAGGACTTCAGTAAGCTGGCCGCAGCCCTTCATGCACTCACTTCCACAAATACACCTTTTCAGTGGAACCAGGAAGCAGGAATGGCATTCTGGTGCCTGAAAAGGAGCTTTGTCTCAGCGCCCATCCTAGTGTACCCGGATCAAAACTGTCACTTCATTGTCGAGGTAGACACATCTGATTCAGGAGTTGGCGCAGTCCTTTCGCAACGCTCCAAGCAGGACAGCAAGATCCACCCGTGTGCATTTTTTTCTAGACGTATTGCCCCTGCTGAGCGCAATTATGATGCTGGTAATCGGGAATTACTTGCTGTGTACAAAGCTTTAAGGGAGTGGAGACATTGGTTGGAAGGTGCTAAACATCAATTTCAGGTTCTCACTGATCACAGAAATCTTCTCCATGTCCGATCTGCCTAAAGACTTAATGATAAGCAGGCCCGTTGGTCCCAGGTCTTTGGTCGGTTTAATTTTTTTCTATCTTTCAGACCAAGACCATGTAACACCAAAGCAGATACACTTTCTCGTCAGTTCTCGGAAGAAACCACTGACAAGACACCAGAAGGAACCATCCTTCCACCTTCCAGGATTATCGGCATGGTCACTTTGAAAGTGGAGGGTCTTGTTCAAGACTCCTTGAGAAAGAAACCGGGACCAGGTGGCGGACCTCAAGTGGAGTGGGGGCATTCCAGTGTCTTCTCATGTCATCCGGGATTTCAACGCACACTTTCCTTCATCCACCGACGGTTCTGGTGGCCATCCATGGCTAAGGATACCCGTGAGTTTATCGCCGCATGCAGTACTTGCGCACGCAATGAACCATCCCACAGACCGCCAGCAGGACTGTTGTGTCCTCTTCCTGTCCCCAGTCATCCATGGTCTCACATATCTATGGATTTCATTACTGGTTTTCCTCCATCCCAAGGTAATACCGCCATACTCACATTTATTGACCGATTTTCTAAAGCCGCACATTTTGTTCCCCTTCCCAAACTTTCATCTTCCTCTGAGACTGCTGACCTTCTTACAACACATATTGTTATACAACATAGCATTGTCTCTGACATGTTTTTATCATTTTTATTTTTACCACGGTCAGTCTCAGTTATCATCCGCAGAGTAATGGTCAGACTGAAAGAGGTAACCAGAGTGTGGAGACCATGTTGCGCTGCATTTCCGCTCGACAACAATACTCATGGGGCAAGTTTCTGCCTTGGGTCGAATTTGCCTATAACTCCATGAAGAGTTCAGCTACAGGATTATCACCATTCGAGTGCTCCCTTGGGTACCAATAACCTATTTTTCCCCAACAGAAGATTGAAGCATCTGTGTCCTCCTCTCGCAAGCATATCAAGAAGAGCCATCAGGTATGGAAGGCAGCCCGTGCTTCTCTACTTAGATCATCGGAAAGAATGTACAACAGTGCCAAGCGGCGACGCATTCCATACCCTGTTTACTCTCCGGGCCAACAAATACTACTGAGTACCAAGGACCTTCACCTACACGTACTATCCCATAAACTCGCACCTCTATCATCAACCCTGTTACAGCCAAATTATCTTTGCCACCTTCAGTTAAACGACACCCAGTTATCTATGTTTCCCAGATAAATCTGGTTGCTACAGTAGTTCTCCACTGTCCTCCCCCGAACCCATTTCCCTCCCTCTTAGAATTTTGGACAATGGTGATCCTGTTTGGACTGTTAAAGAGATCCTCGGGTTCCGTCGACAGGGAAGGGGGTTAGTCTATTTGGTAGATTGGGAGGGTTATAGACCTGAGGATAGGTCTTGGGTTCCTGCTTCCTACCTTGCCGAACCCGAACTTCTGAAGGAGTTCTTTCGGGCCAACCCTGGAGCCCTTCGGCGCTCGTCGGGGGCCTCGCATAAGGGGGGGTCACTGTTATCGCACACACACTCTGTGCTTCCCTCTTCTGCAGGAGTGCTCAGAAGCTCCGCTGGGAGCACCAGACACGCCCCCGTGCTCGTCACGCAGACCGCGCCCACACTCCGCCGGAGCCAATCAACACCCAACGCACCTGGCTTTGATGAAGGACGGCAGCATAAAGACCTTCGACGCTGACTCATCGTCGTCGGAATGTAGCTTTGTGTGCAGTAAGCTTCGTGTCTCTGACTTCTCCTCTTGATCTTGCTCTTTGATTGTTTCCTTGTGCCTTTGTTCCCTGATCCCTCTGTCTCTCGCTCTCACCACAGTGCCCGTGTCTCAGCCGTTGCTGTTACCTCCGCTGCCGCTTTTCCCTCCTGGACTTTGTTTTGCTCTCCCCGATCCTTGACCACGTTTTGGACTTTTGGACTTCTCTCTCCTGCCTTTGACCCCCGCTCGGACCTCGGACCCCCCCTGGCTTCTTCCCCTTGGACTTGGACGCTGAACACCCAACCGTCTCCTTCCCCAGTCTTACATAATCATGCTGATGGTCAATGATGTTAGATAATATAAAACGTGATAGTTAAATCTCAATGAAAGCTTTTATTGTTGTGGAACTTACTCAGTGTCCCAGTGTTAAGAGTGTCCGCCCTGAGATCGGTAGGTTGAGAATTCAAACCTCGGCCGAGTCATACCAAAGACTATAAAAATGGTGATCCATTACCTACCCTCCATTAAGGGTTGGAATTGGGGGTTAAATCACCAAAAATGATTCCCGGGCGCGGCACAGCTGCTGCCCACTGCTCCCCTCACCTCCCAGGGGGGGATCAAGGATGATGGATCAAATGCAGATAATAATATCGCCACATCTAGTGTGTCTGTGACAATCATTGGTACTTTGACTTTTTAACTTAATTGTCTTGCTCAAGGTAATATATTCATATGGGATACACATGATTTCAGGCTTTCTAAGCTCCTCTCTGACCTCCAATGTTTGACTTTCTTTTTTGTCAAACAGAATAGATTAGAATGCATTTTATTGTCACTATACACAGGTACGATGACATTAAAAGCAAGTCCAGTATCAGTGCGACAGTCTACAAATATGCAAAACATTGGAAGGAAAGAAAAGGAAAATATATGCAAAAGAAGGTAAGCTGCACAGTCCAGTCCTGAATGTTCTGAATGTGTTGTTTAAATATTATTCTACATACATATATACAGAAGCATTCAGACTGTGGGTGGAAAGTAAAAATTGCACACAGAGAGGTGCTAAACTATAAAATCAGTGCCTATGAGAGTTCACTGTGGTTATGGTTATTTACCATGAATTGAATAACGATGACCCCTACTTAAACAAGTTGAAAAACTTATTCGGGTTTTATCATTTAGTGGTCAATTGTGGATGGCAAACTTCCAGTTGATTTTTTGGCCACTCCTCTTGACAAAATTAGTGCAGTTCAGCTAAATGTGTTGGTTTTCTGACATGGACTTGTTTCTTCTGCATTGTCCACACGTTTAAATCAGGACTTTGGGATGGCCATTCTAAAACCTTAATTCTAGCCTGATTTAGCCATTCCTTTACCACTTTTGACGTGTGTTTAGGGTCATTGTCCTGTTGGAACATCCAACTGCGCCCAAGACCCAACCTCCGGGCTGATGATTTTAGGTTGTCCTGAAGAATTTGGAGATAATCGGCGTTTTTCATTGTCCCATTTACTCTCTTTAAAGTACCAGTTACATTGACAGCAACACGGGCCCAGAGCATAATACTACCACCACTATGCTTGATGGTAGGCTTGGTGTTCCTGGGGTTAAAGGCCTCACCTTTTCTCCTCCAAACATATTGCTGGGTATTGCGGCAAATTTTTAGTTTCATCTGATATCACATGGACAAAGATAAGACCTTCTGGAGGAAAGTTCTTGTGTCATATGTTCGGAGGAGAAAAGGTCAGGCCTTTAATCCCACGAACACCAGCCCTACCGTCAAGCATGGTGGTAGTAGTATTATGCTCTTGCACAGCAGAGACATTACATTTTTCTATGCTGCAACAAAATAAATCACGGAGTTACCAACACTCTCCAGTCTGCCGACGGGGCAACCACACTCACAGAAGATCAAGCCATCCTCCAACTGTGAAAAGAACACTTTCATACACTCCTGAATCACCCATCTATATTGGCTGATGACCTGCTGTGTAAGGTCCTCCAATGCCCTGTCAGGCATTGGATGTCACTCCCTCCTTCCTACATCAAGTTTCAGAACGCAAGAAAGATCCCCAGAGCCGACAACATCTCCTTGGAACTCAACTGTCATGGGGGCATGGCCTTAAAGACCAGGCTATTCATGACAATCTTGCGCATGTGGTAGATAAAGGCTGTACTTGCGGACTTGAAGGATGCCACAATCACCACCATCTTTCAGAAGGGTGACTGTTACATCTGAGGAAACTACCGCGGGGTCTCCCTCCTCGGCATTGCAGGTAAGATTTATGCACAGGTACTGCTCGACAGGTCCCTGACTATTGCCGAAAAAGTCTTTTATGGAAAAACAGTGTGGTTTCCGGCCATCTTGTGGCACCCCTTACATAATCTTCTGCACCTGC
Organism: Nerophis ophidion; assembly: GCF_033978795.1. Lineage (NCBI taxonomy): Eukaryota > Metazoa > Chordata > Actinopteri > Syngnathiformes > Syngnathidae > Nerophis > Nerophis ophidion. The sequence continues at coordinate 32,124,013 of NC_084623.1, read as the reverse complement.
CTGAAGTCCTCTGAGCAACGGCGACCACTCCTTTTCATCTTTTGGGACCCTGAAAAGGCTTTCGATAGCACACTAAGACCAGCCATTTGGGCCACTTTGAGACGTTTTGGCTGCTCTGATCATTTCACAGATCTTGTACAGGCTGGACTGTACAATACTGTTTTTCCTCTACCTTAGGGCTATGACCCATGAGCCTTTCTGACATGGCCTGTCGCACCCGACTTTGCTGCTGATTGGATGGAGGACTTTTCAACACTTTGCGTCACAGCACATTGCCAACTCACATCCTTGGTCACAGTGCGGAAGCTGCAGTATACGGACGATAACGCAACCCCTGTGGACACAGTTTCCAACCCCCAGACGACTATCGATCTCTTGGATAGCGCCTGCTGCCGCTTCAGTCTCAATGCCAACATTGCAAAGACTAAGATTTTTGCGCAGGGAGTCCCAGGCCATCTTCCGCCAGACACCAGCAAAGTACGACTTTGTAGAAATGTCTTTGAGATTGTGAAAGCTTTCACCTACCTGGAAAGTTACCTCGAAACTAGATTAAACTAGAATGAACTTTTCTCAACTCAGGCAATGCAGCAGCTCAGCACGTTAATATAGCAGCATAAGCTAGTTACCTGTTTCTGATCACGGCGCCGCTAAAAGTAGTTCTTCAGTGTTAGCAATATTGCTTATACTTGTTGAATATGCAGGTCACGACATGTAAATGACGTTTTTTGGATGTTACTTTAAAGGGTTTTGTGCGCACAACAGTTGACTACCATTAGCTTCATTGTTCGCTACCTCATACTTGCCATGTATTACAAATTAAAATGCATAAAAAAAGACATACGTGTTCTTGTTGTACACTAGAATTGTGAATATTTTTTTCCCCCTGAAATCACTAATGGTAACATAAGCTAGCCTGTGGTTTTCTTGTCATATTTTTGTCCCCAACACCATTATCTCCATAGAGCTTTTCAACAGATACAGCTACAATAGCCGTATTCCCTTAGTCAAGACACTCCTGAACTCAAGACAACGGAAGAAGCGTCTGACTTGGTCTATGGAAAAGAAGCACTGGACAGTTGCAGAGTAGTCCAGAGTCCTGTTTTCAGACGGAATCAAGTTTTGTATTTCATTTGGAAGTCAAGGCGCTAGAGTCTGGAGGAAGGCTGGAGAGCAGAAAATTCCAAGTTACTTGAAATCCAGTGTGAAGTTCCCACAGTCAGCAATGGTTTGGGGAGCCATGTCAGCTGCTGGTGTTGGTCCACTGTGTTTCATCAAGTCCGGAGTCAATGCAGCTGTGTACCAAGAGATTTTAGAGCACTACATGCTTCCATCTGTTGAAAAGCTCTATGGAGATGATGATTTCATTTTCCAGCATGATCTGGCACCTGGCCACAGTGCCAAAACCACCAGTAACTGGTGTAATTACCATGGCATTACTGACCTCAATTGGCCTGCCAACTCCCCTGACCTGAACCCCATATAGAATTTGTGGGGTATTGTGAAGAATAAACTGAAAGACACCAGACCAAGTAATGCAAATGAGCTAAAGGCCGCTATTGAAGCATGCTGGTCATCCATAACACCTCAGCAATGGCACAGGCTGATTGCCTCCATGCCAAGCCGCATTGATGCAGTAATCCGTGCAAAAGGATTCCCAACCAAGTACTGAGTGCATTAATTGACATTTTCAAATGTTTGATTTTGTTTTGCTGTTATATATATATTTTTTTTACTTGGTCTGAGGAAATATTCAAATTTTTTGAGATAGGATTTTTGAGTTTTCTTAAGCTGTATGCCATAATCAGCAATATGAAAATAAAATGCTTGCAATATTTCAATTGATGTGTAATGAATCCAGAATGTATGATATTTTCATGATTTTAGTTGCATTACAGAAAATAAAGGACTTTATCACAATTCTCAAATGTTTTCCTCTTTTTGGGATTTCAGAAAATGGTCAGCCTAATTTTATACGTAAGTAATAAAACCTTACAGTTGCATCTTAGGTGCACAGGAAGCCAGTGCCGGTGAGCCAGTATAGGTGTAAAATGTCAGCGCATTTGTATTTTTTTGTGTGGCAGAGTTCCTGCCAACCTCCTCAACGTTGCAAAGTGCCAGTAAAAAGCAGTACAGAACCCCTCCGACCATGACAGAGGTGTCATTTAACTAGTAAGTCGTAATCCCACAGGTTATGAAAATATTTTATCCATCCATCCATTTTCTATTGCTTGTCCCTTTTGGGGTCGCTGGAGCCTATCTCAGCTGCATTCGGGCGGAAGGCGGGTACACCCTGGACAAGATGCCACCTCATCACAGGGCCAACACAGACAGACAGACAACATTCACTCTCACATTCACACACTACGTCTATTTTTTTTAGTGCTGCCAATCAACCTATCCCCAGGTGCATGTCTTTGGAGCATACTTGCCAACCCACCCGGATTTTCCGGGAGACTCCCGAAATTCAGAGCCTCTCCCGAAAACCTCCCGGGACAAATTTTCTCCTGAAAATTTCCCGAAATTAAGGCGTAGCTGGAGGCCACGCCCCCTCCAGCTCCATTGGAACCTGACTCAATGTTGTGACCCTCTTAAACAGGACAATACTGCCATCTACTGTACATACAATAGAATGTAAATATATTCTACATTTAAGTGCAGTCAAGGAACATGCATTAGGGAGTCTGTTCTGAAGCCCACAGTAAAGAGACGTAACTTCATTACGTCGCCTGGTTATTGACTCTAACCCAATATATTACACCGTCGACGAGCAAAATGAAGAAATACGCTTGCAAGCTCCAGAACGATTGGAAACAAGAATTTCAGTTTATCCAGGAGAGTTCGAAGGGGAAGGGGTATGTTGCCTGTAAATTTTGTAAAACAGACTTCTCCATTGAACACGGCGGCCGAACGGATATTCAGCCATGAACGGTCAGTCAGCGAAGCACAACGCGTCCGCAGCGCATCATCGTTCACAACCCAGTATAATGGCCCACCTCGCAAAATGGAGACCCAATGGTGTAACTTATGCTGAGACAAAGATGGCTATGCTGATAGCTGGAAGCAACATCCCGTTCTCATTTGCGATGTCGACAACAAAACCGTGAAGGATGTTCCCGGATTCGGAGATCACTCGCCCATACGTAAATGGCGGAACAAAGTTTATTCAAATACTGAAAGGTAAGTGTTTTTTTTTTTTATGGAACCAGCAAGCCCACTACAGTTAGTAGAACAACTGCGTTTTTATTACTGTGTATTTGATAGGTGCCGTCGGAAATTAAACTTTTTCTTTTATTTACATAGATAATAAAATAAATATATATAGCTAGAATTCACTGAAAGTCAAGTATTTCATACATATATATATATATATATATATATATATATTATATATATATATATATATATATATATATATATATATATATGTCTTGATTGGATTATCCAGAGAATAGTGCTCGATACCGTGGTAGAGCGCAATATGTAGGTGTGGGAAAAATCACAAGACTACTTCATCTCTACAGAACTGTTTCATGAGGGGTTTCCTCAATCATCAGGAGATTTTAATGGAAGCATTCACATACAATGGTTTATATAGGGCACAGAGTGGGTGGGTACAGGCACGCGTAGGGTGTGGTGATTGGCTCATGTGTTACCGAGGAGGTGTTTCCGTCTGTGGCGGCATGTTGAAATGATTTCACTGCGCTTGTTGAGGGATGATAGATCTGGATGATATATAATAAACAGTTTCTCTTTTAAGCATAGGTTGCATCTTTTATTACCACTGTTGTAAGATGTGCTGGATGCAAGAATTTGCCATGTTATTGAATATTCAACATTATTGGTCTTTGAGGTTCCAAATGTGTTTGCTGAGTTCTGTACAATTCCGCAAAGTCTGGTTTCTAAAGGAGGCGTTGTGATTATTCCATCTTGTTTTGAACGCTCCTATGGTTAATCCTACGTACGTGTCGGATGTGTTAATGTCCTTGCGTGTTACCTTTGCTTGGTAAACGACTGATGTTTGTAAGCACCCTCCGTTGAGAGGGCAATCAGGTTTCTTGCGACAGTTACATTCCTTATTGGTTTCAGAGTCGTTTAGTCTGGGGGTAGGCAGTCCTTTTGCAATTGCTTTGTTGTGGTTTGAAATTATTTGTTGTATGTTATTCATACAGCTGTAGCTCAATTTAATGTTGTTCTTGTTGAATATTTTTCTTAGGGTGTTACCTTTGGGGAAGTGTTTGTCGATCAGAGTGGGGAACTTGCGGCCGATGTTGGTTGAGACGTTTTGGCTGAATGGCGGATTGTACCAGATGATGTTGTTTCGTTTTCTGCTCTTTTTTGGTTGGTTTCCTGGAGTGGGTTCATAGGTGAGGGTGAAGTTGTATCCGCTTTCATCAAGTGCTTTCTGGTACGGGGGTTGCTTGGTCGAATTCAGCTTTGCTAGATGACAGCATCGATAGCCTTTTATTAATTCCGGTAGGTATCCTTTTCGTGGTGGTGGGTGGGTGGTTGCTGTCGTGGTGCACGTATTGGAGTGTTGTGCTGGGTTTCGTGAATGGTTGGTAGCTGTTATTTCTTAGGTTGAAAGTGACGTCAAGGAAGTTGACGGTTTGCTTGTTGGCTTCAATCGTGATCCGTAGGCCGTTTTCTTTGAAGATTTGGCATATGCGCTTCTTGGTGTTCTCGCTGCTCCTTGGCGAGGCGCGGCCCACTGCCAGTCCGTCATCACGGTAAATACCAAGGTTCAGGTTGAGGCTAGCAAGCTGGGAGAGGAGGAAACTCCCAACGAGTTCGCACGTTTCTGCTCCGTCAAAACTCCCCATAGTAACGTCAAATGTTTGAATTGTTCTTTTTTTGCCATGGTGTACTGTTGTGGATGAGTATGGAGTTCTTTGCGTGGATGATGATGTTTCTTTCGTTGCCTGTGATTGAGTCGTAGTCCGAGGCGAAGTTTAGTGCTTGGGTCAGTAGGTCTTGCGTGATGGAAGGGTAAAATTATTCGATGTCGAAGGAGATAAAGTTGTGTTGTTGTTTGTCTTGGATGTTGTTAAACCATTTGATTACTGCTGCTGTATTTCTCCATTGGTTGAGTGGTGTTTTGTCCTTGATTTTTGTGTTGATTCTGTCCAGGATTATTTTGCTGATTTTTCCTATTTCGGATTTAGTTGGGTTTATTAGTCGGCATGTTGGGTTATTTGCAAAGTTGGGTTTGTGGTCCTTCATTGTGATGAAACAAAAGGAACGCAAAAGGAAACTTACGGATTCAAATCTACCAAGAACCCACCCACAGTCAAGGAATTAAAGGACTTTGAGAACGACATGCTCAAAATGATACAATCAGTCAAATTTAAACTAGCCCGCAACCCATTCCTCACCAAGCTGAAAAATGACACGGAGCGCATCAAGAAAGTAAGCAACCTCATCATAGCCGCCGATAAAACCACAAACTTCTACAGAATGGACATACCAGAACATAACTCTTTGCTGGACAAAAACATCACCAAATCATACAAAAAAGCGCAACCCAACACTTTACAGAACATCCACCTGGAAAACAAGCGGATCGCAACCGAACTGGACATCGAGGACAGGGTGGACGCCACAGCCAACAAAGAAGCCTTCATCACATTGAAGGACCACAAACCCAACTTTGCAAATAACCCAACATGCCGACTAATAAACCCAACTAAATCCGAAATAGAAAAATCAGCAAAATAATCCTGGACAGAATCAACACAAAAATCAAGGACAAAACACCACTCAACCAATGGAGAAATACAGCAGCAGTAATCAAATGGTTTAACAACATCCAAGACAAACAACAACACAACTTTATCTCCTTCGACATCGAAGAATTTTACCCTTCCATCACGCAAGACCTACTGACCCAAGCACTAAACTTCGCCTCGGACTACGACTCAATCACAGGCAACGAAAGAAACATCATCATCCATGCAAAGAACTCCATACTCATCCACAACAGTACACCATGGCAAAAAAAGAACAATTCAACATTTGACGTTACTATGGGGAGTTTTGACGGAGCAGAAACGTGCGAACTCGTTGGGAGTTTCCTCCTCTCCCAGCTTACTAGCCTCAACCTGAACCTTGGTATTTACCGTGATGACGGACTGGCAGTGGGCCGCGCCTCGCCAAGGAGCAGCGAGAACACCAAGAAGCGCATATGCCAAATCTTCGAAGAGAACGGCCTACGGATCACGATTGAAGCCAACAAGGAAACCGTCAACTTCCTTGACGTCACTTTCAACCTGAGAAATAACAGCTACCAGCCATTCACGAAACCCAACACAACAGTCCAATACGTGCACCATGACAGCAACCACCCACCCACCACCACGAAAAGGATACCTACCGGAATTAATAAAAGGCTATCGATGCTGTCATCTAGCAAAGCTGAATTCGACCAAGCAACCCCCCCGTACCAGAAAGCACTTGATGAAAGCGGATACAACTTCACCCTCACCTATGAACCCACTCCAGGAAACCAACCAAAAAAGAGCAGAAAACAAAACAACATCATCTGCTACAAACCGCCATTCAGCCAAAACGTCTCAACCAACATCGGCCGCAAGTTCCTCACTCTGATCGACAAACACTTCCCCAAAGGCAACACCCTAAGAAAAATATTCAACAAGAACAACATTAAATTTAGCTACAGCTGTATGAATAACATACAACAAATAATTTCAAACCAAAACAAAGCAATTGCAAAAGGACTGCCTACCCCCAGACTAAACGACTCTGAAACCAATAAGGAATGTAACTGTCGCAAGAAACCTGATTGCCCTCTCAACGGAGGGTGCTTACAAACATCAGTCGTTTACCAAGCAAAGGTAACACGCAAGGACATTAACACATCCGACACGTACGTAGGATTAACCGAAGGAGCGTTCAAAACAAGATGGAATAATCACAACGCCTCCTTTAGAAACCAGACGTTGCGGAATTGTACAGAACTCAGCAAACACATTTGGAACCTCAAAGACAATAATGTTGAATATTCAATAACATGGCAAATTCTTGCATCCAGCACATCTTACAACAGTGGTAATAAAAGATGCAACCTATGCTTAAAAGAGAAACTGTTTATTATTTATCATCCAGATCTATCATCCCTCAACAAGCGCAGTGAAATCATTTCAACATGCCGCCACAGACGGAAACACCTCCTAGGTAACACATGAGCCAATCACCACACCCTACGCTTGCCTGTACCCACCCACTCTGTGCCCTATATAAACCATTGTATGTGAATGCTTCCATTAAAATCTCCTGATGATTGAGGGAACCCCTCATGAAACAGTTCTGTAGAGATGAAGTAGTCTTGTTATTTTTCCCACACCTACATATATATATATATATATATATATATATATATATATATATATGTCTTGATTGGATTATCCAGAGAATAGTGCTCGATACCGTGGTAGAGCGCAATATGTAGGTGTGGGAAAAAATCACAAGACTACTTCATCTCTACAGATCTGTTTCATGAGGGGTTCCCTCAATCATCAGGAGATTTCAATCATCAGGAAATCTCCTGATGATTGAGGGAACCCCTCATGAAACAGATCTGTTGAGATGAAGTAGTCTTGTGATTTTTTCCCACACCTACATATATATATATATATATATATATGAAAAACTCGAGTTGGTGAACCACGCCCCCAACCGCGCCTCCGTCCGACCCCTGACTACGCCTTCCACCCCCCACGCCCCACCTCCCGAAATCCGAGGTCCCAAGGTAGGCAAGTGTGCTTTGGAGGTGGGAGGAAGCCAGAGTATCCGGGGGGAACCCACGCAGTCACGGGGAGAACATGCAAACTCCACACAGAAAGATCCCAAGGCCGGGATTGAACTCAAGACTACTCAGGACCTTCATTTTGATGGACAGATGCAGAAACCCCTCCAACACCGTGCTGCCCGAAAATATTTTATGACGGTTAAAAAATTGCACTCTGTTTTTGATAATTACTTGATATTTGATAAGTTGCTGTATTTTATTGTTGGTCATTATTGTAGAACTGTAATATCCGATTTTTTTCTCAATACTAGGGGAAAAGAGTTTGAGAACAACCTTTTTAGACCATGAAAAAAAAAATGCACAATGGACATTCTGTTCACATTCAAGTAACAGTCACCCCCAGTATCCAGCAGCTCGTGTCTGCCCTCTTGTGACCAAATTACAGAACACTATTTTAGTGTCAAGATAAAAAAGTAGAAATTATTAATCATTTTTTAAGATGGGGACTTGTCCAGGGTGTTCCCTGCCTTCCACCCGAATGTAGCTGGGATGGGCTCCAATCACCTGCACTACCTTGAGAGGGACAAGCAGTAGAAAATGGATGGATGAACAGAAATACACATGGAGACAAACTAAACAATTAGAGCTAATGTGATTTCTGTCATTTAATAAAAGTCCTATGAATAGAGTCAAAATGATTTCTGATCTTATCTTACTATTAATTTTCTATTTTATGTATTTAATGTTTTTTTCATTTTACTTATATTTTCTTTCTTAAATCAATGTGGTTGCAGATGATCTCTACTTATACAGTAAGCTTTCACAAGCTTTTTATATGATTATACATTTTAAAGGCCTACTGAAGCCCACTACTACCCACCACGCAGTCTGATAGTTTATATATCAATGATGAAATATTAACATTGCAACACATGCCAATACGGCCTTTTTAGTTTACTAAATTGCAATTTTAATTTTCCCGGGACTTTTTTCTTGAAAACGTCGGGTAATGATGACGTGTATGCGTGACGTCAGGGGCTGTCATAAATATGAGCGCTGCGCACACACAGCTAAAAGTCGTCTGCTTTAACGGCATAATTACACAGTATTTTGGACATCTGTGTTGCTGAATCTTTTGCAATTTGTTCAATTAATATTGGAGGAGTCACAGTAGAAAGATGGAGTTGGGAAGCTTTAGCCTTTAGCCACACAAACACACGGTGATTCCTTGTTTAAAATTCACAGAGGTGAAACTTTAGTATGGATCGCAGCGGATATGGATCCTGACTACATGTCAACCAGCAGGTTTCGGTGAGAAAATTGTGGTTAAAAAGTCACCTCTTACCGGATATCAGCTGAGCTTGTGCCGTCCATACAGCTGCTGTCGACTTCCCGCATGAGACACTGTGCGTCAACACCCAGCCGTGAACGTACACTTCCAACTATCAGGTACTGTTAAACTCACTAAAACACTAGCAACACAATAGAAAGATAAGGGATTTCCCAGAATTATCCTAGTAAATGTCTCTAAAAACATATGAACCCGTCTCAATGCAACGCGATTACAATCGCGTTTTTTGGGGGGGGGGGGTTTTCTAGTCCGTCGCTATCAATATCCTCAAACACGAATCTTTCATCATCGCTCAAATTAATGGGGAAATTGTCGTTTTCTCGGTCTGAATAGCTGTTTTTGTTGGAGGCTCCCATTAAAATTAATGTGAATATATGAGGAGCCATCAACATGTGACGTCATCGTCTGCGACTTCCGGTAGAGGCAGGGCTTTTCTCCAGTTGCAAACTTTATCGTGGATGTTCTCTACTAAATCCTTTCAGCAAAAATATGGCAATATCGCGAAATGTTCACTTACGACGACACATAGAATGGACCTGCTATCCCCGTTTAAATAAGAAAATCTCATTTCAGTAGGCCTTTAAGCTCCATGTTGTTGTCTAACGTGTTGTAATGCATGTCTGCGGGGGTCTCGTTTTCATGATTGATTGATTGAGACTTTTATTAGTAGATTGCACAGTACAGTACATATTCCATACAATCGACCACTACTTAATGGTTACACCACAATAAGTATTTCAACTTGTTTTAGTCGGGGTTTCACCTAAATCAATTCATGGTAAATTCGTGCCCAAGATGGAGGAGGAACAGCAGGTGAGTATGAGGGGCCGTTCATACTGTGGTACCTCTTCCCATTAACAAACACACTCTCGTCCACACTTGGAGCGATGATCCTTACATGTGTACCACCGATTGTCCCGACCACTCCAGGGAAGCCAGCTACCTGCATGAATGCAGTTTGCTTCTGCTGAATTATCCAGGGTGTAGTTGGAAAGTTAATGAAACACATGACGAGGTGAGGAGCAGTAAGGGCCATTATTGTTTCCATAACAATTCTGCTTGCTGATGGTTGTGATGGCCCCAAATCATCAGCGTTACACTGTGGCATTTTCCCAGTAGCGAGATATCGAAGCATTGTGATGACCTTTAGTTCTGCTGTAAAAGCTCTGCTGCGTGATGTTGCTGATGAGATGACACCGCTTATTAAATCTGTGACCAAAATAATACCCGCTGTGTCTAAACCAGAGGTCACCAACGCGTTGCCCGCGGGCACCAGGTCGCCCGTAAGGACCAGATGAGTCGCCCGCTGGTCTGTTCTAAAAATAGCTCAAATAGCAGCACTTACCAGTGAGCTGCCTCTATTTTGTAAATTGTATTTATTTACTAGCAAGCTGGTCTCACTTTGCTCGACAATTTTAATTCTAAGAGGGACAAAACTCAAATAGAATTTGAAAATCCAAGAAAATATTTTAAAGACTTAGTCTTCACTTGTTCAAATAAATTCATTTATTTGTTTTACTTTGCTTCTTGTAACTTTCAGAAAGACAATTTTAGAGAAAAAATACAACCTTAAAAATGATTTTAGGATTCTTAAAGACATATACTTTTTTACCTTTTAAATTCCTTCCTCTTCTTTCCTGACAATTTAAATCAATGTTCAAGTAAATTAATTGTTTTATTGTAAAGAATAATAAATAAATTGTAATTTAATTCTTCATCATAGCTTCGGTTTTTTCGACAAAGAATATTTTTGAAATATTTCTTCAAACTTATTATGATTAAAATTCCCAAAAAATATTCTGGCAAATCTAGAAAAACTGTAGAACCAAATTTAAATCTTATTTCCAAGTCTTTTGAATTTCTTTTAAATTTATTGTTCTGGAAAATCTAGAAGAAATAATGATTTGTCCTTGTTAGAAATATAGCTTCGTCCAATGTGTTGTATATTCTAACAAAGTGCAGATTGGATTTTAACCTATTTAAAACATGTCATCAAAATTCTAAAATGAATCTTAATCAGGAATAATTACTAATGATGTTCCATAAATTATTTTCATTATTTAGCTAGTTTTTCTCGTTTTTTTCGGTTGAATTTTAAATTTTAAAGTCTAAATTGAAGATAAACTACCAGTATGTTTCAAAATTACATTTTCATTTTTTTTCCTGTTTTCTCCTCTTTTATACTGTTCAATTAAGTGTTTTTTTTCATCATTTATTCTCTACAAAAACCTTCTGTAAAAAGAAAAAAAATGCACAACAGAATGACAGACAGAAATACCCATTTTTTTTTACATATATATATACATAGGTTTCTTTATTAAAGGTAAATTGAGCAAATTGGCTATTTCTGGCAATTTATTTAAGTGTGTATCAAACTGGTAGCCCTTTGCATTAATCAGTACCCAAGAAGTAGCTTTTGGTTTCAAAAAGGTTGGTGACCCCTGGTCTAAACAATACCGTTTGATCAGCTGCTCGTCATCTAACAAAGCCAGGACATCCTTCCGCTCCCTGAACGTTGGCGCACGTCTCTCTCGCCTCAGTGCCATCCCCCGCTGGCAACTCCTAACCACTTAGGACACCTCTGAAGGTCTCTTAAATATCGTGGAGAGTAGGAGTGATTCTTAGACTTAAGAACGTTGATAAATAGCTTTTATTCTTAAGTTTGAGAGAAGGACTAAATTTCGCAAATTCTCAGGACTTAAGACAGGCCCCAGACCTGTCCCCCATTGAAAATTCGTGGCGCATTATGAAGCCTAAAATACCAACATACTGTTGAACAACTTAAGCTGTACATCACGCAAGAATGGGAAAGGATTCCTCTTAAAAGTTTCAAAAAAATGGTCTCCTCAGTTTCCAAACGTTTACGGAGTGTTGTTAAAAGGAAAGGCCATGCAACACAGTGGTGAAAATGCCCTTGTGCCAACTTTTTTGCAACGTGTTGCTGCTAGTAAATTGTAAGTTAATGATTATTTGCAATAAAAAAGTTTATCTTCTCAGTTCAAACATTAAATATCTCATCTTTGCAGTCTATTCAATTAAATATAAGCTGAAAAGGATGTGCAAATCATTGTATTCTGTTTTTATTTACAATTTACACAAAGTGCCAACTCTGGTATTGTACATAAAGTATGTGACGAAGTGTGACTATTTTTGGATTTTCTTTATTGCACTTAATTTGTCAACTATGATGACAATGACAATTAAATATATTATATTGTATACATACCTTTTGTCATCACCACAGTCTTATTTCTAGGCCATTTTAAATTGTGTGGCCCACCGTGCCTTGAATTTGACACTTGTGACATACAACTGCTCAAACGGGGGAAAAAAGGTCCCTCAGTCAGGTTTATTACTACAAGACTTTTTACAAGTGTTAAAATTTTTAGGGTCAGAGGTCATTCCTAAGGCATTGGATGTGCATGGAGCAAGTGCTTCTAAATCAGTCACGTCTAACTTTATGGTCATAGCAGAGTCAATAGTTAGTAGTATGACTTTTGAAGCGTAAGTCATTAAAAATGGCCTCATAATTTTTCTATTTCCCATCTCAAAGCAATTTTTTACAGAGCAGCAGTGACAAGGACAATAAGGCTCCAAACAGACATTAAATAAACTTTTATTTTCCGAAGCTTTGATTTGTTTGCTGATTTATAGTGAATGATTGACACTCATAAATTGCTGGCAGATGAATATGTCAAACTCTACTCCTCATGTGCAACATTAAAAATACATCAGGTGGACGTTCAATGTTTCCCGTCAGTTACATTTAGCGTGTACTCGTGCAGGTTTGTAGAGAGTAGGCTGATAATCCATACATTGACACAAACACACGCACATTGTCGGCCAGCGTATATAGAACAATTTAGCCATGTTCTATGTGAAAAGTATCCTTATATTTCATTGTAATCCATATGAAAACTATGAAATGGACCTCGAGGAGGTGGCCAAACCCCAAATATAGTGGTAGGGTAAATGCTGACATTAAAATGTGTTATCTTGGATGGGTTATAAAACAAAAAGGTATGTACGCATTGCAGCCAAAACAAAATACATCATGCAGCAAATAGATCTTCAAAGAAAGAAATAATAAATTAGATGTCAAACACGACTGAGACACATTTAGTTGAAAATATGTCTGAAAGTCGTACGAACAGTAAAGAATAGTAGAGTACATTTCCACCCATGCAGCGCATGAAAAGAAAATTGAACAGGTAAGAAAATTGTCTGAGTCATGAAAGGAAATGATCAATGTGAGTTACAATATACATGAATATTGTCATAACTGTCATAATAATAAACACGTTCAGGTCAGTCTTCCAGTCCACAAGCATGTTTATTTGCTCCAAAGCAATGCGATAGCTTTGCAGATGCCCACGTCGTTGTAGTTGAAGTAACAAAGGCCAGCAAAAGTGACCGTCGACAGGAGGAAGAGAGCTGTGTTGGCGACCTTGACTTTGGTGTCTCCGTGGACATAATCTGTCAACACCTGCCCGAGGCCCCTAGGAGACAAAAATGTAGGAAAAAGTGTGTGTATATATATATATATATATATATATATATATATATATAGATAGTACTTTATTGATTCCTTCAGGAGAGTTCCTTCAGGAAAATTAAAAAAAAACACACATATATATATATATATATATATATATATATATATATATATATATATATATATATATATATATGATATATATATATATATATATCTATATATCAGGGGTCAGAAACCTTTACCACTCAAAGAGCCATTTTGACCCGTTTTACAAATTAAAGAAAACAATGGGAGCCACAAAACTCTTTTGAAATTTAAAAGGAGATTACACTGTCTAATCCCCTCCTGCTCCGGCCCAGCTGCACCAAATGATAATATAAATACATTTAATGAAGTCAAATTTAAATAAGGCAATGAGAGAAGTATCCTACACTTCTCTTTTGTAAAATAAATCTGAACAGCCGATACGGGCATCTACATCAACTATATGATTTGCCTGAGAAGCTGGACAGGACAAAAAAATAGTAATAATAAAATAAAATAAAATAAAAAAAGTTTTAAAAATAAAATGAAATAACACTGCATATAAAGTTTTTTTTTCCCTTTGTGCTATGTATAAACAAACTATTATGGGTTACATTTATGAAATCAATGACCGACTGCAGAGAAAATGAAATACAATTTCTGCATGCAACAAAACGTTTTTAACTCCGAAAAAGACGTCGGGTTGAAGGTGAAGTAAAATACTCAATGTCTGTTTAAGTCCTCCTTGTAGTAATGAAAAAACAAAACACCAAACTTAAACTATCTACTGGCAGAGAACCAAAAATGCCATCCTCTGTGCCGTCATTACTGGCGCCGAGCAGTCAGCTGCCAACCTCAATAATAAAATGTCTATTTCACCGAACAATTAAAAAATTTAAATATATGCAAAATTATAAGAAATTAAAATATTTATCATACTTGGTTAAGGTGATTTCTGCTCCTGAACCGCAGGGCACAGCGTCTCCACATCAGGGGTGTATGACGTCACCTTTATCTTCATACAGGATTGTAAGCTCTCATCTGAGGCGTGTGCGATGTTAGTTTTTAATGAAGTTCATGTTGGAGAACACCTGATCACATATGTGGATCCAAAGATCGACAGGACTCAAAGTGCATACTTTTTCTTGTTCACATAAAAGTTGGGGATGCAAGTTTCGAACACAAGTTTGTCCGGTTTGAGGAGGTTTTCAATATCACACCATTTGTAATTATGCACAAGAACGACCTTCTGGCGTGAAACATCTTCAAAGTCCGCTGTCAGGCACTTTAACTTGGACACCCACATGTCTTTGTCCGCGTCTCCGTCCTGCAGCGCATGGTGCATCCCTTGATGTGCGCGGCCATGGGCGTGTCCCGAGGTTTGACAAGCAGAGCCCAAGGATGAGTGCGCATTCAAATGCGCTCTGGCCATGACAAGTCCTGCTAACAACAGGCAACTAATCTTGGCGCTACATTATCTCGACTGCAAAAATAAGGTTGACCACATTTTGGCAGAAAAACATTCTGATGGACTTCCATCTTCTACTCCTGCCTCATCGATAGCACATCTCCGCATGTAGAACGGCAACAGCTGGACGTTGCATGGGAGAGCTACCTGAGGCTACTATAAACTATCAGCAACTGTCCAGACAAAGTGAAGATAGACTATTTCCATACACGTCATCTTTGACATCATACAGTACTATCTGTTCACGGCTTGGTTCCAATGGTAGAGCGGCTGTCCAGAAACTCGAGGGTTCCTGGTTCAAATCCAGCCTCGGCCATCTAAGTCATCTCCGTTGTGCCATTGGGAAACCCACTTTACCCACCTTGCTCCCAGCTTAATGAAGATCATGGGTTTCACTTTGTAAAGCACTTTGAGTCACGAGAGAAAAAGCATTATAAAAATATAATTCACTTCACTTTTAAATTCTTCAAATGTACTAACATTTTAAAAGCATGCATGTACATAAATCGTCACAGCTATTGCTCTATATTTTGTTGATGCACCTTTGGCAGCAATTACAGCTTCAAGTCTTTTTGAATACAATGCCACAAGTTGGCACACCTATCTTTGGGCAGTTTCACTTTTTTCTCTTTGCAGCACCTCTCAAGCTCCATCGGGTTGGATGGGAAGAGTTGGTTTTCATCCACGATGTCTCTGTACATTACTGCATTCATCTTAGTTTAGTCAGGGAGGTGACTAAGAACTTGACGGCCACTCTGTGGAAAGGGGGAGAACCTTCGAGAAGGACAACCCTCTCAGCAGCAAAGCACCAATCAAGCAATGTCTTCGTAAAAAGTTTGCCAAAATGCACCTGAAAGATTCTCAGACCATGAGAAACTAAATGTGATCTGATAAGACAAACATTGAACTATTTAGCACGAATGCCAGCCATCATGGTTGGAGGAAACCAGTCACCGCTCATCACCAGGCCAATACCATCCCTACAGTGAAGCATGGTGGTAGAATCATCATGTTGTCAGGATGTTTTTCAGTGGCGGGAACTAGGAGACTAGTCAGGATAGAGGGTAAGATGAATACAGCACCAACAGAGACATCAAAGATGAAAACCAACGCTTCCCATCCAATCTTATGAGTTTGAGAGGCGCTGCAAAGAGCAGTGGGCTAAGAAGAATGAGCGAAACTGCCCAAAGAAAGGTGTGCCAAGCTTGTGGCATCTTATTCAAAAAAACTTGAAGCTGTAATTGCTGCCAAAGATGCGTCCACAAAGTACTGAGCAAATACTGTGAATAATTATGTACATGTTTTTTTCTTTTTTAATACATTTGCAAAAAAATGTTTTTAAAACTTTTCACATTGTCATTATGGGTAATTTATCTGTAGAATTTTGAGGACAAAAATGATTTTTTTCCATTTTGGGAAAACGCTGTAACAACAAAATGGGGAAAAAATGCGGTGTGAATACTTTCCGAATGCACTGTACATAGTACATTAAATAAAAAACATGATTAGAACAACCACTTCAGTTATTAAAACACAGCTTTATAAAATATTGATAGTTGAATCGTTAAATAGAATTCTCGAAAAATATTTGCTTTAAATTTTTTTAGGCATTACAATGCATCAAAAATTCTGTTAGGATACTTTATAATGAATACAGCATGCAGGTCATTGCACTGTTATCCATGCTTGTAAATTCAATGTGTTAATTCATCTTTATCCAAATCTCCCCTCAGTCTCTTTAGTTGTTGCCATACATATCACAGTGCATCAAAACAACTCAACCGTATCGGTTAAACACTCATATGTCCAATTTTTTTGGACACCAACAACCAAGTTTATAGGCTTCATTAGGTTCACTAAGTGTCCCAAATCTTTGATGCTTTTTAATCCTATCAGGCGTAGACTCAAAAGTCATACATTACAGTTCACTGCACCAATGTCGCCATCAAATGGCATTAAGAGGACATAATCCAGTCTTCCAAAATACCCACCTGGCCTGGAAGTCCTAGTTTAGGGGGATTTATCACTTCTCATGACTGGGATTTGTGGCATTCACCTGCCAAATTGTTTAGTTAACACTAACTGACGGGAAACACAGTTTTCCAATGCCAAACTCAACCCACTTTCACGGGTCTGCAAGCAGACAAAAATAAGAGCCAGTTGAAATCTACTTACAGCAGTTGGGGGTCATGGATTTTTTTGTTCATTTTTGGAAAACTGGGCAGCAAAGTGTTGTAATGACAAAATTGATTGGGTTTGAGAAACTGTACCAGACAATTTATAAAAGAGTTTAGGTCAATACAGCAGTTAATAGTAATGGCCAAGATTGTGGTTTAAGCACACTCCTTACAGTACATACATACATTAGGTAAATGTAAAGCTCATTTTTTAGCCAAAGTTTATAGTCAAGGAAGCCTCAGGCATATGTCTTAGTCATCTATTACTTTTACAATCATAGGTCATTGTTTTGTGTGCTCTTGTGTCATTACCATTAGTGTTGGGGAACTTTCAAAAATGAACCAATATGGTGCCAAATCCCAATACCTGGGAATAGATACCGTTCAACAGTATCAATTTTCTGTACTATTGTGTTTGATCATGTGTTAATAGTATACAATTTTCCTCATTTAACACAGACCTGATAACTTTCCTGTTGTTATATCTTGTTTTCTTACACTTTTAAATCTCATTTGAAAAGTATTATATTGCAAATTATGCATACAGTTACAATTCCATGATGTTAGATGGGAGTCGTGTAAAGGCTACAGTGTGTTGCCATAATCAGGGATTTTGCCATTAAGTAGAACGTTCCTGTCTTGTCTTTTTACTGAGTCCTACAAATTGTTTATGCTGTAAGTATTACAGTACTATTACATACTGATTGGAATATGAATCTTAGTTGTAGTTTTGATAACAAATTTGGAAGTACTGACATGGTCACGTAAAATCGATAATGCTATCAGTATCATTTATATAGCATTTCCAATGTAAATTAGCATTGAGCCAGCACATTTTTTAAAAAGTGGAGCTTTACTGTAATTTTGAGTGTCTTCTATCTTGCAAGCTTGATTTCTTGTCATGGAAAATTGCAATATTACCTAATCAGTCACAGCGGCTATGATTGCTTCTGCACTAAATACTTAAACTGACACGAAGTCTGCAACCAAACGTTATGGCATGTGTAACAACGATATCGTGATGTGGTATAGTTTACTTTGGTACAAAGCAGTTATGACAGAATTTGGTCGGTACCTATGAATGTACCAAGTTCATTACCCATCGCTAATCACCCTCTGCTTTCTCAGTCTCTCTCTCTGTCCACTGTGGTTGGTGGTCCCTGTTTCTGAAGATGTGGCCTGCAATGGCACGATTGCACCTTTATACATTTACATTTACAGTATCTATTAATCTTTAGTGGTGGTGACGTCAGTAACACTGGAACTGGAAGCACAAGATTACGGTTGGTGTCGTACTGTGACTATTATTTTTGTTGATACGGCTGTTGTGACCATTGTTCTCTTGCCTCTTTCCCGTTTGATGAACCCCTCTGTCCTGTTTTCTTTGACCTTATCTTAAACCACCTGGTCAAGACAGATGGCTTCCCAACACAGCCTGAGTTCTGTTTGAAGTTTTTCTTTGCCTCCATTGCCAAGTTCACTTTCCATTAGAATTTTTGGGAAGAACTTATATAATTGATTCATCTCAACAAGGGTTAATGAGATGCAATTGGAATGTTTGGTCTATCTTAGAAAACTTTTTGCCTCTCGATTACGACACGCCCTATCTCCCACATACAACACTGTCTGTTCATCCATCCATTTTCTACCGCTTTTCCCTTTTGGGGTGCGGGGGGTGCTGGAGCCTATCACAGCTGCATTTGGGTGGAAGGCGGCGTACACCCTGGACAAGTCGCCACCTCATCGCAGGGCCTGTCTGTTCAACCATTCCTAAAACACTCTGCAATTTAGCCTCCAACCTATACCATGAGTTAGAAATATTCTGGTCACAGAAGCCTTTGTGCTATTTGTTTACGACTGTTGAAATCCTGCGCATTGGGGTTTGGGTTACAAAAACACTTGATTCCAAAGTCATAAAATAACCCTAAATAGTTACCCCCCCAGTGGCAAGAGCTTAATGTTGCCAACTCGGCCGCTGTCGCTTAATCTAGTGACTTTCCAATCACCTTGGCGACATTTCTTTGTAAACATTTGCCTATTGTACGCAGCCTTAGTCACTTGCTCAGTTTTTCGGTGTATGTGTGTGTCTCTGTGACACAATTTTAACAACTAGCAAGCTAGCTCATCATGTCAGTCAGTGCAGAGGAGACCCACATCCCTTCAAACTGCAAATGAAACGCGCATGTTTAGCTAACAGTTGACGTGCGTAATACCTGGGTAATATATGAGAAAAACAGTGTGGGTGGATGGTTGAAATGTCAAGATTCGGGTTTAAAAAAAAAATTTGAGGAATGTACACATTCATTTAAATCAAAGTTCCCTGGACATTTAGGAGTTTCAGGAAAACCGGGAATGTTTGAAAATATTGATAGCACAATTTTCCTTGATTATATGAATGGGTTGGGTTTTTTTTTTTTGAATCGGTTGAAAAATTTAATAACAATTTCCATATAAGGGGTATTTTGGAATTCTTAGAATATTAGGAAGACCTGGAATTTTGAACAAAGTAGTTTAGTTGTACCAACGGAGAGAAATTATTTGAAGGTGGAATGGTTAAAAACGGTTGAAAAATGTGGACTGTGAAAGAAATGAAAATAGGACTTTGGAAAAAACGGGAATTGTGAACAAAACCTTTGTTCAACAAGTATGGCTACCAAGCCCCAAAATGCATTGCAAAATCACATGGCTTTTTAAGCCCCATAGTCCTTAAGCAGCTGCAAATAACCATGGAAACTGACTGTGCTGGATGTTTTTGTAAAGTGTTCTGTTACGTTATTAGCTATGCTACTTGTTATCAATTTTAAGTTGTGTTGGACTTTGTATATATTCACCGTGAGCTGAGTGTTAGTTTTGCGGGAAGAGAAAATTTCTTTGTTGCATTATCAGAGCAGCAATAACAATTGTTAAAAAAAGATTATTAAAAAAAAATCGCATTCCTAAAAATTAATGTCAGAAAATACTCAAGCTTTTATAGCACAAGCCTATGGTCACTGTGGATGGCTTTGTAAATATAATTACATTTTGGGCAATCGATTACACAATTGCTCACTCAAGTATTTTATGGTATTTTTGAAGAACAATTTTTAAGGGTTTTGAATTGCCTTTACTCTTTGAAAACTGTGCTAGTGAGGACCGTTCTAAAGAAGGGTGTTTTAATAACTACTAACATGTATTCATTCAACTTAAAGTTCTTAAGATTTTAGAAAAAATAATTTTACATCAGGTCAATTACTTTTTAAAAATAAGTACCATTTAAGGAAGACGTCAGTCTGGTTTCAGAATGAACCACAGTAGAGACAATAATTTACAAAATTTTAAACAATATCAAGTAGAATTTAGATAATAAAAAGCCCTCATTGTTGGTTCTGCTGGATCAAAGCGCTGGTTAGTACACCTGGGGTTTCAAAATGTGTTTACATTGAGGTCCATATCGCATTTATGGCTGCCTTCAAGGGACCGTTTGTAACATGAAAGATTATTGTGATTTACTATTTTGATTCCTATGCCCAGTCATTAACCTTTTATTGCCCTGTTATTTTCATCTTACCAGTGTCCATGGAGGGTGAGTGCAGCAGCCAGAGAATAATCTATAGCAGGACAGGGGTGAAAATAGGCCACAGGCCCCATGGCCAGGAGCAGGATGCTCAGCACTCGCTCAGCTGTCCAATGCAGAGAGGCGGCTTGAGAGCCAGAACTTGCTGTAAATTTAAGAAACAACTATTACATATGGAATTCCACATCTAAGAACTCAATCGTATGCACCAGTATCATGTACGTCACCTTTCAAAATCAATTAAATGCATCCGTTTATAGTGTTCAAAAGTTTAAAGAAAACAAAGTAAAAATTGACAGGAAAAAATACATAATGACCAAATAAATAATAAATATCCATCCATACATCCATTTTTTACCACTTGTCCCTTTTGGGGTCATGGAGGGTGCTGGAGCATATCTCAATATGATACTTTATTTGAATATTATAATTTAAAAAAACATACAGAACAACTGACATTCTATTATTGTAACATACAGTAAATATACAAAATTGATAAAAACTGAAATATTGTAATAAAAAAATATAAAAACTTAATAACTAATTAATTCAGGATTAAGGATATCAAACAATGTTTTATTGCAGCCAATTCACGACAGAAGTTATATCAGGGCACTTCACACATGAACCCCATATGAGTAAATATATTCCGATACACACAAGGAAACAACTCTCTCGGGAAACAACCTTGAACATCGATCAGTTGGGGTGAGCTAGAGAGACGGAGGGTAGATGTATAACAAAGCATAAACAGAAGATCAGACATGCTTGTTTACATGAAACAACAATGACTGAATGGATTCACGATAAATTATAACAGACAGTGTGCTTTTCATTGCATATTAAATAAATTGATTCAGAATATCAGACAATATTAACCTGACTCTCGCCAGATCCTTGTCGTTCACTGAGCTCCACACAGGGATCTGGGAGTTCTCAATAGGAGATGTATTTCAGAAGGTGGGACCTTGTAAAAAAAATCATTGTATATGACTGGATAAACCACTCGTCCGTTATCATGAATGATGTGCTACTTCAACCACTCACATCGAAATCAACCCGTGACGCTGATGAGAGCGATGCTGGGAAATCCAAACCCGGCCGGAAGTAGAGCCAAAACATCCTTGCCACCAATAAATACCTTCAAAACCGTTCTCTGTTCATCTTTTAAATAATAAATATTTGATCGATGTTGCAAAACAGTTGCAATAGCAGAATCAATGTCAGCACACGACTCCTCGCTATGTGCCGCCATTGTTGTTTGAATCAAACAGTCCCTTCGGCGCTACGTAACATTTATGAAATCCCGCCCAGTGATCCTGATTGGTTCATTATTTTTGGCCATCTTGAAGGAATTTGCAATGCTTTCGAGCCCAGACCCTTGTGTTGAGCTCAGCGAACTAAAAGGGTCTGGCGAGAGTCAGGTTAACACAATGTGGTTCTTATTATATCATAAATTATTTCAGGACACATATCAGACACTGGTTTTCATTAAATAGTAAATGATTTAATTTGGAATAAAAAAAAGATACAACAATGTGTTTTTATTAAATAATAAATGAATGTATCTACAATAAACAATATCAGCCACTGTATCTTTTATTCAATATTAAATTAATCAATTTAGTATAAACGATATCAGCCCCCACGACCCCGAAAGGGACAAGCGGTAGGAAATGGATGGAAAATGGATATCAAACATTGGCTTTCGATAAATAAATAATAAATTTAAGATAAATATATCAGACCGCAGGGCAACAAGGTGGAACAGGGCATAGTGCGTATGCCTCACAATAAGAAGGTCCTCAGTTCGATCTCCAGGCTCAAAGTCTTTCTGAGAGGAGTTTGCATGTGACTGCTTGTCCAGGGTCTACACCGCCTTCCGTCCGCATGCAGCTGAGATAGGCTCCAGGCAACCCCCGCGACCCCGAAAGGACAAGCGGTAGAAAATGGATGGATGGATGGATGCTTGGGTTCCCTTTGGGTACTTGGGCTTCCTCCCACCTCCAAATAAATGCACCTGGGGATTGGTTAATTGGCAACACTAAATTGTCCCTATTTTTTGAATGTGAGTGTGAATGTTGTCTGTAAATATGTGTTGGCCCTGCGATGGGGTGGTGACTTGTCCAGGGTGTACGCCGCATTCCGCCAGAATGCAGCTGGGATAGGCTCCAGTCACCATGCGACCCCGAGAGGGACAAGCGGTAGGTAATGGATGAATGGATTGATGGATGTCAGACACTTTAGTATTCATTAAATCATTAATTCAGGATAAATTATATCAAACATTGTGGTTCTCAGCATTCTGCTACTTCAATATTCAAGTTTCAGCAAACTTATGATTATGGTAAGAAGGATTTACGTTGTCCTATTAAAAAAAAAAAAATACTTTTAATTGTTTCCTTTGTGCAACAAGGTTTGTTGGAAACAAAATACCTAAAACATTTTCATTGTGGCTTATTAAGCAGCACAGTTACCACTCACACAACACCCTGATTATACTTTCAGCATGTACTTTACCACACTCACCTTTCAAAGTTTGAGATGCATGAATCCTTGCAGTTAGAAGGTATGTCTGCTCCTGTTGTTTGTGCGGTACAACCAACGGCCTTGCCAGCAAAGCACTTCGGAAGAAAAGAGCTTAAGGGGTAAAAAAACAAGAGATTCACTTTTAAAAAAAGTACAAATTTGCATACATTTTCTTCCATTATTTAAATATAAAAACTCAACTGCAACAAATTATTAAAACAGGACATCGTAGACCAAGTTAGGGTTATAACAATATTAAAATGTAATATCACGATTATCGTGACTAAAATGATAATGGTTATAATTATCATCGCTGTATTGTTGAATGTGCTCAAAATGTACTTCTACACACGACATATTTTTACCAAGTTTTTTTTTTTTAATAATTAAAATAAATACACCCACTATTTTGCATGTTTTATGTTTCTTATGCCTCACTGAGAGTGTTTTAGTCTTAATATTTTATCTTTTGCAATGGCTATCGGCTGAGATTTTAATATTTTAAATATCTAAGATTTATGTAAACAAAAAGAATGGAACAAATAAAATCTATTATTTATTCATTCGAGCGGGCGTTGTGTGGTCCTACTGTGTTCAGCAAGCCTTGAACGCAGCGTAAAAGTACCTCCGTAAACATATCTCATAACGTAAACGTCTCGTAATCTTTGATCACTCACGCTAAGAAAAGCAAAGTTTGTAAGTTAAGTGTACACTATTAAGTAGTTTTGTTGCTCACACAGCAATGTTTTTTAAAAAGTTTGGATTTGGGTATGTCATTCTTTAAAGAGAAAAAACTTAAATGTATTTCATTATTATTTGTAACAATTCTTAATCAATAAAAAAATAATCCAAAATTAAATTCATTTTTTAATGTGTCCATCCCAGCCACTCAGGCAAATATTTATGTAGATGCCAATATCTGCTGTACGGATTTACTTTAGAAAAGCGAAGTGAGAGGTATTGTTCTGGTTGCCTTATTTATATTTGAATTGATTAAATGTTTGGGTAACATTTTATCAAACAAAACTAGTTTTCTTCTAAGTGATATAAAGAAAATATCAGAGCTGTCGTTTTGAATCAAGTATCTATTCTGAATCAAATCATTAACCCCACAAATCGAATCGTGTGGTGCCCAAAGATACACAGCCCTTTAAAAACACACAACATAAAAAAAACTTATGATTTAAACTTATAAGTATGGCTTTCAACATTAACGCATGTGATCAATAAAAAAATATCATGTTACCACAAAGGAATAAAAGGAAGACAGCTGCGTGCAATGCACAGGGACTGATGATAGTCAGAGCGGTGTGCTCTACGCCCTTCAAAACAAACTCAGACGAAACTTAACTGAGGTGATTGATTTGTATTGTAGCTACAAAGTTTCCTAATGTTGGCGCACATTAAGTTTAAAACAGCATTTGAGCGAAACATGAACGTGAGGATGGTGTTACTAACATGAATGCTACATTGGACAGCAAATAGTGACATGTGGCGGGCGTGCGCCACTTATGATTGTGTTGACTAGTTTTGATGACCCACTTTAACTTGCCTCCACTAACCTTAGCAAATTGTGACTCATCATACGAACAACAACCGATTATCATGGATTTTCTCTGTGTGTTTGGATGTTCTCATTCAGGTCATTGTATTTTCTCCATATTTTTTTGGCTAGGATTCACAATCCAATTTCTCTCTTTGTAGCTTTGATGTAAACTACCTAGCTACATGGGTCTAAAAGTAGCTAAGTTACAGAAACATATACCCAACAAAAAAGTAGCTAAGCTACCGCCAAGCTACTGGAAAATGTAGTTAAGCTATTCTATGTATTAAATACACAAAATTAAAGTCTGCTTACAGCGGAGCCAATGGGAGCTCCACTATTCCGCCCATAAAATCCAATAAATAACCATTTAAAAAGCACCAACAATATTCTATTTACATTTTGTGACTTGAATATTAAACAAGTATTACTGAGATTGTTATTATAAGCACTAACACCGACGAAACTATTTATAGCGGCGACATAATCCCTCCCGTTTGTCCCTATGTTTACATCATCGAGTGGTCTGCTGTTTCCGCGCTTCCTTGCTCCCTGTATATGTATTGGAGATAATAAACCAGTGGTTCTCAAATGGGGGTACGCGTACCCCTGGGGGCACTTGAAGGTATGCCAAGGGGTACGCAAGATTTTTTTTTAAATATTCTAAAAATAGCCACAATTCAAAAATCCTTTTATATATATTTATTGAATAATACTTCAACAAAATATTGATGTAAGTTCATAAACTGTGAAAAGAAATTCAGTGTTGACAGCTAGATTTTTTGTGGACATGTTCCATAAATGTTGATGTTAAAGATTTCTTTTTTTTTTTAAGAAATGTTTAGAATTAAGTTCATGTATCCAGATGGATCTCTATTACAATCCCCAAAGAGGGCACTTTAAAGGCCAACTGAAATCAATCAATCAATCAATGTTTACTTATATAGCCCTAAATCACTAGTGAGATGTTCTTATTCAAACGGGGATAGCAGGTCCATTCTATGTGTCATACTTGATCAGTTCACGATATTGCCATATTTTTGCTGAAAGGATTTAGTAGAGAACATCGACGATAAAGTTTGCAACTTTTGCTGCTGATAAAAAAAGCCTTGCCTTTACCGGAAGTCGCAGACGATGACGTCACAAGGGTGAGGGCTCCTCACATCCTCACATTGTTTATAATGGGAGCCTGCAGCAGCAAGAGCTATTCGGACCGTGAAAACAACAATTTCCCCATTAATTTGAGCGAGGATGAAAGATTCGTGGATGATGATATTGATAGCGAAGAACTGGAAAAAAACAAATAAATTAAAAATAAAGTAAAAAAAAAAAAGGCGATTGCATTGGGACGGCTTCAGATGTTTTTAGACACAATTACTAGGATAATTCTGGGAAATCCCTTATCTTTCGATTGGGTTGCTACTGTTTTAGTGAGATTAAATAGTACCTGATAGTCGGACGGGTGTGTCCACGGGTGTCTTGAGGCCAGTCACTGAAGGAAGTCGACTAAAGCTGCATAGACGGCGCAAGCTCAGCTGATCTCCGGTAAAAGGCGACTTTTTACTACCACAATTTTCTCACCGAAACCTGCCGGTTGACAAGTGGTCGGGAACCATGTTCGCTTGACCGCTCTGATCCATAGTAAAGCTTCACCTCCGGGAATTTTAAACAAGGAATCACCGTGTGTTTGTGTGGCTAAAGGCTAAAGCTTCCCAACTCGATCTTTCTACTTTGACTTCTCCATTATTAATTGAACAAATTGCAAAAGATTCAGCGACACAGATTTCCAGAATACTGTTTAACTGCGCGATGAAAAGTGACGACTTTTAGCCGCAAGTGTTGCTGTGCTAATATATCCTCTACAGTCCGTGACGTCACGCGTCATCATTCCGCGACGTTTTCAAAAAGAAACTACGCGGGAAATTTAAAATTGCAATTTAGTAAACTAAACCGGTCGTATTGGCATGTGTTGCAATGTTAATATTTCATCATTGATGTATAAACTATCAGACTGCGTGGTCGGTAGTAGTGGGTTTCAGTAGGCCTTTAAGGTGATGATTACTTCTGTGTGTAGAAACCTTTATTAATAATTGAATCACTTGTTTATTTTTAAACAAGTTTTCAGTTATTTTTATATCTTTTTTTCCAAATAGTTCAAGAAAGACCACTACAAATTAGCCATATTTTCCACGTTTATACAATTGAATAAATCAGAAACTGATGATATAATGCTGTATTTTACTTCTTTATCTCTTTTTTTCAACCAAAAATGCTTTGCTCTGATTAGGGGGTACTTGAATTAATAAAATGTTCACAGGGGGTACATCACTGAAAAAAGGTTGAGAACCACTGTAATAAATTAATGCATCTCACCTGGGAAGTAGATGGCTGGAATACAATCCGATACAATCCAAAATGTCATGTCTTTTTGCACTCAAATATGAAATTAACAGCAAAGAATCGTCTAAAAATTCAACTTCGACCTAATTTCAGAAAAAATTACACATTTTCTTGAGTTGTTTTTTTACTGAAGAATGTCACGCCCAAGTTGCTGACACGTTCCTCTTCGTGTCGAATCATTTATACAACATTACTTAGCTTTAATATATACAAAATTGCGTAATTTTCAGAAAAAATAAACTGTTTGGGGCGTAATTCATATTCATACAAACAGGATAGCCAAACTAAAGGCATGATCTTGAAAACAGCGTCACCGTTCTCCTACATAATAAAGTGTCTGGCAGTACTTAGAAAACATTCGACCCGCCTGCCTTTACTGCATTGCTGTTTGAAAAAAAAAAACAATCTGCAAAAAAATGATAATTGGTAACACAAAGCCTAGTATGCTTACGTGGAACTCCTTTACGACAAACAGAAGTTAGCCTGAAGACAGCCGCCATGATGATCAGCTTTGAATCCGCCGACCAAGGTCACGACAGCTAGTTTAACCCGGAAGTTGTTGTTGAGTCATCCGGTGTAAATATGCTGTATTTGATATTAGATAGAAATTGGTAAACGCCATTAAAATCGACTGGAACAAGATTATTACATTATACATTATTTATAACAATTATACATATATTTATTTTGATAAAGCTTCATGCATGACTTTTCTTCTTTGAATATTTTTTTCCAAGACTTAGACAACCGAATGTCGAGGGCTTTTCAGTGTTTTTTTTTTTTGTTTGTTTTTTTAACAACAAACCTATATTTACAATTCACACACAAGTCAAGACACTTTCAACATAAAGGAAACAAAACAAAAGCAAATACAGATAGAGTAATAATACTCACAAATATGGGAAAAAAAGACAAAAAGGGATATCAATTTAAGGGCTTTTGTACTCTTAATCATTCTCTCAGATTTGATTGATAATTGTAACTCATAAAGCCAATAAGAAAATATAAGCCTTACTTTCATGAATTGACATTTATGTAGACAATTTTTTTGCCTTGGGCATAATAATGTTGACAAGTACCGTATTTCCTTTAATTGCCGCAGGGCATATAGTATGCGCCTGCCTTGAATTACTGCCGGATCAAACTCGCTTCCCAAAATAATTAGCGCAAGCTTAGTATTACCGCAACACTAAATTGGCCCCTAGTGTGTGAATGTGAGTGTGAATGTTGTCTGTCTATCTGTGTTGGCCCTGCGATGAGGTGGCGACTTGTCCAGGGTGTACCCCGCCTTCTGCCCGATTGTAGCTGAGATAGGCGCCAGCGCCCCCCGCGACCCCGAAAGGGAATAAGCGGTAGAAAATGGATGGATGGATAGTATTACCGCCTGGTCAAACTCGTGACGTCACGAGTGACATTTCCCCTGTCATCATTTTCAAAATGGAGGAGGCTAATTTCAATACCGGTAATTTGAAATCGCATAAAGGGAAGAAGATCAAGAGCTATTCAGTAGGATTAAAGGTCCAAGCTTACATCACACTCAAAGTTTTACTGCATACCTTTGGTTAGTGCCGGAGTGAAAAGAGGTTTTAAAATAATTTGCGCATGCTTACTTTTCCACATGCCTTTGGTAAGCGCAGGAGTGAGAAGAGGTTTTAAATTAATTAGCGCCCCGGCGGCAATTCAAGGAAATACGGTATGTAACAGTCTTTTACAAAAAAAAAAAAAAGATTTCTTCTATAGAGAATGGGGACATCTCCACATCTTTGTTTCTCAAGCAATCTCTGATCTCCTTCCCAAAACACATGTACACTCTCACATATAACATATGATTAACATCGTCTACCTCAGACATCAACCTCTCAGGGGATTTTCAGTGTAGGAACCCTTTTTTTAATATATTTTTTTATTTTTAAACTTTATTTATAAATTTCAATATTTACAAACAGACGAGAAACAATAATCAAAATACATATAAGTACAAAAACAGTATAAAACAGTACAAAATAAAACAGCGCCAGGGGGTTGTAAATTCAAAGTAACTAAAGTAGAATACATAAATATATATATATATATATATATATATATATATATATATATATATATATATATATATATATATATATATATATATATATATAACATGGTCACCACTTCCTAGTTTCTCTTGTAATATTCTTATTTTACTGTTATATTTTTATTCCCATTGTTGCTTTTAATTTTTATTGTTACTGTACTATTTCTCAATTTTTTTTCCATTTAAACCCCCATTATTTTCTTTCTTAAATTGATCTCAACTCTGTACACGGCTGCTGGAATTTTAATTTTCCTGAAGGAATCAATAAAGTACTATCTATCTATCCATCTATCTATCTATCTATCTATATATATATATATAATAAACAAAGTGCAAAGCCATAGGCTCACTCACTTTCAGTAAATAACTTAAATTTGGAACACAGCATCATCGTTTTCACAGCTTTTTCGTTGTTACAGGTCGAAAGTGTTTTAATGTAGAGTTCTAAATCTTTTTTTAAAAACACAAAAGAAAGGTCGGGTATTGAGAAACTTACATATATGAATATAAAACTTGGCCAATAGAATAATGATGTCGCAAAGGTAAAATTCCTTTTCAAATTTTTGTTCATACAGTGTAAAACCAAATATCACATCTTTAAAACACAATTTCGGAACCCTTTTAAGACGTCGTCCAGTTTTGATGACGTCACATGTGACGTCATTAAAACACAACTGATTTACAAATGATGATCGTCCCGCGCCCTCCTTGCAAGCGGTGCATCCTACTCTTTGTACATCAGCACTCATCCACGCGCAGCAGCAGTTAGCTCAGTTTCGCCGTGTTACGGAAGGTCATCAGCCCCGGTGCCTCTTACTCTGTGAAGAATTACGGTGTGAAAAGGCCTTTACAAGAAACACAATGGACAGTTTTGATAACTTCAGTGCGTCGGAAAAAGCAGAAGCTACAGAACTCCAGCGATTGATTGCAGTCGAACAACAAA
Organism: Nerophis ophidion; assembly: GCF_033978795.1. Lineage (NCBI taxonomy): Eukaryota > Metazoa > Chordata > Actinopteri > Syngnathiformes > Syngnathidae > Nerophis > Nerophis ophidion. The sequence goes on along the minus strand of NC_084623.1, from coordinate 32,093,688 downwards.
AGGCTCAGTTCCAAGCTCAGGTTTGTATCCCAACGTGAACGTGGACCCTAAACTAGCTTTAAAACTGAATAGTAGCACATGTACTACTCTGTGGGACATACGTAAATTAGGAGTTGATTTTTAAATAAATTACTATTTTACACAAAGCACATGGCTGTTCGTGGACCTCTATTGCCTTTTTGGCGCTGTCACTGCCCGATTTACGAAACTGCCCTATCCGTTTGCGCAGCTTTTAAAACACGCATGCGCAAACATACCAACCTCTCGTCGTACGACTGTCCTGAAAACATTACACACATATGCATGTGTTATTGTGTTCAGACGTAGTGAGTGGAAAAGCAAAACATTTTATTAATATTGGATGATTGATATTAGTTACAGCAATGTTACCATGAATTGAATAAAGTGGACCCTGACTTAAACAAGTCGAAAAACGTATTCGGATGTTATCATTTAGTGGTCAATTGTACGGAATATGTACTGTACTGTCCAATCTACTAATAAACTTTTAAATCAATCAACTTAAATGTTACCTGATTCAAAAGTGAGTTAAAAAGGGTTCCTCATTTTCCAGCTTTTAGAGCTGGAATATAACGACAATATAACATACATCCACAAACCTGGATGTATCTGGAAAAGTGCAATATATTTATCTGTACAGTACTATATTTATTTATATCTGCATCTTATTGGTCTTTCACCCTCCACTACCATGAGCTAATGCAACAAAATTCCGTTCTTATCTGTAGTGTAAAGTTCCAATTTAAATGACAATAAAAAGGAAGTCAATCAATCAATGTTTATTTATGCAGCCCTAAATCACAAGTGTCTCAAAGGGCTGCACAAGCCACAACAACATCCTCGGTTCTGAGCTCACATGAGGTCAAGGAAAAACTCCCAACCCAGTGGGATGTCAATGTGAATGACTATGAGAAACCTTGGAGTGGACCGCAGATGAATGTTAACCTTCATTTGACACTGCCTCTAGGTCACATTGTTGCAACCCAGCAATTTCATTGTTGTTGATTAATGAAGCATTTTTATAATGCTTGTGTAAAAAAGCAAGTATATCTCCACCTTGATAGGTAATGGATGAATATGAGTTACAAACATTGTATTCGATGATATCTGGATGTTCTGCTTACTAGTCTAAAGTCTTTTAAATTTGAATAACGTACGATGTGGATGAATAAAAGTTGTTGACATTTTTAAAGCGTACTCGTTGGGTATTTGACGTTTTTAAAAGATATGTTTGCGAACTCGTAAAAAAATGGTCAAATGCCTACATTTTGGAAAAACCTCCACTAAGAAGGTGTGAGCGTATTGAGTTAAATATTGATAGTATCGATGGATGGATTGAACTTAAAATTTACAACGAAAAGGATACACAGTTTGGGGTGGAAAGAACATGAACGCTGTTTGATTTGCTACAATGGCCGCACCCTGTAAAAAAAGGCGAGGAAAATGGTAAACATGAAGGGGGGAGAAGAGCATGAAAAAAATCAAGTCCCAAATTTGACTCCTTAACTCGGGGTGGTTTAGTTAGAGACCAGGAAAAAAAATTTCAAGCAGAGCATATACACATATTACAACATACAACTAGAGACTTGCAACAAGCAGTGATAGCTTGCGATGGGAAGTTAAGACCATTCAAAACAAAAAAGCAAGCGGGCGGGATGAGGGAGAGGGCTAGAGAGTGTCCATTCTTGATGAGTGCCAGGGAGAATAAAAACCTGGGTATTGGTATCAGATCAATGGAATCGATGCTTTTGATTCAGTTTCTTGTCTGTACGTCCATCAAATTACGTGCTTTTCCTCAATAGTTCATGTGAGTGCTGCATCTCTCTGTCTACTACTCACTCAGGCACACTTTTGTTTATTTCTTTAACAAATCTATAGGTGTGTGTCGACATTTGTTGTAGTTCTGTTATTTTTATCAATATCGTATTAAAATGTGTACTCTGACTTCCTGCTCAGAGTAACGTAAGCTTCAAAATAATAGCAGGACATTATTAACCTGGATTCTGGCACAGCAACTAACAAACTGCACCTGTTTAAAAATGTTTTGGATTCATATTTGTGCATGTGCAAAAGCTTTAAAACTTAAAGGCCTACTGAAACCCACTACTACCGACCACGCAGTCTGATAGTTTATATATCAATGATGAAATACTAACATTGCAACACATGCCAATACGGCCGGTTTAGTTTAGTAAATGGCAATTTGAAATTTCCCGCGGAGTTTCTTTTTGAAAATGTTGCGGAATGATGACGCGTACTGTCAGGAAATATTAGCGCAGCACTACTTGCGGCTAAAAGTCGTCTCTTTTTTCATCGTGCAATCAAACAGTATTCTGGACATCTGTGTTGCTGAATCTTTTGCAATTTGAAGTCAAAGTAGAAAGATGGAGTTGGGAAGTTTTAGCCTTTAGCCGCACAAACACACGGTGATTCCTTGTTTAAAATTCCCGGAGGTGAAGCTTCACTATGGATCAGAGCGGTCAAGCGAACATGGTTCCCGACCACTTGTCAACCGGCAGGTTTCGGTGAGAAAATTGTGTTAAAAAGTCCCCTCTTACCGGAGATCTGTGGAGTTTGCGCCGTCCTTGTATCTGCCGTCAACTTCCCTCAGACACTGGCCTCAAGACACCCGTGGACACACCCCTCTGACTATCAGGTACTATTTAATCTCGCTAAAACACTAGCAACACAATAGAAAGATAAGGGATTTCCCAGAATTATCCTAGTAAATGTGTCTAAAAACATCTGGATCCGTCCCAATGCAATCGCCTTTTTTTTAAACTCAATTTTTATTTATTTATTTTTTTCTAGTCCTCTGCTATCAATATCATCATCCACGAATCTTTCATCCTCGCTCAAATTAATGGGGAAATTGTCGTTTTCTCGGTCCGAATAGCTCTCGCTGCTGGAGGCTCCCATTCAAAACAATGTGAGGACATGAGGAGCCCTCACCCTTGTGACGTCATCGTCTGCGACTTCCGGTAAAAACAAGGCTTTTTTTCAGCACCAAAAGTTGCAAACTTTATCGTCGATGTTCTGTACGAAATCTTTTCAGTAAAAATATGGCAATATTGCGAAATGATCAAGTATGACACATAGAATGGACCCGCTATCCCTGTTTAAATAAGAAAATCTGATTACAGTAGGCCTTAAACTTTGGTCAGTTTTGTTTATATCAACAACCCTTTTGGTAGACATGTCAGCTATTCAGAGGGGTCTTAACTGTTAATATATTTGTTAAGGGAATGCTATCTTATTGTCACTACGTTTTCATGCACTGAATTATTCCGATTTATAAGATAGCTCGACTCTAAAGAAGCATCTTACAACCCATGGAAACACCTTAATCTGATCATGTTTGGCTTTTGAAAAAACGGACAAACACACCTAGATTACGCGTTTGGAAACCAGATCTCTCAAGTAGGTGTATTCTGTCGAATGGGGACCCTTTGTATTGGTCACAACAAGTGAGGTATTTCACCCGGAAGCAGATACCTTATAATCAAAACAGGCAACAACTGGAAATAAGGGGAAACTTTATTTGGCTTCCAAAGACATGCACCTGGGGATAGGTTAATTGGCAACACTAAATTGTCTCTTGTATGCGGGTGTGAAAGTTTTTTAATCCGTGTTGACCCTGCGATGAGGTGGTGGCTTGTCCAGGGTGCAGCAGGGATAGGCTGGGGGGGTTTCTTTCTCTTTGTCAAGAAAAAGGGAGGGTTTTTTTGGGTGGGTGCACTAATTGTAAGTGTATCTTGTGTTTTTTATGTTGTTTTAATAAAAAAAATATATATATATTCATATTTTTTTTAAATTAAAAAATAATTAAAATTAATACAAAATTATTCTGCGGCCCGGTACCAATCGAGACGTCACAAACACGCATCATCATACGCGTCATCATTCTGCGACGTTTTCAACAAGAAACTCCGCGGGAAATTTAAAATTGTAATTTAGTAAACTAAACCGGCCGTATTGGCATGTGTTGCAATGTTAATATTTCATCATTGATATATAAACTATCAGACTGCGTGGTCGGTAGTAGTGGGTTTCAGTAGGCCTTTAAGAAGGTAGCTTAAGCAATGGAGAGTGCGGATACTTGCGGATTCCCGTACAAGAAGGAGTGAGATGGAAGACAAGGGGTAAATTAAAGGCAAATAATCAAGCACACACGCAAACCTCTTCATGCTGCATGTGTGCACTCCAAACTTATTAGCAATTACTCTGTATTCCACACAATTGGCAGATTTGTACAGAACAATAGCGACCCCACATCTGAAGCGGCATCAGGGCACAATTAGTCTTTTCCTTTGGATTTAAAACTCCTTCCATCAATCCGCAGAGCCTTTTGAATGTACCCAACGACATTCGAAACATTTTGCTTCCGAGATTCTGTATCCAAAAATTCCTTCGGAACAATTCTGCCCCACCTGTCTTTCTGTGCTTCGAACATGCATCTGCTCTGAAACCTTCTTTGGAATAGCTTCATATTTTGGCGCAATCTATGATCATTTTTTATTTATTTAACATCAGCATAGTCAAAGTTGTATTCCTAATATGTACCAATTTTACAGCAAACATCAGGTACAAAAAGAGCTGCACTTTTGACTTGTAAGGAGCCTTGGACACCTTGTTAGGGTATGACATCATAGTCAACCGAAAAAGTAAAACCTTAAAGGCCTACTAAAATGAGATTTTCTTATTTAAACGGGAATAGCAGGTCCATTCTATGTGTCATACTTGATCATTTCGTGATATTGCCATATTTTTGCTGAAAGGATTTAGTAGAGAAAATCAACGATAAAGTTCGCCACTTTTGGTACTTCCTGAAAAAGCCTCGTCTTTACCAGAAGTCGCAGACGATGACGTCACATGGCTCCTCATATATTCACATTGATTTTAATGGGAGTCTCTAACAAAAACAGTTATTCGGACCGAGAAAATTACAATTTCCCCATTAATTTGATATTGTTAGCGATGGAGTAGAGGAAAAAAAAAAACACGATAACATTGGGACGTATTCCGATGCCTTTAAACACATTTACTAGGATAATTCTGGGAAATCCCTTATCTTTCTATTGTGTTGCTAGTGTTTTAGTGAGTTTAATAGTACCTGATAGTCGGAAGGGTGTCTCCACGGCCGGATGTTGACGCGCAGTGTCTCAGGGGAGTCGAAGGCAGCTATGGACGGCACAAGCTCAGCTTTTATCCGGTAAGAACTGACTTTTTAACCACAATTTTCTCACCGAAACCTGCTAGTTGACATTTGGTCTGGATTCATGTTGGCTTGACCGCGCTGTGATCCATAGTAAATTTTCACCTCCGGGAATTTTAAAGAAGTAATCACAGTGTGTTTGTGTGGCTAAAGGCTAAAGCTTTCCAACTCCATCTTTCTACTGTGACTTCTCCAATATTAAATGAACAAATTGCAAAAGATTCAGCAACACAGATGTCCAAAATACTGTGTAATTATGCCGTTAAAGCAGACGACTTTTACCTGTGTGTGTGCGTAGCGCTCACACTTCCTAAAACCCCGTGACGTCACGCGTACACGTCATCATTACACAACGTTTTCAAGACTAAACTCCCGGGAAATTAAAATTGCAATTTAGTAAACTAAAAAAAGGCGTATTGGCATGTGTTGCAATGTTAATATTTCATCATTGATGTATAAACTATCAGTCTGCGTGGTGGGTAGTAGTGGGTTTCAGTAGGCCTTTAATCTGCGCTAAAAATTAATAAGCGACCACAAGTGTATGGAAGGCATATGGTGTATGACCAATAGTCACATTAGAGAGTGCGCATGGATATTGAGACCTCACACGTTTGTGTGAAAATACAAAACAATATTTCAGAATTCAGACTAATTTTGTGCATGGAAATGTATTTTGATTAATCATTCAAATGTTTCTGTTTATTTTAGGTACACACCTTCACTGATGTCTGTTGGGACAAGTGCGTGCAGAGCCCCGGATCGAAGTTGGACAACCGGACAGAGATGTGCCTTGTGAACTGTGTGGAGCGATTCATTGACACAACCTTGAGCATCACCAACCGCTTCAGTCAGATGGTGCAGAAAGGCACTCATTAATGATGGACTGCAGACCTTTTATTAGATTGTATTCGAGCATATGAAGTTGTGTTGTGTCCCAAACATGTTTGTTGGGTAGGGACAACATCAGTTCATGTGTCCTGCTGTCAGGCATGTCTGTAGCTGCGTGTTTGAGTTGAAATTTTCAGAACACCCCCACCAGTAAATGTTGGAAGAGAAAATATTGTCAGAATGCTTATTGATAAATGCTGAGAGAACTTTTTAATGTTACTTAAATGTGATTCCCAATCCTGAATCGCACACAATATTGAAAAAGTCAGTGTAAAGGTTTTAAAATCATTTTAACAAGCATCATTTGAAATGTTTAGTGGGAGGAAAAAGTGAACATTTAACATGTACAGGCTGTGCTATGCTCCAGCATCATCTTTTCATCACATTTAAACTCCTTAAAAAATATTTGTTTTATTAAGTCATTATTTCATGCCTACAGAGTAACAAACAAAACTGAAATTTTGAAGTAGTGTACCATAAATAGTAAGGGTGTGGGAAAAAATCAATACGAATCGAATCGTTTGTGTTGTGCGATTCAGAATCGATTCAAATTTTTTAAAAATCGATTTTTTTTTTTTAAATAAAAAAAAAAAAAATATATATAATTTTTTTTTAATCAATCCAACAAACCACTAAACAGCAATACCATAACAATGCAATCCAATTCCAAAACCAAACCTGACCCAGCCAGACTCAGAACTGCAAAAAACAGAGCACTTGAGAGGAGACACAAACACGACACAGAACAAACCAAAAGTAGTGAAACAAAAATTAATATTATCAACAACAGTATCAATATTAGTTATAATTTCAGCATAGCAGTGATTAAAAATCCCTCATTGACATTATCATTAGACATTTATAAAAATAAAAAAAAAGTGTCACAGTGGCTTACACTTGCATCGCATCTCATAAGCTTGACAACAGACTGTGTCCAATGTTTTCACAAAGATAAAATAAATCATATTTTTGGTTCGTTTAATAGTTGAAACAAATTTACATTATTGCAATCAGTTGATAAAAAATTGTCATCTACAATTATAAAAGCTTTTTTACAAAAATCTACTACTATGCTAGCATGTCAGCAGACTAGGGTAGATCTTGCGGAAATCCTATGTATTGAATGAATACAGAATCCTTTTAAAGCGGGCAAAAATCATTTTTGAATCGAGAATCGAAAAAAATTGATATATTATCGAAACGTGACCCTAAGAATCGATATTTAATCGAATCGTGGGACACCCAACGGTTCACAGCCCTAATAAATAGGGCTTCACGGTGACAGAGGGGTTAGTGCGTCTGCCTCACAATACGAAGGTCCTGAGTAGTCTGGGGTTCTATCCCGGGCTCGGGATCTTTCTGTGTGGAGTTTGCATGTCCTCCCCGTGAATGCGTGGGTTCCCTCCGGGTACTCCTGCTTCCTCCTACTTCCAAAGACATGCACCTGGGGATAGGTTGATTGGCAACAATAAATTGGCCCTAGTGTGTGAATGTGAGTGTGAATGTTGTCTATCTGTGTTGGCCCTGCGATGACGTGGCGACTTGTCCAGGGTGTATATAGCTCGGTATAGCTCGGTTGGTAGAGCAGCTGTGCCAGCAACTTGAGGGTTGCAGGTTCGATCCCCGCTTCTGCCATCCTAGTCACTGCCGTTGTGTCCTTGGGCAAGACACTTTACCCACCTGCTCCCAGTGCCACCCACACTGGTTTAAATGTAAATTAGTTATTGGGTTTCACTATGTAAAGCGCTTTGAGTCACTAGAGAAAAAGCGCTGTATAAATATAATTCACTTCTGCCCGATTGTAGCTGAGATAGGCACCAGCGCCCCCCGTGACTCCAGAGGGAATAAGCGGTAGAAAATGGATGGATGGATGGATGTACCATAAATTGCAGTGTTGAATCAGTGTCACCCTGTCTAAAGTCCAACTCTCGCTCAACTGTGACCTTGAACAAATGAAATATATGTATATACATTCACAAATATGTATAAAAAATAGCAAATTAAATTGACCTTAAATCATATAATACATTGAAAACTGAATATTAATAATCCAATGAATGTGTGGGCCATTATCATTAAAAAGTGTCCCTAATAAGTGCTGTCAAATGATAAGCTTGTTAAAATCTTATATTTGGTATTACTGGTAATTGTAATTTAAGCATGTACTATTTAAAATAGAAAAATAACCCAATATTTGGACACAATTAAAATTGTATTTATTCTTTCAGCGCTTTACTTGAAATCACATCATTTGTTTGCACAAACTTTGGTAACAGTATTGTATGAAGTCAAGTCAGTGTATTTCGAAATGAAATTTACCAGCAGGCACACGAGTCGGGAGTCTCCTCACTCTTCAACGTATGTTGACCTACAAGGAACCTGCGTCGCTTTTATCAAAATCATCCACAGTTAAAGTAGAGGAGCATGTATTGGCAAATTAAATTGCATGATTAATCTGCATATATGCGTTAGTGATAATTTTTTTTCAAATCAGAATCAGAAATACTTTATTAATTCCAAAGGGGAAATTAAAATTTTCAGCACAATCCCATTCAAGAGCAGACAAACATTACAGGGAGACAGAACAGGATCGCTGGCGGATCTGCCAACTTCCGGTAGCCCTTACAAAAGAGGTAAGATGCAGGTAAACAAAGGTAAAAAAAAAATCTGTCGAAGCCTGGGCCCCTGGAGAATGGGGCCAGACTGAGGCCAAGGGAAAAAACAACTCATAGCCATAGCACACATCCCTCTTACATGTGTGTAAGAGGGAAACATCAAAGAACACAAAGGACATTAAATACATTAAAAGAGCAGAGCTAATGCAACCAGCCACCTCTACATACAGCTATGAATAAAAAGTAAAAGAAACATATACACTGTGGTGGCCTCTGTGGTGTTCCACGCCATTGTCTGCTGGGGTGGAGAGAGCACGAAAGTCCCACCCCTTGTCACACAGTCCCAAAGTGTCCCGAACCAAAAGGCAAAAAAAAACCATATACCGGTATATGTATATATACATATATTTACATATATATATATATATATATATATATATATATATATATACAGTGGGTCAAAAAAAGTATTTAGTCAGCCACCGATTGTGTAAGTTCTCCCACTTAAAATGATGACATAGGTCTGTAATTTTCATCATAGGTACACTTCAACTGTGGGAGACAGAATGTGAAAAAAAAATCCAGGAATTCTCATTGTAGGAATTTTAAAGAATTTATTTGTAAATTATGGTGGAAAATAAGTATTTGATCTACCATTCAACGCTCTCACTGATGGAAGGAGGTTTTGGCTCAAAATCTCACGATACATGGCCCTATTCATTATTTCCTTAACACGGATCAATCGTCCTGTCCCCTTAGCAGAAAAACAGCCCCAAAGCATGATGTTTCCACCCCCATGCTTCACAGTAGTTATGGTGCTCTTGGGATGCAACTCAATATTCTTCTTCCTCCAAACACGACGAGTTGAGTTTATACCAAAAAGTTCTATTTTGGTTTCATTTGACCACATGACGCTCCTCTCTGAGCTGCAACCTTATCGTGGTAGAGGAGTTTGCGTGTCCCAATGATCCTAGGAGCTATGTTGTCCGGGGGCATAAAGCCCCCTAGTAGGGTCTCCCAAGGCAAACAGGTTCTAGGTGAGGGATCAGACAAAGAGCAGCTCGAAGACCTATATGAAGAAGAAACATCATGGACCCAGATTTCCCTCGCCCGGACGCGGGTCACCGGGGCCCCCCTCTGGAGCCAGGCCCGGAGGTGGGGCACGATGGCGAGCGCCTGGTGGCCGGGCCTGTTCCCATGGGGCCCGGCCGGGCACAGCCCGAAGAGGCAACGTGGGTCACCCCTCCAATGGGCTCACCACCCATAGCAGGGGCCATAGAGGTCGGGTGCATTGTGAGCTGGGCGACAGCCGAAGGCAGGGCACTTGGCGGTCCGATCCTCGGCTACAGAAGCTAGCTCTTGGGACGTGGAACGTCACGTCACTGGGGGGGAAAGAGCCTGAGCTAGTGCGCGAAGTCGAGAAATTCCGGCTGGATATAGTCGGACTCACTTCGACGCACAGCAAGGGCTCTGGAACCACTTCTCTCGAGAGGGATTGGACCCTCTTCCACTCTGGCGTTGCCGGCAGTGAGAGGCGACGGGCTGGGGTGGCAATTCTTGTTTCCCCCCGACTCAAAGCCTGTACGTTGGAGTTTAACCCGGTGGACGAAAGGGTAGCCTCCCTCCGCCTTCGGGTGGGGGGACGGGTCCTGACTGTTGTTTGTGCTTATGCACCAAACAGCAGTTCAGAGTACCCACCCTTTTTGGGAACGCTCGAGGGAGTACTGGAAAGTGCTCCCCCGGGTGATTCCCTTGTCCTACTGGGAGACTTCAACGCTCACGTTGGCAACGACAGTGAAACCTGGAGAGGCGTGATTGGGAAGAATGGCCGCCCGGATCTGAACCCGAATGGTGTTTTGTTATTGGACTTTTGTGCTCGTCACAGTTTGTCCATAACGAACACCATGTTCAAACATAAGGGTGTCCATATGTGCACTTGGCACCAGGACACCCTAGGCCGCAGTTCCATGATCGACTTTGTAGTTGTGTCATCGGATTTGCGGCCTCATGTTATGGACACTCGGGTGAAGAGAGGGGCGGAGCTTTCTACCGATCACCACCTGGTGGTGAGTTGGCTGCGATGGTGGGGGAGGATGCCGGACAGACCTGGGAGGCCCAAACGCATTGTGAGGGTCTGCTGGGAACGTCTGGCAGAGTCTCCTGTCAGACAAAGTTTCAATTCCCACCTCCGGAAGAACTTTGAACATGTCACGAGGGAGGTGCTGGACATTGAGTCCGAGTGGACCATGTTCCGCACCTCTATTGTCGAGGCGGCAGATCGGAGCTGTGGCCGCAAGGTAGTTGGTGCCTGTCGGGGCGGCAATCCTAAAACCCCCTGGTGGACACCAGCGGTGAGGGATGCCGTCAAGCTGAAGAAGGAGTCCTATCGGGTCCTTTTGACTCATAGGACTCCGGAGGCAGTGGACAGGTACCGACAGGCCAAGCGGTGTGCAGCTTCAGCGGTCGCGGAGGCAAAAACTCGGACATGGGAAGAGTTCGGGGAAGCTATGGAAAACGACTTCCGGACGGCTTCGAAGCGATTCTGGACCACCGTCCGCCGCCTCAGGAAGGGGAAGCAGTGCACTATCAACACCGTGTATGGTGCGGATGGTGTTCTGCTTACCTCGACTGCGGATGTTGTGGACAGGTGGAAGGAATACTTCGAAGACCTCCTCAATCCCACCAACACGTCTTCCTATGAGGAAGCAGTGCCTGGGGAATCTGTGGTGGACTCTCCTATTTCTGGGGCTGAGGTCGCTGAGGTAGTTAAAAAGCTCCTCGGTGGCAAGGCCCCAGGGCTGGACGAGATCCGCCCGGAGTTCCTTAAGGCTCTGGATGCTGTGGGGCTGTCTTGGTTGACAAGACTTTGCAGCATCGCGTGGACATCGGGGGCGGTACCTCTGGATTGGCAGACCGGGGTGGTGGTTCCTCTCTTCAAAAAGGGGGACCGGAGGGTGTGTTCCAACTATCGTGGGATCACACTCCTCAGCCTTCCCGGTAAGGTTTATTCAGGTGTACTGGAGAGGAGGCTACGTCGGATAGTCGAACCTCGGATTCAGGAGGAACAGTGTGGTTTTCGTCCTGGTCGTGGAACTGTGGACCAGCTCTATACTCTCGGCAGGGTTCTTGAGGGTGCATGGGAGTTTGCCCAACCAGTCTACATGTGCTTTGTGGACTTGGAGAAGGCATTCGACCGTGTCCCTCGGGAAGTCCTGTGGGGAGTGCTCAGAGAGTATGGGGTATCGGACTGTCTTATTGTGGCGGTCCGTTCCCTGTACGATCAGTGCCAGAGCTTGGTCCGCATTGCCGGCAGTAAGTCGAACACATTTCCAGTGAGGGTTGGACTCCGCCAAGGCTGTCCTTTGTCACCCATTCTGTTCATAACTTTTATGGACAGAATTTCTAGGCGCAGTCAAGGCGTTGAGGGGTTCCGGTTTGGTAGCCGCAGGATTAGGTCTCTGCTTTTTGCAGATGATGTGGTCCTGATGGCTTCATCTGACCGGGGTCTTCAGCTCTCGCTGGATCGGTTCGCAGCCGAGTGTGAAGCGACCGGAATGAGAATCAGCACCTCCAAGTCCGAGTCCATGGTTCTCGCCCGGAAAAGGGTGGAGTGCCATCTCCGGGTTGGGGAGGAGACCCTGCCCCAAGTGGAGGAGTTCAAGTACCTAGGAGTCTTGTTCACGAGTGAGGGAAGAGTGGATCGTGAGATCAACAGGCGGATCGGTGCGGCGTCTTCAGTAATGCGGACGTTGTACCGGTCCGTTGTGGTGAAGAAGGAGCTGAGCCGGAAGGCAAAGCTCTCAATTTACCGGTCGATCTACGTTCCCATCCTCACCTATGGTCATGAGCTTTGGGTCATGACCGAAAGGATAAGATCACGGGTACAAGCGGCCGAAATGAGTTTCCTCCGCCGTGTGGCGGGTCTCTCCCTTAGAGATAGGGTGAGAAGCTCTGCCATCCGGGAGGAACTCAAAGTAAAGCCGCTGCTCCTTCACATGGAGAGGAGACAGATGAGGTGGTTCGGGCATCTGGTCAGGATGCCACCCGAACGCCTCCCTAGGGAGGTGTTTAGGGCACGTCCAACCGGTAGGAGGCCACGGGGAAGACCCAGGACACGTTGGGAAGACTATGTCTCCCGGCTGGCCTGGGAACGCCTCGGGATCCCCCGGGAAGAGCTAGACGAAGTGGCTGGGGAGAGGGAAGTCTGGGTTTCCCTGCTTAGGCTGTTGCCCCCGCGACCCGACCTCGGATAAGCGGAAGATGATGGATGGATGGATGGATGACCACATGACATTCTCCCAATCCTCTCCTGTATCTACCATGTGCTCTCTGGCAAACTTCATACAGGCCTGGACTTTCACTGGCTTAAGCAGGGGGACACGTCTGGCACTGGAGGATTTGATTCCCTGTCGGCATAGTGTGTTACTGATGGTAACCTTTGTTACTTTGGTCCCGGCTCTCTGCAGGTCATTCACCAGGTCCCCCCGTGTGGTTCTGGGATTTTTGCTCACCGTTCTCATGATCATTTTGACCCCACGGGATGAGACCTTGCGTGGAGCCCCAGATCGAGTGAGATTACCATTGGTCTTATATGTCTTCCATTTTCTGGTAATTACTTCCACAGATGATTTTTTCACACCAAGCCGCTTGCCTATTGTAGATTCACTCTTCCCAGTCTGGTGCAGGTCTACAATTCTTTTCCTGGTGTCCTTCGACAGCTCTTTGGTCTTGGCCATAGTGAAGTTTGGAGTCTGACTGTTTGAGGCTGTGGACAGGTGTCTTTTATACAGATAACGAGTTCAAACAGGTTCCATTAATACAGGTAACGAGTGGAGGACAGAAGAGCTTCTTAAAGAAGAAGTTACAGGTCTGTGAGAGCCAGAAATCTTCCTTGTTTGAAGTGACCAAATACTTATTTTCCACCATAATTTACAAATAAATTATATAAAATTCCTACAACGTGAATTCCTGGATTTTTTTCCACATTCCGTCTCTCACAGTTGAAGTGTACCTATGATGAAAATTACAGACCTCTGTCATCATTTTAAGTGGGAGAACTTGCACAATCGGTGGCTGACTAAATACTTTTTTGCCCCACTGTATACATATATATGTATATGTATATATATATATATATATATATATGTATATATATATATATATATATGTATATATATATATATATATATATGTATATATATATACATATATATATATATATATATATGTATATATATATATATATATATATATATATATATATATATATACAGTATATATGTCAATATATTATTTTAATATATAAAATAACCTATAAACTCATGTTCAATTTTTCTTTTCCAAGAAGAGGGCCGCTGTAGTGGCTGCTGTTGGCAGGAGTTCTGTGCTCTTGTGTCATCCTTTCGTGTTTCCCTTTTGTTTTCATGTTATTTTATATATATATATATATACATATATATATATAGGGCTTCACGGTAGGAGAGGGGTTAGTGCGTCTGCCTCACAATGCGAAGTTCCTGCAGTCCTGGGTTCAAAGCCAGGCTTGGGATCTTCCTGTGTGGAGTTTGCATGTTCTCCCCGTGAATGCGTGGGTTCCCTCCGGGTACTCCGGCTTCCTCCCACTTCCAAAGACATGCACCTGGGGATAGGTTGATTGGCAACACTAAAATTGGCCCTAGTGTGTGAATGTGAGTGTGAATGTTGTCTCTCTATCTGTGTTGGCCCTGCGATGAGGTGGCGACTTGTCCAGGGTGTGCCCCGCCTTCCGCCCGATTGTAGCTGAGATAGGCGCCAGCGCCCCCCGTGACCCCAAAAGGGAATAAGCGGTAGAAAATGGATGGATATATATATATATAAATATATAAATACATATACTGTTGTGGTCAAAGCAACATACCTGACCACGATCCTGACCTCATGGTAAACTACCGGCCGGTGTCCCACCTCCCCTTTATTTCGAAAATCCTCAAAAAAATTGTTGCACAGCAGCTAAATGAACATCTAGCTTCTAACGTTCTCTGTGAACTTTTTCAATCCGGTTTCAGGGCAGTTCACGCTAAGGAGACAGCCTTCGCAAAAATTACTAATGATCTATTGCTAATGATGGATTCTGATTCGTCATCTATGTTGCTGCTTCTTGATCTTAGCGCTGCTTTCGACTCAACTCAACTCAACGCTAAGAAAACGGAAATGCTGATTATCGGTCCTGCTAGACACCGACACCTATTTAATAACACCACCTTAACATTTCACAACCAAACAATTACACAAGGCGACTCGGTAAAGAATCTGGGTATTATTTTCGACCCAACTCTCTCTTTTGAGTAACACATTAAAAGCGTTACTAAAACGGCTTTCTTTCATCTCCTTAATATCGCTAAAATTCGTTCCCTTTTGTCCACTAACGACGCTGAGATCATTATTTATGCGTTAGTTACGTCTCGATTACTGTAACGTATTATTTTCTTATTTTCTGTTCTCCCTATGTATAGCATTAAAAGATTACAGTTGGTAAAAAATGCGGCTGCTAGACTTTTGACAAGAACAAGAAAGTTTGATCATATTACGCCTATACTGGCTCACCTGCACTGGCTTCCTGTGCACTTAAGATGTGACTTTAAGGTTTTACTACTTACGTATAAAATACTACACGGTCTAGCTCCAGCCTATCTTGCCGATTGTATTGTACCATATGTCCTGGCAAAGAAATCTGCGTTCAAAGAACTCCGGCTTATTAGTGATTCCCAGAGCCCAAAAAAAGCCTGTGGGCTATAGAGCGTTTTCTATTCGGGCTCCAGTACTCTAGCATTCCCTCATGCACAGTTAGAGATGCTACCTCAGTAGAAACACTTAAGTCCCATCTTAAAACTAATTTGTATACTCTAGCCTTTAAATTGACCCCCCTTTTAGACCAGTTGATCTGCCGTTTATTTTATGCTCTGCCCCCTCTCCATTGTGGAGGGGGGGCACAGGTTCGGAGGCCATGGATGAAGCGCTGCCTGTCCAAAGTCGGGACCCGGGGTGGACGGTTTGTCTGTGATCGGTTGGGGACGTCTGCGCTGCTGACCTGTCTCCGCTTGGGTTGGTCTCCTTCTGGCCCCACTATGGACTGAACTCTCACTTTTATGTTAAAGCCACTATGGACTGAACTCTCACAATATTATGCTGGATCCACTCGATGTCCATTGCACCGGTTTACCAGGGGCGCGGGGGACGGGGGGGTCCTCTCCAAGGTTTCTCATTGTCCCATTGGGTTGAGTTTTTCCTTGGCCCCGATGTGGGATATGAGCCGAGGATGTTGTTGTGGCTTGTGCTTTCCTTTGAGACACTTGTGATTTAGGGCTATATAAGTAAACATTGATTGAGTGATGATTGATTGACTTATGCAACGCATACCATCTGGTATGCATCAGGGAGGGTGATGAGTGGAAAACGGCATTTAATACCCACCTGGGCCACTTTGATTACCAGGTCATGCCGTTCAGGCTGACCAACGTACCTGCCGTTTTCCAAGCCTTCGTAGACGACGTACTCAGGGACATGATTGATCGACCGTTTCGTGGTTGTCTACCTTAACAATATCCTTATCTTTTCTTAGACCCTGCAGGAGAATCACCAACACGTCCGCCTTGTCCTTCAATGACTACTGGAATATCGCCTTTTCGTGAAAGCCGAACAATTTGAGTTCCACACCATCAGTTGACATCCTGGGCTTTGATATTGAGAAGGGTCACATCAAAGCTGACCCCAAGAAGGTGGAGGCGGTGGTGGAGTGGACCCAGACCTCGACTCGGATGGAGCTGCGGCGCTTCCTGGGATTCGCGGTATTCCACAGACGCTTCATCAAAGACTTTGGTAAGCTGGCCGCACCTTTTCCATGCTCTCACCTCAACCAACATTCCCTTTCAGTGGACCCGAGAAGCCAGGATGGCATTCTGGAACCTCAAGAGGAGCTTTGTATCCGCGCCTATCCTAGTTCACCCAGATCCTGACTGCCCATTCATTCTGGAGGTGGACGCCTCTGACTCCGAAATTGGGGCTGTACTTTCCCAGCACTCCAAACGGGACAACAGTGTCCACCTATGTGCTTATTTTTCCAGACGCTTATACCACGCTGAACAGAACTATGATGCCAGTAACAGGAAATGACTGGCTGTGTATCGTACACTTCGGTTTACCTGGACGGATTCTCGCTCATCCACGCGGACTGGAGATTGGCCGAGAACCAGTTGGCAGCCTAGGACCTCTTGGTTTCTTTGATGGATCTGTTCCTTTCTCCAGTAAGCAGTGGAGAAGCCACCGCAGTGTACAGTGTGTGAGTATTAAATTGGTATTTTTGTGATGTTTTGCAATCGTATGTGTACAATGTATTCATTGCTAATTTTTTGTTGTGTTTTTTGTAGCCGTATGTAGAAATGGCTGCATCAACTGTGTGCTCGGTTAGTGTCTTTTATGTCCTTTGTGTTTTTCGGTGTTTCCCTCTTATTTTCATGTGTTTTCTTACCCTATTTGTTGGGTTGTTTTTGTATACAACTTAAAGGCCTACTGAAACCCACTACTACCCACCACGCAGTCTGATAGTTTATATATCAATGATGAAATATTAACATTGCAACACATCCCAATACGGCCTTTTTAGTTTACTAAATTGCAATTTTAAATTTCCCGGGAGTTTCGTCTTGAAAACGTCATGTAATGATGACGTGTATGCAAGACGTCACAGGTTTTTAGGAAGTATGAGCGCTACACACACACATAGCTAAAAGTTGTCTGCTTAACGGCATAATTACACAGTATTTTGGAGAACTGTGTTGCTGAATCTTTTGCAATTTGTTCAATTAATATTGGAGAAGTCAAAGTACCAAGATGGAGTTGGGAAGCTTTAGCCTTTAGCCCCCCAAACACACGGTGATTCCTTGTTTAAAATTCCTGGAGGTGAAAATTTACTATGGATCAGAGTGCGGTCAAGCGAACATGAAACACGACGGAATGTCAACCAGCAGGTTTCGGTCAGAAAATTGTGGTTAAAAAGTCGTTTCTTACCGGAGAAAAGCTGAGCTTGCCCCGTCCATAGTTGCCGTCAACTCCCCTGAGACACTGCGCCCGTGGATGTACACCTCCGACTATCAGGTACTATTTAACTCACTAAAACACTAGCAACATAATAGAAAGATAAGGGATTTCCCAAAATTATCTTACTAAATGTGTCTAAAAACATCGGAATCCGTCCCAATGCAATCAGGTATTTTTTTATTTTTTTTTACTTTTTATTATTTTTTTTCTAGTCCGTGGCTATCAATATCTTGAAACACGATTCTTTCATCCTCGCTCAAATTAATGGGGAAATTGTTGTTTTCTCGGTCCGAATAGCACTTTTTGTTGGAGGCTCACATTCTAAACAATGTGAATATGTGAGGAGCCCCCACACCTGCGACGTCATCGTCTGCGACTTCCGGTAAAGGCAGGGCTTTTGTCCTAGCACCGAAAGTTGCGAACTTTATCGTGGATGTTCTCTATTAAATCCTTTCAGCAAAAAATGGCAATATTGCGAAATGATCAAGTATGACACATAGAATGGACCTGCTATCCCCGTTTAAATAACAAAATCTCATTTCAGTAGGCCTTTAACCACATAATTTCCCCAATGGGGTTTGAGTCAGGCCATTAAAGGGAACATTATCACAATTTCAAAAGGGTTAAAACCAATAAAAATCAGTTCCCAGAGGCTTATTTTATTTTTTGAAGTTTTTTTCAAAATTTTACCAGTCCCGGAATATCCCTAAAAAAAGCTTTAAAGTGCTTGATTTTCGCTATTTGCTTAAGCCACTGTCTATTTCCCTGTGACGTCACATAGCGATTCCAATACAAACAATGGCGAATAGCACAGCAAGATACAGCGACATTAGCTCGGATTCAGACTCGGATTTCAGCGGCTTAAGCGATTCAACAGATTACGCATGTATTGAAACAGATGGTTGGAGTATGGAGGCAGATAGCGAACACGAAATTGAAGAAGAAACTGAATCTATTGAGCGAATAGCTATTGATGCTATTCGGCCATGCATGTCTGCGTTAGCATCGCCGGTAAAATGTGCAGACCAACCGTTCAGGACTTTTGCATTAACTCTGGATCAACTTAAATCTGTCGATTGGTAAGTGTTTGTTTCGCATTAAATGTGGGTGGAAAGAAACACTGGATGTAAATATAGTATCAAATGTACATTCAGGTAGCCTGAATAGCATGTTAGCATTGATTAGCTGGCAGTCATGCCAAGACCAAATATGTCTGATTAGCACATACGTCAATAACATCAACAAAACTCACCTTTATGATTTCGTTGACTTTATCGTTGGGAATGCATCTGCTTTGAGTGTCACAGGATATCCAGACATTCTTGTAATCTCTGTGCCATCTCTGTCGTAGCATCCCCGGTAAAAACCAAATGAGGGACTTTCGCATCTCTTGACACTGGAGCAACTTAAATCTGTCGATTGCTAAGTGTTTGTTTGGCATTAAATGTGGATGGAGGGAAAGGCTGGATGTAAATATAGCTACAAATGAGGCGTAATGCTGCAATATGTACACACAGCTAGCCTTAATAGCATGTTAGTGTAACAAACAGTTCAGGGTGTCCCTCCAGTGTTGCCGTAGGGCTGTGACGTAAGGGGTCTATATAAAGGTGGGTTGTTGAAGAAGGTGAGGTATATGGAGAGAGGTGTAAAGAAGGGAACAATGAAGAAGTGGTGGAGACCGGACCTGCTCTCATGACTCCCTTTTATTATTTTATTTTATCAGTACCCGGAATATGCGAACCCAGGATACTCGGCTACAATGGTGGCAGCGGTGGGATTATTTTAACTGCTGTGTTAAAAAAAAAAGAAGAAAGTTTTACACGGGACACGTGAGTTTCCAGTTAGCTGCTAAGCTTCCCGGCCATTTTGCGGACACGTAGTGTGGTGACACGACTCTTTTTAAGCCCGGAAGCGCTGTTTGACGGACACTCACATGGCATGAATGTCGAAAGTGGACTTTTTTATTAAACCGCTTCTTTCACCGACGGACGGAGCCGACCGCGACTGCAACCAGGAGCTGGTGAGGATTTTCGGATCCTCCCGACTCGTCCCGTGGGAGACTGGGGGCAGTTTTTAAACAAAGACAATTAATGGACCGCTTCGGGGCCAACCTGCCGGCGAGTGTGCGTGCTCCGGGGGAGAGCTTGGAGGTGTTTGCTGCGGGCGTGGTCCGGCTGGTTGCGGAGGCGTTCCCGCGGTCTTGCTGCTGGCCCTTAGCGCCGAGAGACAGCCGACGGTGGCGTGAGAAGTACAGAGCGTGTCGGACCCGTTGGTGCCCTTAACGTCCCCGTGGGCGGGTCCCAGGGTTGTCGCCCCCCCGGAGGGTGGTCATGGACGTTCTGGATGTGGCCCGGAGGTTCCCATGGGGGGCGTGGGGGGCCCAGGGTGTTTCCCCTTCAATTAGACTCTGTCAGTTGCTTGAAAAAAAAGGACGCGCACCACTGCCTATAACCCCAAGTCTGACGGCATGATGGAGCGTCGTAAACGAACTATCTCACAAACGGACTATCTCGCAGGGGGTGACTGGGGTAACCTCATGCGCACCATCGTACCATCTCGCTGGGTGCGACCTCCTCCACATAATTGACTATCTTACAAATGGGGCGATTGGAGTGACTTCCTTCGCATCTGGGAGTTTTTGCATGTTTTGAGGGGCCAGTGTGTTAGCCTATGCAATACGGTGTGAAAAAAAAAATAATATTGTTGATTTATTGTGTGCATTAATATGTTGATTTTTTTTCCTTTTCTCTGTTCTATTTCACCTTGTTTGTTACCTATTTTGTTAGTGATGAAACGGGGACGTTTCTACTTGAGGGGGGGATGTATGTAACAAACAGTTCAGGGTGTCCGTCCAGTGTTGCCGTAGGGCTGTGACGTAAGGGGTCTATATAAAGGTGGGTTGTTGAAGAAGGTGAGGTATATGGAGAGAGGTGTAAAGAAGGGAAAAATAAAGAAGTGGTGGAGACCGGACCTGCTCTCATGACTCCCTTTTATTATTTTATTTTATCAGTACCCAGAATATGCGAACCCAGGATACTCGGCTACATTAGCATCGATTAGCATGCAGTGCTAATCGATGCACATTCTACGTAAATCAACTTGAATCCGTCCCTGATCATGTTGTTACACCCTTTGACAACACCGACGAGGCATGATGTCTCCAAGGTATCGGAAAACAGTCAAAAAAACGGGAAATAACAGAGCTAATTCGACTCGATGCGTGTGATGTGTAGGGAAAAATGGCGTTGAGTACCGATGTGACGTCACGTTCTGACGTCGTCGCTCAGAGAGGGATAAACAGAAAGGCGTTTAATTCGCCAAATTTCCCCCATTTAGAGTTCGGAAATCGGTTAAAAAAATATGTGGTCTTTTTTCTGCAACATCAAGGTATATATTGATGCTTACATAGGTCTGGTGATAATGTTCCCCTTTAAGTTCACACCAATAAAACTTAGTTCTCATGCCATAATAACGGAGTGCAGGCCGCAAACAGCCCGGAAGAATTTTGTACACACAATAATGCTTTTCCCGGTTTTGTGAGATAATCACTACTTTATAAGCTCAAATCCGCTACAATATGTACCAGCATCAATAAATATATGTATACAAATACAAACAAATAACAAATACATAATATAATGTGTGTTGAAATAAAATATTATGTTCTCGATTAAATGGTGAGGTCATTGATATTTTTTGCGGCTCTCAGAGCAGATTTCATGGATGTTTCTATCCAACCATGAGGTAAGGCAGTGTGTTCTCCTGCAAAGTGCACACGTCCCTCACTTTCAAACAGTTGACTTGTAAAGATGCGCTGGTAAGGCGTCAACAGGGCAAAGGCTCCAAAGCTGTAAGGATCTAATCCCCACTTTTTGACCAGTCCTCCTGTAAATAGAGGCCTGATGTCCTCTCCGTGGATCTTGACCAAGTCGTCCAGTACGACAGCCATCAGATCGTCCTCGCTCATACCTTGGAAGAGGGTGGACTCATCAGAGCAGGTGTAAGAGGCCAGTAGGGCACCTGCATCTGTTCCAGAGAAACTGTGGCTGGGGTAATAAATAAAACGAGAGGTTCTGTCTGTTATGCTCTTGCCTCCCCTGATGCCTTCTTTCTCCCAAAAGCGTTCCCTGAAGCTGAGTATCACTTTGGTGCTGCTGGTGTAGTGAGCCGAGCGTAGGGCTTCCATCTTGTCCCTGGAAAGAGGAGGCTGGAAGTCAATGAAAAGGGTCGCCTTGGCTGTGGCCGTAACCATGGCGTAGTCCACCGTCAGGTTGGTCAGGGATCCTGGATTATGGCGGTCCTGGTATGTGATTGTCACATTCTTGCCTCCCGTTTGGTTGATGAATTTGACTTTGGAATTGAGTAGAGTGGTGGCGTTTAACATCTTGTAGAAGGCCGTGATGATCTTGTCAAAGCCACCTGTCACTTCAAAGTACCTGTAGAAGCATCCAGAGGATAACCTTTACATTTACATTTACGAGTCATACTAAAGACTATAAAAATGGGAACCATTACCTCCCTGCTTGGCACTCAGCATCAAGGGTTGGAATTGGGGGTTAAATCATGAAAAATGATTCCCGGGCGCGCACCGCTGCTGCGTACTGCTCCCCTCACCTCCCAGGGGGTGAACAAGGGGATGGGTCAAATGCAGAGGACACATTTCACCACACCTAGTGTGTGTGTGACAATCATTGGTACTTTAACTTTAACTTAACTTAAAAGTTAAAGTACCACACACACACACACACACACACACACACACACACACACAGACACACAAACACACACACACAAGGTGTGGTGAGATTACCCTCTGCATTTGACCCATCCCCATTTTCCCCCTCTGTGAAGTGAGGGAGCAGTGAGCAGGAGCAGTGGCCACGCCCGGGAATCATTTTGGTGATTTTACCCCCAATTCCAACCCTTGACGCTGAGTGCCAAGCAGGGAGGTAATGGGTCCCATTTTTATGGTCTATGGCAGGGGTAGGGAACCTATGGTTCTAGAGCCAGATGTGGCTCTTTTGATGACTGCACCTGGCTCTCAGATAAATCTTAGCTGACATCGCTTAACACGATAAGTAATTAATAATTCCGCTGGTAATCACAGTGTTAAAGATAACGTTCAAATTATTCTCATGCATTTTAATCCAACCATCCATTTTCTATCGCACCTGTTCAAAATGTCGCATTGATGGTAAGAAGTATTATATTAATTATTGGTTAACTTTGGCATAACAATGTTATTAAAAAGAATAAGACACTTATTATACTCTAAAAACGTTAGTCTTACTTAAAAATGCACGCATTTAGTTGTATTCAGTGCTAAAAAATATTTTATGGCTCTCACGGAAATACATTTTGAAATATTTGGCTTTAATGGCTCTCTCAGCCAAAAAGGTTCCCGACCCCTGGTCTATGGTATGACTCGGGTTGGGTTTGAACTCACGACATGCCGTTCTCAGGGCAGACACTCGAACCACAAGGCTACTGAGCAGCTTAAACGCTATAGGTTAACATCCCTTGGCTGACTCACGTCAACATAAGCGGTTGTTGACACAACCCAAAATAGCTTTGACTTTGCCTTAGTAACGGGGGTGTCAAACTCGCTTTCATTGAGTTTGTACTGGTTAGTAGTAAACAAATATAAATGATAAGAATTTGCCTAAAAATTTTTGACAGACAAAAAAAATCAAGTGAAGTATATTTATATAGCGCTTTTTTCTCAAGTGACTCAAAGCACTTTACCTAGTGAAACCCAATATCTAAGTTACTGGGAGCAGGTGGTTAAAGTGTCTTGTCCAAGGACACAACAGCATTGACTAGAATGGCGGAAGCGTGGATCGAACCTGCAACCCTCAAGTTGCTGGCACGGCCGCTCTACCAACCGAGCCATACCGCCACCAGCTCTGTTGCAAGAATTTTCTTGCAAAATTTACTGTGACTTTTGGAACATATTACTGTAAATAGAAAAACATAACAGTTATTTTTACCATAGAGTCTTCGGTTGTTGTTTTTACTGTGTGTTACTGTAAATGGTAAAACTATACTGCAATTTTTTAAAGTAAAATTCTGGTGCCTGAGCTGCCAGGTTTTTTTTTCACTTAATGTCGTATTTCCTTGAATTGCCGCCGGGGCGCTAATTAATTTAAAACCTCTTCTCACTCTTGCGCTTACCAAAGGCATGCGGTAAAAGTAAGCATGCGCTAATTAATTTAAAACCTCTTCTCACTCCGGCACTTACCAAAGGTATGCAGTAAAAATTTTAGTGTGATGTAACCTTGGACCTTAAATCCTACTGAAAAGCTCTTAATCTTCTTCCCTTTATGCGATTTCAAATTACCGGCATTGAAATCAGCCTCCTCCATTTTGAAAATGATGACAGTGGAAGTGTCACTCGTGACGTCACGAGTTTGACCAGGCGGTAATACTAAGAGTGCGCGAATCATTTTGGTAAGCGAGTTTGACCCGGCAGTAATTCAAGGCAGGCGCATATTATATGCCCTGCGGAAATTCAAGGAAATACGGTAATCTACTGTGATTTTAAAGTGTACAATTTGATGTATGACTCGCTATTGAGTACATTGACATTTCATAAGTTTCATGTTTAAATTATGCACTGCATTTTCCGGACTATAAGCCATTACTTTTTTCCAACCCATTGGACCCTGCAACTTACAAAGTGTGCGGAAAATTTGATGGATTTTGCTTTGCAAACGGCCATAATGTTTTGTATTCAACAAATATTTTCATAAAACACCCACAGAGACACTCAAAAGGTGTGTTTTTGTTTGTGCTTCGTTCAAGTTTGCTCACTGCAGGTGCTGCGAGTGAAACGGCAACAGTATTTCCTTCTGTTTAATGCCTTGAACCAGAAGTACAAGTGCCGTTCCGTCTGCCAGTCATCCATAGCGATTATACTCGTATGGTCTCTTAATTTATCACTCCAAGCAATGTTTGCAAGTTTTACAATGTAACTAAAATAATTAATATTTACCGGTACTAAACTCGGACATGTTTGATAGTAGTGTTTTCATGCATATTTATACATGCTATCATAATGTAATCAAGTCAGCGTTGTTAGCATCAGTTAATATGCTAACACTTTTACAAGTGTCCGTGTTAGTATTATTATTAACTTACAATAACATTGTTTTTGCATTGTTTAGGTTTCCCAAATTCCTCAGCAAATTCGCCAAAACGTCACCGTGGAGTTACTGAGTCTGTTTAGCTGATTGGAAAACTAGTTTCCGCTGCTATTGGGTCCATGACGATGACTTCTGTTCTGTTTGATCAGCCGTTTTACTGCCGTGGAACAGAGTATGTTTTGACACAATTAAGGTATGTAAATAAACATTTACAAAATCTTTTTATGTAAATAACTCATTTCATAACGTGTATATATGCGGCTTATAGTCTGGTGCAGCTGATAAATGGAAACATATTTTTTATTTAAAATTTAGTGAATGCGACTTTTAGACCGGTGCGAGCTATTGTCGGGAAAATACGGTCGGTTGGAAAGTATATGAAGTGATTTAAGAGGTTTGAAGGTGTTTATATGTGTGTGTGAAAGCAGTAGGTAGGGTTTACACAAACTTTAAATGCATATAATCAGAGGTGGGTAGTAACGCGCTACATTTACTCCGTTACATTTACTTGAGTAACTTTTGGGATAAATTGTACTTCTACGAGTAGTTTTAATGCAACATACTTTTACTTTTACTTGAGTATATTTATAGAGAAGAAACGCTACTTTTACTCCGCTCCATTTAACTACATTCAGCTGGCTACTCGCTACTTTTTTTTTAATCGATCTGTTAGTGTTTGTTTTGGTTTACGACAGAGCTTCAAAGTAGGATCTACGCATGCCTGTGTTTCACCAATCACATGCAGTCACTGGTGACGTTAGACCAATCAAACAGAGCCAGGTGGTCACATGACCTGACTTAAACAAGTTGAAAAACTTATTCGGGTGTTACCGTTAAGTGGTCAATTGTACGGAATATGTACTGAACTGTGCAATCTACTAATATAAGTTTCAGTCAATCAATCAAAAGTGTAAAGGAAAAAATACACTTTTTATTTCAACCGTACTTCCTGTCACAAGCCTAAAGACTGATCGCACAGTTCCTATCTTCACAATAAAAGCGCCGCTTCATCGCGCCTGCGCTAACAAAATAAGAGTCTCCGAAAGCCAGAGCAAACAAGCTAGCAAGCTACGGAGTTTGCCGCCAATGTATTTCTTGTAAAGTTTATAAAAACAAATATGGAAGCTGGACAAATAAGATGCCAAAAAGCAACGACATTCATGTGGTATTAAACAGAAAAGAGGAACTTTTTTTCTCCTCCATTTGAAAAAGTGGACGTTATCAACACTACAATGCAAGTCATCAGAATCAGGTAATACACCAACTTATAGTCTTATCTTCATGAAAGATAGGAATCTATATGTTAAACATCATGCATGTATATTCATTAAAACACATTTAACATGTCAACAAAAACGGCATAATAAATAAATATAAATTATATACTGTATATATATATATATATGATATGTGTGTGTATATATGATGTGTGTGTATGTATATGTATATATGAGGTAGATCACTTGGTAATTTATTAAGTAATTGATTAACGTTGAAAAACTTATTGGGGTGTTACCATTTAGTGGTAAATTGTATGGAATCTGTACTGTACTGTGCAATCTACTAATAAAAGTTTCAATCAACCAATCAATCCATCAATCAGTCAATGAATACCTGTTGAGCCTATGGTGCTGTTAAGTTATTGTGGCTCAATGTGCCTAAATGTTTTATTTATTTTAATGTACTATTATTTAAAATATATTATTGTTTTAGTTGCTTAAGAGATATTCATGGCTCTGAATTTGCTCATTGCTATTTTTATGTTTTTGTGCATTATTTGTCCCGTAATCAGGTTACTCATCAGTTACTCAGTACTTGAGTAGTTTTTTCACAACATACTTTTTACTTTTACTCAAGTAAATATTTGGGTGACTAATCCTTACTTTTACTTGAGTAATAAATCTCTAAAGTAACAGTACTCTTACTTGAGTACAGATTCTGGCTCCTCTACCCACCTCTGCATGTAATATTCATAAAACTCATGAAATGGTGTGCCTGCTTTGCGAAAATTCCGTTATCGGGAGGGATACGCTCCAGAGATCCTTAAAAAACATACAGGTTTCTAAATACAGAACATGCCAACCCTTAACTCACCCACATAAATGTAAAAAAAACCCCATATATTTCTTACTCTGTGTTGTCATTGATGTCCATCTGTATGTAGAACATCTCAACAATGGATGCGTAGTATATGCTGTCCTCATTCAGGATATCTCCAATCATTTGCAAGGCGCCACGACTTAGATTGCCCTCCTTTACCAAGTAATGCTATTGATAAGACAGTATGTTCATCAAAAAATAATTAGTATATTTAAACTTTATTCTTTGCGTAGTTGAACTAAAACTTTGTTGACATGGATATTTCTTACTATGACGGAGTAGGAATCATATTTGTCCAATACAGCAGTGCAGCTGCTCGTCTGAAGGTCATCCTTCACCTGTGCAAAGATTGCAGTACAGTTAAAAACCAGAACTAACACATTCATAAAACATTTTTTGAAACCAAAGAAGAAGATTGAATAGAATTTGTGTGTGAAATGAGAGGTGCTGAAGCTGAACAAATTCTGAAAAGATTTACAAAAAATTTTGATCTACAAGAAAAATATTTTTGCTGTTGATCTGATTGGTGTTGGGATGATTGGCATCAGTTGATATTGTGGAGGCAGTAAAACTTCCCAAGACCTAATGGAGTTAGTGCTACATGGAATTGGGAATTGGGAAAATTTGTGTCTGGCAGGTAGTTTCATGTTGAAATGGTTTGAATAAGTTAAGACATTTGAAGAAAAAAAATCTATAATTTCTGTGGGAATTTTTGTGCCGAATTTTTGTGCCGGAATATGTGGAATTCCAGGAAAAACCTGGAATTTGTTCAATTCCAAAAATACATAGCCTGAATGTTGTCAGTGAGCTGAATATCTTGGGTTTGGAAAGGTGTGACTCAATTGGAAAATGTGAAAACAGCATAGATTTTTGAAAGCCAAATACAGTCAAACCTGTCTATTGCGAGCACTCAAAGGCAACAGCAAAAGTGACCACAATAGACAAGTGGTCACTATATGCAGGTTAGGAGCCATTTTGAGCCAGGTTTTGTGATAGTTGGACCAATGCCGTACTCAAACGTTGACGCTGGATACGACGGGCGGCGTTGGATTTATAAACACAAGATATTGGATGTTAGTAATGGAAATTATTTTTTGTGATGGGGAAAGAAGAGAGCTGCTTGTTGTTGTTATTAACAAATCATTACATTATAATGTCACTCGCAGCAAAAAAGTAAACAAATAACTGGGACTTCTTCTATCTTTGGTATTAGTGGCCGATATACGGAGTACCATACAAGAATTATTAAGAGATGCAACATAAGTGGTCGCTGGTTGCATTTAGGGTCAGGGTAAACTTCATTGTACTTTTAGGAAAATGTGTCTTGAGCATTGTGTTACTTTATTGCTTCCTGGAGCAGAAAAGATACAATCACCTGGACTTAAAAAAAGATCCACGGAGACATTGGACAATTTCTAATGTGAGTTAAGCACGTGTGTTCATTGCACATTGCTCTATTGCATTATATATATTTGTATGTATTTTTCAACAGATTGATAGAAACGGAAACAAATGATGATTTAAGATGGTTCTGTGTGGAGTTTGCATGTTCGCCCCATGACTGCGTGGGATCCCTCCGGGTACTCCGGCTTCCTCCACCTCCAAAGACATGCATCTGGGCGGGGCAGGGGGTTGTTAGGTTTGGTTGATATCAGCACTTCAGTCATCAACAATTGTATCATCAGAGAAATGGACATTGAAACAGTGTAGGTCTAACTTTGTTGGATACGTACAACAAGTAGTGGACATAGTGAGCTCAGAAAGCATAAGAACAAGTATATACATTTAATTTTTTACAATTGATTATTTACAATCCGGGGAGGTGGGATGTGGTGGGGGGAGGGTGTTAGGCTAGGGTTGAAGTTGCCTGGAGGTGTTCTTTTACTGCGGTTTTGAAGGAGGATAGAGATGCACTTTCTTTTACACCTGTTGGGAGTGCATTCCATATTGATGTGGCATGGAAGGAGAATGAGTTAAGACCTTTGTTAGATCGGAATCTGGGTGTACCGTGGTTTGTGGAGCTCCCCCTGGTGTTGTGGTTATGGCGGTCATTTACATTATGGAAGTAGTTTGACATGCACTTCGGTATCAGGGAGCTGTAGCAAATTTTATGGACTAGGCTCAGTGCAAGTTGTTTTACTCTGTCCTCCAACCTGAGCCAGTCCACTTTGGAGAAGTGGGTAGGAGTGAGGTGTGATCTGGGGTGGAGGTCTAGAAGCAACCTGACTAGCTTGTCCTGGGATGTTTGGAGTCTAGATTTGAGGGTTTTTGGAGGTGCTGGAGTACCAGGAGGTGCAAGCGTAATCGAAAAAGGTTTGAATGAGAGTTCCTGCTAGAATCTTAATGGTGATTTGTTGACCAGAGAGGGGATTCTGTAGAGAAATCTTGTTCGTTAGTTGGCCTTTTTGATTACCTTGGTTGCCATTTTATCACAGGAAAGATTAGGGTCTAGAATGGTATCTAGGTAGGTGACCTCATCTTTCCCGGTGATAACAATGTAACCAACTTTAATAGTGAAGTCACTGACTTTCTTGAGGTTGATGTGGGACCCAAATAGGATGGATTACGTTTTACCCAAAAGTATGGATAACTTGTTGTCAGCGAGCCATGTGCAAATTCTACAGAGTTCGGCACTGAGAATTTTTTCCACCTGTGACTTGTCCTTGCCGGATACCAGCAGGGCCAAGTCATCCGCAAACAGGAATAATTCACAGTCGCATGCTAATGACATGTCGTTCACGTATATTAGGAACAGTAAAGGTCCTAGTATATTGCCTTGGGGGACTCCACAGCTTACTGAGAGGGGGAGGGGGACACACGGTGCCGTTCATCTCTACCACCTGTTTCCTCCCCTCCAGGTACGATTGCATCCAGCTCGATGAGGTTTTATTGAATCTGATTGCTCTGAGCTTATCCAACAGTATAGCGTGGTTAACAGTTTCAAAGGCCTTCTGAATGTCCAACATGACCATGCCGCAGTATTTGCCCGCATCCACCTCATGGTTGATGTGGTCGGTCAGATAGAGAAGGCATGTGTCAGCGGAGTAGTTAGTTCTGAAGCCGGATTGAAATCTGTACATGAGTTTTTTAGTAGTAAAGTAACTATCGACCTGTTCATAAACAGTTTTTTCCATTACTTTCGAAATGGAACTGAGAATAGAAACCGGTCGGTAGTTGCCAGGTTCTAAATTGTTTATTATGTGTGTGATGATTGGGTCGATGGTGGTGGCAGAGTCCCTGAGGCCTGTGGCCTTGTTTAAATGGTAAATAAAAACAGAATACAATGATTTTCGAATTCTTTTCAACTTATATTCAATTGAATAGATTGCAAAGACAAGATATTTAATGTTCAAACTCAGAAACATTATTTTTTTTGCAAATAATCATTAATTTAGAATTTAATGGCAGCAACAGTTTGCAAAAAAGTTGGCAGAAGGGCATTTTTACCACTGTGATACATGACCTTTCCTTTTAACAACACTCAGGAGACCAATGTGGAATTTTTTCCCATTCTTTCTTTATGTACAGCTTAAGTTGTCATATTTTACGCTTCATAATGCGCCACACATTTTCAATGGGAGACATGTCTGGACTACAGGCAGGCCAGTCTAGTACCCACACTCTTTTACTAGGAAGCCACGCTGTTGTAACACATGCAGAATGTGGCTTGGCTTTTTCTTAAGCAGGTACATCCTTGAAAAAGATGGCAGCATATGTTGCTTCAAAACCTGTATGTACCTTTCAGCATCAATGGTGCCTTCACAGATGTGTAAGTTACCCATGCCTTAGGCACTAATACACCCCCATACCATCACAGATGCTGGCTTTTAAACTTTGCGCCTATAACAGTGCGGATGGTTCTTTTCCTCTTTGGTCCAGAGGACACGACGTCCACAGTTTCCAAAAACAATTTAAAATGTGGACTCGTCAGACCACAGAACACTTTTCCACTTTTCATCCGTCCATCTTAGATGAGCTTGGGCCCAGCATAGCCGGTGGCGTTTCTGGGTGTTGCTGATAAATGGCTTTTGCTTTGCATAGTAGAGTTTTAACTTGCACTCACAGATGCAGTGACAAACTGTAATTACTGACAGTTGTTTTCTGAAGTATTCCTGAGCTCATGTGGTGATATCCTTTACACACTGATGTCGCTTTTTATTGCAGTACCGCCTGAGGGATCATAGGGGACAGGAATTCAATGTCAGTTTTCGGCCTTGCAGCTTATGGGCAGTGATTTTCAAGATTCTCTAAACCTTTTGATGATATTATGAACCATAGATGGTGAAATCCCTAAATGCCTTGCATTAGCTTGTTGAGAAATGTTGTTCTTAAACTGTTGGACGATTTGCTCATGCATTTGTTCACAACATGGTGACCCTCACCCCATCCTTGTTTGTGAATGACTGAGAATTTCATAGAAGCTGCTTTTATACCCACTCTTGGCACCCGCCTGTTCCCAATTAGCCTGTTCACCTGTGGGATGTTCCAAATAAGAGCATTTCTCAATCTCAGTCTTTTTTGCCACTCATGCCAGCTTTTTTAAAACAGGTTGCAGGCATCAAATTCTAAATGAGCTAATATTTGCAAAAAATAACCAAGTTTACCAGTTCGAACGTTAGGTATCTTGTCTTTGCAGTTTATTCAATTGAATATAGGTTAAAAAGGAGTTTCAAATCATTGTATTCTGTTTTTTTTACGATTTACACAACATGCCAACTTCACTGGGTTTGGGTTTTGTGGAAAAGCAGTGCACTATACAAGTATGATGAATTTACCATTTAACCAATAAATGCCACAATAAACGAGAAAGAGGAGTATTTCCGATGATTAATACTTGTGATCAGAAACATGCTGCAAAATTGTCAGAATCAAGTCGTAAAAATATACAGGCCATTACACAAAATAATGAACTATCCGTTACTAGAAAACAGTAACAGCGTCAGTAACATAGCCCTATTCCAAATATTGACACTAATGTGCGTGTTAGTGCTCTTTAGCTTTAACACTGATAAGTTCCAGGTTTGAAGGGTTATACACCCTGGACAAGTTGCCACCTCATCGCAGGGCCAACACAGATAGACAGACAACATTCACACACAAGGGCCAAATATGTTTGGTCAGTTGAACAGTCTGTGTAGGAGAAGCTGTAGAGGATAATGATGGACAGGCACTGAATGTGACAAGTACAAACCTTGTCCAGAGTTTCACTGAAGAGTTGGGCTGCAGACTTCCCCCTTTCTCTTTCATTCAACGTGTAGTTCAGCACGCTCAAGTTGTCTTTAACCAGATAGGTTTTCTGCAGTATTCCGTTCACCAGATAGTATGTG
The DNA here is from genome assembly GCF_033978795.1 of Nerophis ophidion. Classification (NCBI taxonomy): domain Eukaryota; kingdom Metazoa; phylum Chordata; class Actinopteri; order Syngnathiformes; family Syngnathidae; genus Nerophis; species Nerophis ophidion. Next base: position 32,061,305 of record NC_084623.1, on the reverse strand, counting down.
TTCAAGTCTTCTTGGATAAAGGGGTTCAAGGGAATTTGTAATTTGGAGGCAAAGGACAGCAGAATCCTGTGAACATACAGCAAACTGGGATGTATATTCATGTATGTAAATTGTTTTATTCGATGCATGCAGCGCACACAGGTAAATATGGATATTCCTTTAATCATCTTTTTTTGTTCTCTTCCAACACCCTAAAGGGTTTTGCAACAAAAAACGATATGTCTAATGCTCTACTAGTACTAGGCAGATTGATCAATTCATTAATAGTATCAATGCCAAGGGTATTATCAGTACATTATAGGATTGACACGAGTGGAATCAATATTTTAAAAATTATCTTAAATGTTTATTTTGACTAGTATCTGTGTTTTGTATGTGTTGTACATATTGTTGCAATACACATATTGTTAAAATGTGAACAAATACGTTTAGTTTAAACAGATATTTGTTATGAGTCATACTCCTGCTGCCTGTCATCCTGCTGTGTACTCTGCTGAGAGCACCGCGGGCCAGGGCCACGGGCGTTTCCTCTCCGTTGCGGGCGCGTTTCCATGCGGCTGCAGAGGGTCTGCAATCAGTGCACCTGACCCTTGATGAGTGACTAGCCTTCATAAGCCAGCGCAGCCTGAGATCCAGTGCCAGAACGTAGTTTCTCGTACGCAGCACAGTAAGCCCACACGTCTCCAACCTTTTCTCGCATATGCATTCTTACCGCCGTGTTCACCGTCTCTCGTGTTGTGTCCTCCTTTAGCTTCCCGTCGTCGAGCTGTGTGTCTCTGCAATACCCTTTTGGATCCCCTCTTGCCTTCCTGGACTTCGACCTCACGCCTGCCCACCGACCACGAGGCCTCGCTCCTGTCCTCGACCATCCGCCTGCCCTCTGACGTCCGAGCCTCTTTTTCCCCTTTTGGACTTCCGCATCGATCTTAACCCGTACACTCAACAGCCTCAGGTAACCACGCTCAGATAATACTTACACATAGTCACATTACATCTCTTTGGGCTAATCACACACCGTACTCACATACTGAGCTGTCAATAAACACGCTGACAACTAACGACGTCATCGCCTCTCTACCCTCTTCTTCTCCCGCTGTTCTGTCACAATATTTTTTTGTTTAACATTTTTGTGCTGTGTTTTTTACGGGGCGGCGCCAATGTGGCAACCCGATCAGTGTTCCCGTTCTGTACACCCTGTAACTGCATGTCTGTTCTTGGACGGAGTTGTCCTAAAATTGAATTACGTTGTACTTTTTAAGCGCAATGCCAATAAAGTTCCATCTACATTGATTATAATCATGTACAACAAGTTACCGGTAAAATTACAAAATCATAAAATTAGCTTTACAATTTCAGGAAAAAGTATCAGCATAATTACCGTATTTCCTTGAATTGCCACAGGACATATAGTATGCGCCTGCCTTGAATTACTGCCGGGTCAAACTCCCTTCCCAAAATAATTAGCGCATGCTTAGTATTACCGCCTGGTCAAATTCGTGACATCACGAGTGACACTTCCCCTGTACTCATTTTCAAAATGGAGAAAGCTGATTTCAATACCCGTAATTTTAAATTGCATAAAGGAAAGAAGATTAAGAGCTATTCAGTAGGATTTAAGGTCCAAGCTTACATCACAGTCACATTTTTACTGCATACCTTTGGTAAGTGCCGTACTGAGAAGAGGTTTTAAAATAATTAGCACATGCTTACTTTTAACGCAGGCCTTTGGTAAGCGCAGGAGTGAGAGGAGGTTTTAAATTAATTAGCGCCCCGGCGGAAATTCAAGGAAATACGGTATACTGGATCGATCCCAAAATTTGTAGTATCACCCGTCTCTATGCAAACGTTTGGGCGATATAATAAAACTTTATTTAGAATTTTTGCAAATACTAATATACAAGAATACATATTTAATGTTCAAACAAGTACGTATATGCTAAAATCGAACATTTTTATTTGTTAAATAACCTTTATTGGAAAATAAATAACCCGCCATTTTTGGAAAGCCATATGTTGGGATATTCAAAGTACTGTCACATGACAACCACTCCAAAACATTTCCTATACATCACTGAGGGACTTAATCAGGTCAAGTCATGCTAAATTTTAGGACCTTTAAGGAGGCTTCTTTATTTTTGCAGCCAGTTGAAAGGCAGTGTCTGTGTGGCTGCATCATCTAGCAAGGCCACACAGTATTTGAGAGTTAATCTGTTATTACTGAGATGTGTTATTAGATATTACACTAATTTGCTTTGTCGTCTATAATACAAAGCTAATGAATGCCGACATAAACATTATTTTCAGATATCATGGTACAGTATGTATTGACCTATATCAGATTGGTTTTAGTATATTTAATGGTCAATGGGGTTGCATCCTTCAATTCAATTCATGAATGTGTCCCTTAGAGTGGAAGCAGTTTGGACAACCCTGGCATAGTGGTGTCCATGATCATGCACCATCATTCAGGGAGTGCTGCAGCACCCCATCATACAGTACCTACTTTTCATTGTGTTGTGCAGAATTACTTTTTAAAATAGTGATGCTGGTTTAAAACTTGGATTTGGATTCTACATCGAACGTTTGATTTGAAATGATATATAACATTCATAGCTGGCAACATAAGAAAGCTAAAATGTTAAGAAAAAGCAGCACACTCACTTGTGGAAGCTGGGGATTCGCATGGCGCCCAATTCTGCATACCAGCCTTCTCTTGTGTTCCTGAAGGTCTCTATACGACCTCCGATGCGGTGGCTGGCTTCTATTATGGTTACCTTGGTGCATCAGGTCACAATTTCAGTCATGTATTGTTGACAATACTGAGGAAAGTAACTACTGTATTTTTTGGACTATAAGCTACTACTTTTTTACATTGCTTTGAACCCTGCAGCTCATAAAACGGTCCAGCTATTTTTTTTATTTTTCTTTAATAATGGCAGTAATATTTTGTATTCAAGAAGTAGTTTTCATACACTGAAAAGGTGTTAGACTTCTGTGGCATATTGTTGCCGGATTCGGTCCTCCGTGGATGCGTCAGCAAGAACACAGCAAAAAGGTAAGAACTAAGTGATTTATTAAACAAAAATAGCTATGAACAAAAACACTGGTACAAATAGAAAAGGCAAATAAAAGCGCTAGCATGGAAAGCTAGGTCAAACTAACCGAGACACAAACCCTTGGCACAAAGAGAAAAAAACAAAACAACTAGCATGAAAGGTAGGAATAAAAAAACAGCTTAGCGTGAGAGCTAGCGAGATAGAGAGTGAGAGACAAGTCATAAGCAGTTGTATGAGAACAAACTAAGATCCGACAATGAGTGATCAGAAAAGGCTGGCTTATAAAGGGTGGTGATTAGTAAAGACAGGTGTGCTGGAAACGAGAGTAGCAGCTGAAACTAATGAGTGACCATGGAAACGAACAAAACAGGAACTAAGCATGTCAAACCACAGAGTGATATAAAAATGGAATGGTGATGATCCGACCATCGGATCACAACAAAAGGTTTGTTATTGTTTGTGGTATGGTGCCATCCTTTGTACGAGTTGGCTCACTGAAGGTGCTGCGGGTTAAAAATGTACTTCCTGTTTTGTGCCCTGAACCCGAAGGGTAACCATCCACAGCGTTCTGCTTGAAAATATTCTTATTTTATCTAGCAATGTTTGTAAGTTTACAACTTAAAAAAATAATATTTATTAAACCGTCCCATGTGAGATGTCTGTAAGAATGTTCTCATGCATATTTTTACGTACTATCGTTAGCATTAGCGAATATGCTAACACGTTTACAAAAACATTTTTTGTTATTATTAATTTACAATGGCATTCTTTTTGCATTGTCTCAGTTTTGTTAATTCACCAAAATGTGGGCTCGGCAACAAAAATGATTTCTTTGATGCTCTTCTAGTCATGGGCGCATTGGTCAGTTTATTAATAGTATCAATGCCAAGGGTATTATCAGTACAGTATAGGATTGACACCAGTGAAATCAATAGTCTGTTTGATGGTTGGAGAGCTTGCTTCCGCAGGTAGCCGGTCCATAACGATGACTACTGTTTTGTTTGATCATCCGTTTTACTGTCGTGTGTCAGGTACCGTTTGGAAACAAATAAGGTAAACAAACACATAATATTTCGTACGGGTATGTATCTGCGGCTTAAAGTTTGGTGCGGCTAATATATGTACAAATATATTTTTCTTCTAAAATTTAATACTAGCTCGAAAAAATACCATCTTTACCTTGTGTCCGACGTCTTCCAAAAACTTGGCTGCAGTTAGTCCAGCGATGCCGCCTCCAATAATTGCGACATGTTGAGGCGTCTTTGTGGCAGGAAGACCTTTATCCACCATATTCAGAAGCTCACTGTAATCTGTGTCTTGGAGACAGTCAAACAGAGGGTCTCCGGTGATCCCACTCACTGCAAACACTACTACCCCCACGACAACCAAAGGAACTGATGAGACAAGGGATGGAGACAAAATATGCATGTAAGTTTATAAAACTGCAAAGTAACGGCCAATCTATTTTCTTTGTATCGCTTGTCATTAAGGACACATATATTGTATGAACCACACTTAAACCTGTGCAAAATCTTGAATAATGGTAGTATTTTCTGTCTAAAGTTATAAAATATAAACATAGACTTTCTTATTAAAAATGCATGCATGTTTATGTGTTTAGACTTTACCAAACACCTGGATACATACATCATACCAAAACAAATGAATTCAATTAGAAATGACTTTATTAAGATAAATAAAGACGTAGCAAGTTATTTGAACAAAACAGGTAAAATTAAGTAATTGTAAAAATAAAAACAAATTTACTTAAAAATATAACATAAATACAATTTTACACAATTTGAATATATGCATTTTCATATTTACTGTAATAAATCAATCTGTGTAAAGCTTGATACAAATGAACAAATACTTACATAATTTGCAGAGTGACATGTGAGTGATCATGTCGACAACGGAGCACCACAGACTGGATAGTTTCCTCTTTCTGTTGACAGTGTCAGAGGCAAATGACGCCTACAGGCAAAAACATATTGTATTGTAGGTTATGAGCTCATTAACACGGTTCAAAACAAATATCTTCTCACAAATGTTTAGTTTAAAACTTGACTGTTGACAAATGAGCTTGGATTCTGATCTTACTCACCTTTAACAAAGGCAATCTCTCATCAGTTGTCATCAGTCTATTCATGATTGAGAAGCGTAAGGAGCTATACCCTTAACAAGAATACGTATGATATTTATCTCTACAAAAGCAGCCTCTAAAACCCGTTAGGTATGTGTGGATTGGCACACAAAAGTAATTTAACGGGGGACTGTGTGGATCCTCAGGTCTTCGAGCAAGATTTTCCCACACCAGCTCAAGAGTCAACCATACTGAACAAATAAGATTAGTGAGGTTTTACTAGGCAGCACAGCTCATTTCCTCCATATTAACACATTTTAGTGCTTAAAACTGCCAAATTGGTATTACTCTAAATGTGCTTTATCTTGTTAGAACTAACCAATTTCCTCTTTATAAAAGGTGTATAGTATTAAGTATAGTAAGGCAAAAAGTAAAGAAATCGAACTTACCCTTTCTCAATTTGTATCACACAACATCCCTTTATACAATATGATATTAAAATACAAAACGCGAGAAAACTATTTGAATTTCTCCACCTTGCATAAAGATGGGAGACGTTACCATGAGAATTGACTTACAGTCACATGCAGTGTTGTGTACTGTATATTGCAGGTAGTGAAAGAGTCCATATAAAGAGGAGACAGTGCTGAACACAGCATTGTTTGAGGTCAAAGGCAGACTTTATTTAAAATGTTGTCAATAAATGCAGAACACAGGTAAAAATGCTTTGTTAATGTATAATATGCATGGTCTAAGGTGACTGCAACATTGCACAATAGCAGAACTCAGAACCATCAGAAAGTCAGGCTAACTACTCTGCTTAATATACATTTAAATACAAATATTTTATTTCAATTAAGAAAATGTTTAGGAACTTTGTGAAAAGTAATTAATTTATTATATATAACCTCCTCCTGCCCCCTTTGTTGGAGACAGGCCAGTTGAGTACCTTCTGTGGGCCCCAGCGTACAGTGGGTGTTTTGGTACAATAGATCGATTGCGTTCATCATGTTTGATTTAAACATTTAGCTAAATCATATATATTTTTTTGGTAACACTTTAGTATGGACAACATATTATAAGTAACAAATACTTAATTAAGAGTTATTTGGACAGTAGGGGAACATATTCTAAGTAACAAATACTTAATTTAGAATTATTTGGTTAGGGTTAGGGTTAGGGTTGTACTGGTTGTATAATAAGTCCATGCACAATAAGGCATTAATAAGTACTTATCCATCCATCCATCCATTTTCTACCGCTTATTCCCTTTGTGGTCGCGGGGGTTGCTGATGCCTATCTCAGCTACAATCGGGCGGAAGGGGGGGTACACCTTGGACAAGTCGCCACTTCATCGCAGGGCTAATAAGTACTTAATAATGACTAATTAAGAGCCAATATGTTATTTTAGGTTGTTTTTTGTTGTTGTTTTTTTTCCAAGATGGTGCTGCTGTAGTGGCTGCTGTAGGCAGGAGCTCTGTGCTCTTGTGTCATCCTTTTGTGTTTCCCTCTTGTTTTCATGTGTTATTATATTTTTTTGCCTTTTGGTCCGGGACCCTTTGGGACTGTGTGACAAGGGGTGGCACTTTCGTGACCTCTGTGGTGCTTTTTTTGTGGACTTCTGGATCTGCCTCCCGGGAGCCTTTTGGCCATGGAGACCAGTGCTGGGTCTCTGCTACACCAGAGTCTGTTTGGATGTACTGGAGGAGATGCGGATGAGGGGACAGGGCTGCGGAGCTAGCACTGAGCGCTGGGACGGAGAGGCTTCGCGGTGTCTTGACTGGGTGAGCAGGTGTCGGACACCTCAGTCACCTTGGACGTATCCTTGCTCATCCATGCGGACTGGACATTGGCTGAGAGTGGAGTCAGCTGTCTTGGTTGCTTTGTTGGGTCTGCTTCTGTCTCTGGCCATGCTCCCTCCTCCCCAGCAGACGATGGCGTGGAACACCACAGAGGCCACCACAGTGTATATGTTTATTTTATTTGTTTTATTCATAGCTGTATGTAGAAGTGTCTGGTTGTATCTGCTGCTTTAATGTCTTTAATGTCCTCTGTGTTCTTTGATGTTTGATGTTTCCCTCTTACACACATGTAAGAGGGATGTGTACTATGGCTATGAGTTGTTGTTTTTTTCCATTGGCCTCAGTCTGCACCCCCACTTCAGGGCCTAGGCTAAGACCGATATTTTTTAATTTTATTTTAATCTTCTATTCCCCCCCCCCCAACCCCCCCCCCCCCCCCCGTCCCTCCCCCCTTGTTTACCTGTATGTCATCTTTTTTGTAAGGGGCGCTGGAAGCCGGCAGACCCGTCAGCGATCCTGTTCTGTCTCCCCGTAATGTTTGTCTGATCTTGAATGGGATTGTGCTGAAAATTGTAATTTTCCTGAAGGAACTCTCCTGACGGAATAAATAAAGTAATATCTAATCTAATCTAATCTAATTAATTTGCATGTTAATAGGCAATTAATTAATGGTGAATATTTTCCCCATACTAAAGTGTTACCATTTATTTATACATAAATAAAAGATTTGTGTGTGCAAATAAATATTTTGTGGAGAGTAGGTGTAATTCTTAAGTACTTATAATTTCGAGCTGTCACTTCAGCCTTCCTCAGAGCTGTAGCTGCTCCCTGATGTGACGTGTCTAAAAACGGGTGACCTTGTTTTTCGCCTCTCACAGCTCTTACCATCTAAACTATTTTTCTATTTGAATATTTTTTCAATAGTGTATGGAGGAATTTCCTACGTGGCTGTCAAACATGGAGCTTGTGGGATTTGCCGGAAATTGGACATGGCACACCTCGTACTGAGGTGTAGGCAGGAATAATGATCTTTCTGCAGGTTCACATGCGAAACCTTTGTTAAGACTTCTACCTTATTTACTCAGTCAAGTTTGATGTCTTCTCGGCATTGCATCAGAGCCAAGAACTTCGCTAAATCATCCAATCTCTTCTGGTTTAGTCTTTTTTTGAGGGTGAAAAAGTTGCATCTGAGATCTCTGTTTCGTTCACTTTAATGAAAATGTTATTTCTTTTTTAAGTTTGTTTAATTAATTTTGGAAGATTCATCGAATAGCCACTAGATCTGTATCCATGTGACTTTACTGACACTTGGTGATTATTCCGTAAACAGTACTACATTTCAAGACAATCTGTTTTTTTCTCCCCTAAAAAACAAACAAAAAAATATATATAGATTTGACTGGTGGGCAAAATCAAACAAATCACATTTGATTGAAAATCCTTAGTAGAAGACAGCCCTAATTTGGAGTATTGCAAATATGCATCTCTTTTCAAGGCAATTCTTGCTCTGCAGTAAAAAGTGTTTTGAAAGTTGTTTTTTTCTGGATCTTAAAGTTTCATATCTATGACTGGATGATACCAGTACAAACGGGTAATATTGTGAGTGTGATGGATCCCTAAGGATGGTTTTGGTTTTCCTTAGAGACTGTGTGGTATCTCATAAAAGGAAAGTAGTGGGAAACAGATGATCTTCTGGCCGGTGTTGATGACTCTCTGGAGCACTGCTGTGCAGATAGTATACCACACACACGCATTATTATAGGACAGTAATAGAACCATTAGTACCTGGTAATTCCTGATGAATCTCTGGAAATAACCATTATGCTGTGCCTTCTTGATTTCCCTTGGGAATCAATAAGGTTTGTCTCCGTCCAAGTCTATGCCTTCCTTAACCTGGAGGTTTAGGAGCAGGAAAATCAAAGAACCTCATTAAGTAGACCTCATTGATGATTAGTGGATGGACGTCTAATGGCTTCCTTCTTGAAATCTAACAGTTATCAACTCTTTAATTTTAGTAGTCTTTAGAACAAGGTTGTTGTCCTTACACCACCCTGAGTACTCCAGTCTGTCACAGTGTGTTGATGACGAACCCCAAGATGCAGAGAAGGCAGGCTTTGTGTAGGAAAACATGATTTAATGTCCATAAGATCAATAAAAAAAACACAAACCAGGAACCAGAAGACAGGAACCAGAAGACAGGAAACAGGATGCGAGGAAAACAGGAACTAGAAGACAAGGGACCAAAAGACAGCAAGCTACAAACAGCTACAGAATACAGTTTACCGCTACCGCACACAGCTATACTGACATCAACAGGTCTTAGCGACAATACTCCAGCACAGACTGGATGGCAAGGCAGGTTCAAATAGCAGCTGGCTGATTGACACCAGGTGTGGCCAGGTGCCAATCAGCCACTAGGGGACACAGCACTCAGAGGGACAAACAGGGAAACTGAACCAAAATAAGAGTGCTGACAGGAAATAAAACAAACACAGACGAAAAACTAAAACTTAACCAAACTGTCAGGGACAAGCCTGACACAATCTACTTTATTTTGTCGCTAAAAGGAGAGTGTTATAGCAGCTACAACTAAATAATGTGTTGAAAAACTCATTTTTATGGCAACTATCGAAAAAATTGGAAGAGAAGGCATTCGCAATGATGTTCTAGATACCCTCGTAATGAGTCACATAGGCACAGAAAAGACTGTTGACAGCCTTTCAGGTTGTATTATACTAAAGCATGACAGCGACTGTAGTATAATATATCCAGGCTCGTCCTAGTCCTAACTCCCCGGCAGACCTTGACGTGCACCTCCAAAAAAAACCTAATTTCATGTCATCTGCAGCATGGACCGCAGAGTTGTGATCGGTTGTCTTTTTTTAGCGCATCATTTCAAGTACATATTTTTCCTATTACTTCCTCCTGCAAAAGCGCCATTTTAATAATCCGCCAAAACGTCACTACACCTCAAAGATTATTTTGGAGGTGCACTAAACGCTCAGCAATAGGTTTTGCAGGGGGAGGAGCAATTTGTGTAGCGTGGTGCCTCAACACGAGCACATAATCCAGGCTTTAAGACATTGAACACAAAACTGAAATGCAACCAATTGCATGTTCAAAGGTCAAAATGAGTAACCTGACTCTCGCCAGATCCTTGTAGTTCCCTGAGATCCAGACAAGGATCTGGGCTCGAGGGCATTGCAAACTCCTTCAAGATAGCAAAAAATAATGAACCAATCAGGATTGCTGGGCGAGATTTCATAGATATGACTGTTGTTTATTTCAAAAAACAATGGCGGCAAGCAACAAGAATTCGTGTGCTGACATTGATTCCGCTATTGCAACTGTTTTGCGACATCGATTGTCTACTGACATTGCTGTGTGGTTTCAGTAAAAGTTCTCTAACTTTTCGCTCTGTCGTTATCCAATATGTTAGATGTTCTGTTTTGGACTTCCCAGCGTCGCTCTAATCAGCATCACGATTTCGATGTGAGTGGTTGAAGCAGCATGTCATTGAAGATAACGGCCAAGTGGTTTATCCAATCACATACAATGATTTGTTTACAAGGCTTCGGAAAGACATCTCCTTGAGAAACCCCAGATCCTTGTGTGGAGCTCAGCAAACTACAAGGATCTGGCGAGAGTCTGGACACAAAGTGAGTGCCAAGCGCAAAAATATATCCAGGCAAGTGAGCCATTTTTCTTTTTAAATAAACATTATAGCAGCAATAAAAACAATGATAATTAAAGAATGCAATATCCGTAGAAATTGAGGTTGATCTGAATTCAAGCGAAATTAGAATGTGGAAATTTTGTTCACAAAAATACAGAATAATGGAAAAAAAATAATATGCTGTTTAAAATAGGACAGTTCAGAGATTGTAAAACTTTTTTTAGATCATGGATGATTGACAGGGGATTTTTTACAATGTTGTTTAGAAAAAGAAACACATGTTTACTATTTTCACAAGATGCATGGACATATTCTAAACCAGGGGTAACCAAACTTTTTGACTCGGGGGCCGCATTGGGTTAGAAAAAGGTGCCGAGCTGTATACAAACCCCGTTTCCGTATGAGTTGGGAAATTGTGTTAGATGTAAATATAAACGGAATACAATGATTTGCAAATCATTTTCAACCCATATTCAATTGAATGCACTACAAAGACAAGATATTTGATGTTCAAACTCAGAAACTTTTTTTTTTTTTTTCGCAAATAATAATTAACTTAGAACTTCATGGCTGCAACACGTGCCAGTTGTTGGAAAAGGGCATGTTCACCACTGTGTTACATCACATTTTCTTTTAACAACACACAATAAACGTCTGGGAACTGAGGAAACTAATTGTTGAAGCTTTGAAAGTGGAATTCTTTCCCATTCTTGTTTTATGTAGAGATTCAGTCGTTCAACAGTCTGGGGTCTCCGCTGTCGTATTTTTTGCTTCATAATGCGCCACACATTTTTGATGGGAGACAGGTCTGGACTGCAGGCGAGCCAGGAAAGTACCGGCACTCTTTTTTTACGAAGTCATGCTGTTGCAACACGTGCTGAATGTGGCTTGGCATTGTCTTGCTGAAAAAGACGGCGCTTAGATGGCAGCATATTTTGATCCAAAACCTGTATGTACCTTTCAGCATTAATTGTGCCTTCCCCCATACCATCACAGATGCTGGCTTTTGAACTTTGCGTCCATAACAGTTTGGATGGTTTGTCCGGATGACACAATGTCAAATATTTCCAAAAACAATTTGAAATGTGGACTCGTCAGACCACAAAACACTTTTCCACTTTGCATCAGTCCATCTTAGATGATCTCGGAAAAGCCGGCGGGGCCCTGGACAAGTCGCCACATCATCGCAGGGCCAACACAGATAGACAGACAACATTCACACTCACATTCACACACTCGGGCCAATTTAGTGTTGCCAATCAACCTATCCCCAGGTGCATGTTTTTGGAGGTTGTGTCAAATGCTCTCCGACTACATATGCCTGCACGTTTAAAAAAATGTCTATAGCAGTAACTCGACCGCGTCCTCAACCTCAAAAGAGAATACACCTCCAAAAATATGCATTTTTTTTGTATTTTAATTTGTTTCCTCTTAAAGGCCTAATGAAATGAGATTTTCTTATTCAAACGAGGATAGCAGGTCCATTCTATGTGTCATACTTGATCATTTCGCGATAGTGCCATATTTTTGCTGAAAGGATTTAGTAGAGAACATTGACGATAAAGTTTGCAACTTTTGGTCGCTAATAAAAAAGCCTTGCCTGTACCGGAAGTAGCAGACTATGTGCACGTGACGTCACTGGTTGTAGGGCTCCTCACGTCTGCAAATTGTTTATAATGTGAGCCTCCAGCAGCAAGAGATATTTGGACCGAGAAAGCGACAATTTCCCCATTAATTTGAGCAAGGATAAAAGATTTGTGGATGAGGAAATTTAGAGTGAAGGACTAGAAAAAAATTAATTAAAAACAAGGCGATTGCATTGGGAGTGATTCAGATGTTTTTAGACACATTTACTAGGATAATTCTGGGAAATCCCTTATCTTTCTATTGTTTTGCTAGTGTTTTAGTGAGTTAAATAGTACCTGATAGTCGGAGGGGTGTGTCCACGGGTGTGTTGACGCCAGTCTCTGAGGGAAGTCACAAAGCTGCAGCAGGACAGAAGCTCCGCTAATTTCCGGTAAGAGGCGACTTATTACCACAATTTTCTCACTGAAAACTGCCGGTTGACATGTAGTCGGGATCCATGTTCGCTTGACCGCTCTGATCCATTGTAAAGCTTCACCTCCGGGAATTTTAAACCAGGAAACACTGTGTGTTTGTGTGGCTAAAGCCTAAAAGCGTCGCACCCCCGTCTTTCTACTTTGACTTCTCCATTATTAATTGAACAAATTGCAAAAGATTCAGCCACACAGATGTCCAAAATACTGTGTAATTGCGCGATGAAAAGAGACGACTTTAAGCCGTAAGTGGTGCTGGGCTAATACTGTATGTCTCCTCCAACCAATAACGTCACAAACACGCGTCATAATTCCGCGACGTTTTCAACAGGAAACTCCGCGAGAAATTTAAAATTTTAATTTAGTAAACTAAACCGGCCGTATTGGCATGTGTTGCAATGTTAAGATTTCATCGTTGCTATATAAACTGTGGTCGGTAGTAGTGGGTTTCAGTGGGCCTTTAAAGTAAAAGTGTCCCCAATCGTTGCATTTACAGCACTTTATATACTTACATTTCATTTAAGTATCATCTTATTTCTGTAAATGTGACCCCAGACAGGCTTTGTTTATTTTACAGCACTTTATATGTATAGAATAAAGTAGGCCAGGCCTATACGCTCAAGTTCAGGCTAGTTACATGGACGTAAGAATTTATGAATTTATGAATACATGTATACACAAGTTCAAGTGTTTAATTTGTTTTTTTGGGTGTTAAACTAGGGCCGCACAATGGAACAGGGGTTAGTGCATCTTCCTCACAATACGAAGGTCCTAAGCAGTCCTGGGTTCAATCCCGGGCTCCGGATCTTTCTCTGTGGAGTTTGCATGTTCTCGTGGGTTCCATACTACGGCTTCCTCCCACTTCCAAATACATGCACCTGGGGATAGGTTGATTGGCAACACTAAATTGGCCCTAGTGTGTGAATGTGAGTGTGAATGTTGTCTGTCTATCTGAGGCAGCGACTTGTCCAGGGTGTACACCGCCTTCCGCCCGAATGCAGCTGAGATAGGCTCCAGCGACCCCCTTTTACCCTAAAAGGGACAAGCTGTAGGAAATGGATGGATGGATGGATGTTTAACTGCAAATCTTTGTTTAATTTATAGCATTTTAGCAATTTTTATTGCTAATAAAGCACTTTATGTTATGTTCAGAAAAGGGAAGGAGGCGACAACCAGGGCAGAACTGCGGTATTTCAAGGTTTATATAAACCTTTGATGAATACGTGACGTGTGTATGCTACTCCAAGTGAATGAGTGTGACTGTGTGTAATATTAATAATGTAAATGTTACCAAGGGTTGTCGTCTGTGAGTGTCTGTTGTAATCTTTCGTCGAATCACAACGGGCAAGACAAAGAGGCAGTTCGTGGACAGGCAAGGGGTTGTGGGCAGGAGCGAGGCAGCTTGGTCTGGGTCCGAGCAGGGAGGTCGTGGATCGAGGAGGACAGATAGGAATCCGGATGGATGTCGAATGACAAAACTGGATCACGCTAGGCAGGGGAGTCACTGTGAATACACAAAGGGACATGGACCAGGGATACACGGAGAGAGAGAGCAGAGCAAAGGCGAGGAAAACACGGGGAAGGGAATGCCAGACATGAAACTTACGGGAAGGTTAGCGACGTTCTGGCAAAGGTTCCTCGGGTCTGCAGGTCTTAATGCCGCTCCCTTTCATCAAGTCCAGGTGTTTTGATTATTGATTGAATGCAGGCTCGTTGCTGCGTGGGCGTGCTGCGCTCAGCACGAGCGGGGGAATGTTTGAGTGCGCTGTCAGCGGAGGCGCATCTTAGCGCGCTGTCACAGAAGCGCCTCTTAGCGCGCTGTCAGCGGAGGCGCCTGCAGCTCGAGCTGCCAAGGAAACGCGGGTTCGACCGCGCGTCATGACACTTTAAACTTTAAGTATGACTAGATGCTTTCTTGACTACCCCTTCCTCACTGACCACCAAGTGACCCCAGAGGCTAATATGACATGTGAAATAATGTCAATTAAATCAAAGCATTTATTTTTTTCATGTACAAGATACACGTTTTTATGCATTTCAGGGGTTTCGGGGATCCAAACTCTCAAATTTCTTTCGGCAGTGCAGTTTTGCCGTGCCGCCGTGAGGAGTGTTCCTTATTTCCAGGTCTGAAAGGTGGCAACCCTACCTATAGCCCAGTTTCTGCTCCCTCTCCCTTCTCCGACTGGGCCGCCTCCCAGACCTGATAACATTACACGGAGAGCCCGGCGATCTCGCTATGTCTTCTGGGATGTTGTGCGTGTAGTGAAATACCACCAGAGACCGATATCTGGCATTCGACGCCGATATCCAAAAGTGTCTGGCAGATGTACTGTGTGTAGAAAGAACTGATAGTGAAAGCACAGGTAAGAAAGAAGTAGAAAAACAATAAAGAATGGCACCAAAGAGGAGAGCCGTTAGCCGCTGCAACCGTGTGTGCCGTCATCTTGAATCAATGATTAACAATATTATTAATATTAATATTGTAAGGATAATTTCAGATCAGTGAAATGATATTTGAACTGTTTCAATATAGTTTGCTGTGTCAGGCTTGGACTTGGATTTGGTTGACTCCTTCGACGCAGAGGGATTACAGGACGAGCCAGGCGAGAATTCAGGTACATAATGTTTTAATTTTACTCAAAATACCAAATGGCAAAACAAAAAGCACGCTCGATGGCGGATAATAATCAATGCTAAAACTTAAAACAAAAACAGCACAATGGAAATATAATCTACAAAACAAACAAAAGATACTAGCAAAAACATAACTTCAATCAAAAACTTACTGTGACAAAAAACGAGAGGCATAAACAGCAAGGTGCGTGGCAGGGGATCAATGAGCAGCAAAGGTCGTAGAATATAATGATAGTTAATGTTCCCAGACTGATGGACAGAAAGAAAATGACTTAAGTAGTGGCTGTGATAATTAGGAACAGGTGCAGGACTGAGGGCATGGGCGTGACAAGGAGGGCAAGGTGAAAATCAATGAGTTGTCATGGTAACAAAAACAAACCAGGAAGTGAAAAAACGGAACAACAGTCCAGAAAACAAAACAAAACATGATCAAACATAAAACCAGATTTACAGGCGTGACAGAGCCCCCCCATTAAGGACAGCTACCAGATGTCCCACAATGATTCAGTCATGGGAGGGCGGGAGGGGGACATGACGGTGGATCGCCACGTGTCCCCGTATCCATCGGGGCAGAGTCAAGTGGCGGCGACGCGTGGAGGACCGAGCTGGGCGACCCGGAAATGGCTATATCCGTGGCCGACCCCCTTGGCGTGGCGGACGACCACGTAAAGACCACATGGGGTGGTATAGCTCGGTTGGTAGAGCGGCCGTGTCAGCAACTTGAGGGTTGCAGGTTCGATCCCCACTTCCACCATCCTAGTCACTGCCGTTGTGTCCTTGGGCAAAACACTTTACCCACCTGCTCCCAGTGCCACCCACACTGGTTTAAATCTAACTTAGATATTGGGTTTCACTATGTAAAGCGCTTTGAGTCACAAACAAAACAAAGGAAACATGAAAACAAAACAAAACATGATCAAACATAAAACCAGATTTACAGGCGTGACATGCTGATACATTGTGTCTGCTAATATTAACATGTGCACAATGTTATAGCACATAAGCATCACACCTTGCCTGTAAAAAAATGAGCAAAGGCACACCCTGCCCAAAGGATGTATGTCATGAGGGTGGTTCTCCTGCTCTTTTTCCTCTTGTCTTCTTTTAGAGAGGGCCCTTAGGGAGACTTTAGGGTGTGTTCGTTCACTTTTGTCAGCGATCCTGTTCTGTCTCCCCGTAATGTTTGTCTGATCTTGAATGGGATTGTGCTGAAAATTGTAATTTTCCTGAAGGAACTCTCCTGACGGAATAAATAAAGTAATATCTAATCTAATCTAATCTAATTAATTTGCATGTTAATAGGCAATTAATTAATGGTGAATATTTTCCCCATACTAAAGTGTTACCATTTATTTATACATAAATAAAAGATTTGTGTGTGCAAATAAATATTTTGTGGAGAGTAGGTGTAATTCTTAAGTACTTATAATTTCGAGCTGTCACTTCAGCCTTCCTCAGAGCTGTAGCTGCTCCCTGATGTGACGTGTCTAAAAACGGGTGACCTTGTTTTTCGCCTCTCACAGCTCTTACCATCTAAACTATTTTTCTATTTGAATATTTTTTCAATAGTGTATGGAGGAATTTCCTACGTGGCTGTCAAACATGGAGCTTGTGGGATTTGCCGGAAATTGGACATGGCACACCTCGTACTGAGGTGTAGGCAGGAATAATGATCTTTCTGCAGGTTCACATGCGAAACCTTTGTTAAGACTTCTACCTTATTTACTCAGTCAAGTTTGATGTCTTCTCGGCATTGCATCAGAGCCAAGAACTTCGCTAAATCATCCAATCTCTTCTGGTTTAGTCTTTTTTTGAGGGTGAAAAAGTTGCATCTGAGATCTCTGTTTCGTTCACTTTAATGAAAATGTTATTTCTTTTTTAAGTTTGTTTAATTAATTTTGGAAGATTCATCGAATAGCCACTAGATCTGTATCCATGTGACTTTACTGACACTTGGTGATTATTCCGTAAACAGTACTACATTTCAAGACAATCTGTTTTTTTCTCCCCTAAAAAACAAACAAAAAAATATATATAGATTTGACTGGTGGGCAAAATCAAACAAATCACATTTGATTGAAAATCCTTAGTAGAAGACAGCCCTAATTTGGAGTATTGCAAATATGCATCTCTTTTCAAGGCAATTCTTGCTCTGCAGTAAAAAGTGTTTTGAAAGTTGTTTTTTTCTGGATCTTAAAGTTTCATATCTATGACTGGATGATACCAGTACAAACGGGTAATATTGTGAGTGTGATGGATCCCTAAGGATGGTTTTGGTTTTCCTTAGAGACTGTGTGGTATCTCATAAAAGGAAAGTAGTGGGAAACAGATGATCTTCTGGCCGGTGTTGATGACTCTCTGGAGCACTGCTGTGCAGATAGTATACCACACACACGCATTATTATAGGACAGTAATAGAACCATTAGTACCTGGTAATTCCTGATGAATCTCTGGAAATAACCATTATGCTGTGCCTTCTTGATTTCCCTTGGGAATCAATAAGGTTTGTCTCCGTCCAAGTCTATGCCTTCCTTAACCTGGAGGTTTAGGAGCAGGAAAATCAAAGAACCTCATTAAGTAGACCTCATTGATGATTAGTGGATGGACGTCTAATGGCTTCCTTCTTGAAATCTAACAGTTATCAACTCTTTAATTTTAGTAGTCTTTAGAACAAGGTTGTTGTCCTTACACCACCCTGAGTACTCCAGTCTGTCACAGTGTGTTGATGACGAACCCCAAGATGCAGAGAAGGCAGGCTTTGTGTAGGAAAACATGATTTAATGTCCATAAGATCAATAAAAAAAACACAAACCAGGAACCAGAAGACAGGAACCAGAAGACAGGAAACAGGATGCGAGGAAAACAGGAACTAGAAGACAAGGGACCAAAAGACAGCAAGCTACAAACAGCTACAGAATACAGTTTACCGCTACCGCACACAGCTATACTGACATCAACAGGTCTTAGCGACAATACTCCAGCACAGACTGGATGGCAAGGCAGGTTCAAATAGCAGCTGGCTGATTGACACCAGGTGTGGCCAGGTGCCAATCAGCCACTAGGGGACACAGCACTCAGAGGGACAAACAGGGAAACTGAACCAAAATAAGAGTGCTGACAGGAAATAAAACAAACACAGACGAAAAACTAAAACTTAACCAAACTGTCAGGGACAAGCCTGACACAATCTACTTTATTTTGTCGCTAAAAGGAGAGTGTTATAGCAGCTACAACTAAATAATGTGTTGAAAAACTCATTTTTATGGCAACTATCGAAAAAATTGGAAGAGAAGGCATTCGCAATGATGTTCTAGATACCCTCGTAATGAGTCACATAGGCACAGAAAAGACTGTTGACAGCCTTTCAGGTTGTATTATACTAAAGCATGACAGCGACTGTAGTATAATATATCCAGGCTCGTCCTAGTCCTAACTCCCCGGCAGACCTTGACGTGCACCTCCAAAAAAAACCTAATTTCATGTCATCTGCAGCATGGACCGCAGAGTTGTGATCGGTTGTCTTTTTTTAGCGCATCATTTCAAGTACATATTTTTCCTATTACTTCCTCCTGCAAAAGCGCCATTTTAATAATCCGCCAAAACGTCACTACACCTCAAAGATTATTTTGGAGGTGCACTAAACGCTCAGCAATAGGTTTTGCAGGGGGAGGAGCAATTTGTGTAGCGTGGTGCCTCAACACGAGCACATAATCCAGGCTTTAAGACATTGAACACAAAACTGAAATGCAACCAATTGCATGTTCAAAGGTCAAAATGAGTAACCTGACTCTCGCCAGATCCTTGTAGTTCCCTGAGATCCAGACAAGGATCTGGGCTCGAGGGCATTGCAAACTCCTTCAAGATAGCAAAAAATAATGAACCAATCAGGATTGCTGGGCGAGATTTCATAGATATGACTGTTGTTTATTTCAAAAAACAATGGCGGCAAGCAACAAGAATTCGTGTGCTGACATTGATTCCGCTATTGCAACTGTTTTGCGACATCGATTGTCTACTGACATTGCTGTGTGGTTTCAGTAAAAGTTCTCTAACTTTTCGCTCTGTCGTTATCCAATATGTTAGATGTTCTGTTTTGGACTTCCCAGCGTCGCTCTAATCAGCATCACGATTTCGATGTGAGTGGTTGAAGCAGCATGTCATTGAAGATAACGGCCAAGTGGTTTATCCAATCACATACAATGATTTGTTTACAAGGCTTCGGAAAGACATCTCCTTGAGAAACCCCAGATCCTTGTGTGGAGCTCAGCAAACTACAAGGATCTGGCGAGAGTCTGGACACAAAGTGAGTGCCAAGCGCAAAAATATATCCAGGCAAGTGAGCCATTTTTCTTTTTAAATAAACATTATAGCAGCAATAAAAACAATGATAATTAAAGAATGCAATATCCGTAGAAATTGAGGTTGATCTGAATTCAAGCGAAATTAGAATGTGGAAATTTTGTTCACAAAAATACAGAATAATGGAAAAAAAATAATATGCTGTTTAAAATAGGACAGTTCAGAGATTGTAAAACTTTTTTTAGATCATGGATGATTGACAGGGGATTTTTTACAATGTTGTTTAGAAAAAGAAACACATGTTTACTATTTTCACAAGATGCATGGACATATTCTAAACCAGGGGTAACCAAACTTTTTGACTCGGGGGCCGCATTGGGTTAGAAAAAGGTGCCGAGCTGTATACAAACCCCGTTTCCGTATGAGTTGGGAAATTGTGTTAGATGTAAATATAAACGGAATACAATGATTTGCAAATCATTTTCAACCCATATTCAATTGAATGCACTACAAAGACAAGATATTTGATGTTCAAACTCAGAAACTTTTTTTTTTTTTTTCGCAAATAATAATTAACTTAGAACTTCATGGCTGCAACACGTGCCAGTTGTTGGAAAAGGGCATGTTCACCACTGTGTTACATCACATTTTCTTTTAACAACACACAATAAACGTCTGGGAACTGAGGAAACTAATTGTTGAAGCTTTGAAAGTGGAATTCTTTCCCATTCTTGTTTTATGTAGAGATTCAGTCGTTCAACAGTCTGGGGTCTCCGCTGTCGTATTTTTTGCTTCATAATGCGCCACACATTTTTGATGGGAGACAGGTCTGGACTGCAGGCGAGCCAGGAAAGTACCGGCACTCTTTTTTTACGAAGTCATGCTGTTGCAACACGTGCTGAATGTGGCTTGGCATTGTCTTGCTGAAAAAGACGGCGCTTAGATGGCAGCATATTTTGATCCAAAACCTGTATGTACCTTTCAGCATTAATTGTGCCTTCCCCCATACCATCACAGATGCTGGCTTTTGAACTTTGCGTCCATAACAGTTTGGATGGTTTGTCCGGATGACACAATGTCAAATATTTCCAAAAACAATTTGAAATGTGGACTCGTCAGACCACAAAACACTTTTCCACTTTGCATCAGTCCATCTTAGATGATCTCGGAAAAGCCGGCGGGGCCCTGGACAAGTCGCCACATCATCGCAGGGCCAACACAGATAGACAGACAACATTCACACTCACATTCACACACTCGGGCCAATTTAGTGTTGCCAATCAACCTATCCCCAGGTGCATGTTTTTGGAGGTTGTGTCAAATGCTCTCCGACTACATATGCCTGCACGTTTAAAAAAATGTCTATAGCAGTAACTCGACCGCGTCCTCAACCTCAAAAGAGAATACACCTCCAAAAATATGCATTTTTTTTGTATTTTAATTTGTTTCCTCTTAAAGGCCTAATGAAATGAGATTTTCTTATTCAAACGAGGATAGCAGGTCCATTCTATGTGTCATACTTGATCATTTCGCGATAGTGCCATATTTTTGCTGAAAGGATTTAGTAGAGAACATTGACGATAAAGTTTGCAACTTTTGGTCGCTAATAAAAAAGCCTTGCCTGTACCGGAAGTAGCAGACTATGTGCACGTGACGTCACTGGTTGTAGGGCTCCTCACGTCTGCAAATTGTTTATAATGTGAGCCTCCAGCAGCAAGAGATATTTGGACCGAGAAAGCGACAATTTCCCCATTAATTTGAGCAAGGATGAAAGATTTGTGGATGAGGAAATTTAGAGTGAAGGACTAGAAAAAAATTAATTAAAAACAAGGCGATTGCATTGGGAGTGATTCAGATGTTTTTAGACACATTTACTAGGATAATTCTGGGAAATCCCTTATCTTTCTATTGTTTTGCTAGTGTTTTAGTGAGTTAAATAGTACCTGATAGTCGGAGGGGTGTGTCCACGGGTGTGTTGACGCCAGTCTCTGAGGGAAGTCACAAAGCTGCAGCAGGACAGAAGCTCCGCTAATTTCCGGTAAGAGGCGACTTATTACCACAATTTTCTCACTGAAAACTGCCGGTTGACATGTAGTCGGGATCCATGTTCGCTTGACCGCTCTGATCCATTGTAAAGCTTCACCTCCGGGAATTTTAAACCAGGAAACACTGTGTGTTTGTGTGGCTAAAGCCTAAAAGCGTCGCACCCCCGTCTTTCTACTTTGACTTCTCCATTATTAATTGAACAAATTGCAAAAGATTCAGCCACACAGATGTCCAAAATACTGTGTAATTGCGCGATGAAAAGAGACGACTTTAAGCCGTAAGTGGTGCTGGGCTATACTGTATGTCTCCTCCAACCAATAACGTCACAAACACGCGTCATAATTCCGCGACGTTTCAACAGGAAACTCCGCGAGAAATTAAAATTTTAATTTAGTAAACTAAACCGGCCGTATTGGCATGTGTTGCAATGTTAAGATTTCATCGTTGCTATATAAACTGTGGTCGGTAGTAGTGGGTTTCAGTGGGCCTTTAAAGTAAAAGTGTCCCCAATCGTTGCATTTACAGCACTTTATATACTTACATTTCATTTAAGTATCATCTTATTTCTGTAAATGTGACCCCAGACAGGCTTTGTTTATTTTACAGCACTTTATATGTATAGATAAAGTAGGCCAGGCCTATACGCTCAAGTTCAGGCTAGTTACATGGACGTAAGAATTTATGAATTTATGAATACATGTATACACAAGTTCAAGTGTTTAATTTGTTTTTTTGGGGGTTAAACTAGGGCCGCACAATGGAACAGGGGTTAGTGCATCTTCCTCACAATACGAAGGTCCTAAGCAGTCCTGGGTTCAATCCCGGGCTCCGGATCTTTCTCTGTGAGTTTGCATGTTCTCGTGGGTTCCATACTACGGCTTCCTCCCACTTCCAAATACATGCACCTGGGGATAGGTTGATTGGCAACACTAAATTGGCCCTAGTGTGTGAATGTGAGTGTGAATGTTGTCTGTCTATCTGAGGCAGCGACTTGTCCAGGGTGTACACCGCCTTCCGCCGAATGCAGCTGAGATAGGCTCCAGCGACCCCCTTTTACCCTAAAAGGACAAGCTGTAGGAAATGGATGGATGGATGGATGTTTAACTGCAAATCTTTGTTTAATTTATAGCATTTTAGCAATTTTTATTGCTAATAAGCACTTTATGTTATGTTCAGAAAGGGAAGGAGGCGACAACCAGGGCAGAACTGCGGTATTTCAAGGTTTATATAAACCTTTGATGAATACGTGACGTGTGTATGCTACTCCAAGTGAATGAGTGTGACTGTGTGTAATATTAATAATGTAAATGTTACCAAGGGTTGTCGTCTGTGAGTGTCTGTTGTAATCTTTCGTCGAATCACAACGGGCAAGACAAAGAGGCAGTTCGTGGACAGGCAAGGGGTTGTGGGCAGGAGCGAGGCAGCTTGGTCTGGGTCCGAGCAGGGAGGTCGTGGATCGAGGAGGACAGATAGGAATCCGGATGGATGTCGAATGACAAAACTGGATCACGCTAGGCAGGGGAGTCACTGTGAATACACAAAGGGACATGGACCAGGGATACACGGAGAGAGAGAGCAGAGCAAAGGCGAGGAAAACACGGGGAAGGGAATGCCAGACATGAAACTTACGGGAAGGTTAGCGACGTTCTGGCAAAGGTTCCTCGGGTCTGCAGGTCTTAATGCCGCTCCCTTTCATCAAGTCCAGGTGTTTTGATTATTGATTGAATGCAGGCTCGTTGCTGCGTGGGCGTGCTGCGCTCAGCACGAGCGGGGGAATGTTTGAGTGCGCTGTCAGCGGAGGCGCATCTTAGCGCGCTGTCACAGAAGCGCCTCTTAGCGCGCTGTCAGCGGAGGCGCCTGCAGCTCGAGCTGCCAAGGAAACGCGGGTTCGACCGCGCGTCATGACACTTTAAACTTTAAGTATGACTAGATGCTTTCTTGACTACCCCTTCCTCACTGACCACCAAGTGACCCCAGAGGCTAATATGACATGTGAAATAATGTCAATTAAATCAAAGCATTTATTTTTTTCATGTACAAGATACACGTTTTTATGCATTTCAGGGGTTTCGGGGATCCAAACTCTCAAATTTCTTTCGGCAGTGCAGTTTTGCCGTGCCGCCGTGAGGAGTGTTCCTTATTTCCAGGTCTGAAAGGTGGCAACCCTACCTATAGCCCAGTTTCTGCTCCCTCTCCCTTCTCCGACTGGGCCGCCTCCCAGACCTGATAACATTACACGGAGAGCCCGGCGATCTCGCTATGTCTTCTGGGATGTTGTGCGTGTAGTGAAATACCACCAGAGACCGATATCTGGCATTCGACGCCGATATCCAAAAGTGTCTGGCAGATGTACTGTGTGTAGAAAGAACTGATAGTGAAAGCACAGGTAAGAAAGAAGTAGAAAAACAATAAAGAATGGCACCAAAGAGGAGAGCCGTTAGCCGCTGCAACCGTGTGTGCCGTCATCTTGAATCAATGATTAACAATATTATTAATATTAATATTGTAAGGATAATTTCAGATCAGTGAAATGATATTTGAACTGTTTCAATATAGTTTGCTGTGTCAGGCTTGGACTTGGATTTGGTTGACTCCTTCGACGCAGAGGGATTACAGGACGAGCCAGGCGAGAATTCAGGTACATAATGTTTTAATTTTACTCAAAATACCAAATGGCAAAACAAAAAGCACGCTCGATGGCGGATAATAATCAATGCTAAAACTTAAAACAAAAACAGCACAATGGAAATATAATCTACAAAACAAACAAAAGATACTAGCAAAAACATAACTTCAATCAAAAACTTACTGTGACAAAAAACGAGAGGCATAAACAGCAAGGTGCGTGGCAGGGGATCAATGAGCAGCAAAGGTCGTAGAATATAATGATAGTTAATGTTCCCAGACTGATGGACAGAAAGAAAATGACTTAAGTAGTGGCTGTGATAATTAGGAACAGGTGCAGGACTGAGGGCATGGGCGTGACAAGGAGGGCAAGGTGAAAATCAATGAGTTGTCATGGTAACAAAAACAAACCAGGAAGTGAAAAAACGGAACAACAGTCCAGAAAACAAAACAAAACATGATCAAACATAAAACCAGATTTACAGGCGTGACAGAGCCCCCCCATTAAGGACAGCTACCAGATGTCCCACAATGATTCAGTCATGGGAGGGCGGGAGGGGGACATGACGGTGGATCGCCACGTGTCCCCGTATCCATCGGGGCAGAGTCAAGTGGCGGCGACGCGTGGAGGACCGAGCTGGGCGACCCGGAAATGGCTATATCCGTGGCCGACCCCCTTGGCGTGGCGGACGACCACGTAAAGACCACATGGGGTGGTATAGCTCGGTTGGTAGAGCGGCCGTGTCAGCAACTTGAGGGTTGCAGGTTCGATCCCCACTTCCACCATCCTAGTCACTGCCGTTGTGTCCTTGGGCAAAACACTTTACCCACCTGCTCCCAGTGCCACCCACACTGGTTTAAATCTAACTTAGATATTGGGTTTCACTATGTAAAGCGCTTTGAGTCACAAACAAAACAAAGGAAACATGAAAACAAAACAAAACATGATCAAACATAAAACCAGATTTACAGGCGTGACATGCTGATACATTGTGTCTGCTAATATTAACATGTGCACAATGTTATAGCACATAAGCATCACACCTTGCCTGTAAAAAAATGAGCAAAGGCACACCCTGCCCAAAGGATGTATGTCATGAGGGTGGTTCTCCTGCTCTTTTTCCTCTTGTCTTCTTTTAGAGAGGGCCCTTAGGGAGACTTTAGGGTGTGTTCGTTCACTTTTGTCTAAAAGTGCCAAATTTGGCACAGGTGTCGCTCAGCTGTTTACATTTGTAGCTCATCTGTTTCAAATGTTAAAAACAAAAGCTATTACAAGTGGCAGTTACATTTGATTGGCCACTGTGGCGACCCCAAAGGTCACCGGCGCGGGCGCCCCAGCTAAATATTTTAAAGGGGAACATTATCACCAGACCTATGTAAGCGTCAATATATACCTTGATGTTGCAGAAAAAAGACCATATATTTTTTTTACCGATTTCCGAACTCTAAATGGGTGATTTTTGGCAAATTAAACGCCTTTCTATTTATCGCTCTCGGAGCGACGACGTCAGAATGTGACGTCACCTAGGTAATAAAGCCGCCATTTTCTCAAACACATTACAAACACCGGGTCTCAGCTCTGTTATTTTCCATTTTTTCGACTGTTTTCCGTACCTTGGAGACATCATGCCTCGTCGGTGTGTTGTCGGAGGGTGTAACAACACTAACAGGGAGGGATTCAAGTTGCATCACTGGCCCGAAGATGCAAAAGTGGCAAGAAATTGGACGAAATGTGTTCAAAATACGAGTGTGTGGGGAAAGCCGACGAAATGGTCAGTCGTTTGTTTCGCACACTTTACCGACAAAAGTTATGCTACTACAGAGATGGCGAGATTGTTTGGATATCCTGCGACACTCAAAGCAGATGCATTTCCAACGATAAAGTCAAAGAAATCTGCCTCCAGACCCCCATTGAATGTGCCGGAGTGTCTGCACATTTTACCGGCGATGCTAAGGCAGACATGGCACAGAGATGTATGGATATCCTGCAGATGCATTTCCAACAAAAAAGTCAACCAAATCACAAAGTCGAGTTTTGTTGATGTTATTGACTTATGTGCTAATCAGACTTATTTGGTCGCGGAATGACTGCCAGCTAATCGATGCTAACATGCTATTTAGGCAATGCTAAGGCACACATTGCCGAATAGCGTCAATAGCTTCAGTTTCTTTTTCAATTTCATTTTCGCTATCTGCCTTCATACTTCAACCATCCGTTTCAATAAATGCGTGACCTGTTGAATCGCTTAAGCTGCTGAAATCCGAGTCTGAATCCGAGCTAATGTCGCTATATCTTGCTGTGCTATCCGTTTGTTTGTATTGGCATCACTGGATGACATCACAGGAAAATGGACGGTGGCTTCACAGATAGCGAAAATCAGGCACTTTAAAGCCTTTTTTCGGGATATTCTGGGATGGGTAAAATTTTGAAAAAAAACTTCGAAAAATAAAATAAGCCACTGGGAACTGATAATGTTCTCTTTTAAGTATGCCCTGACCTACACCTGTGCCAAATTTGGCGCTCTTGGACAAAAGTGAATGAAAATATCCCCAAGGGTTTCCACTATTACTCCCCTCCCCTCTTGTGTCTGTAAGTCTCCTACCCTGTCATTAGTTCCAGGGGACCTGCCAGTCATCTGAGCCCACCTGTCTCCAATCAACCACCAGATTTAAACCCTGGATCTCCACTGAGCTGGTGCCAGTTTGTCGGGTAGAGTTTAGTCTGAGCATATGTACTCAGTCTTTTTTCCCTGGACCTTGTGTAATCCTCTTCTTTCTATTTCCTCAGGTGGAGGACAGATATTGACCCGGCTTTCCTGGAGCTGAACTTTGTTACAATTAATTTATTTTCTCCAGTAATTTTTTGTTAATAAAAAAAGACTTATTCGGCTCTGCACTTGGATTCATTTTTAGATCACAACATTGTGTGACAAATCAATAGAAGTAAGAATTACACAAAGTACAAATATCCCTGTCGACTTCCACCCAGGACACGGCTCAAGACTATGGGGGAAAGGGCTTTTGAAGCTGCCGCTCGCCATCTGGAATGCCCTTTCTGACCACTTCAGGGTTCTCGCAGACGATGGATGCTTTTAAAAAAAGAGTTAAGACTCACATTTTTAAAACATCTTACAGCTAATTTTAATCTGTAAATCATGTGATTGTTTTTTATTTATAGATTTTTTCTCTCTTTAATTAAGTATTTTAATATGTAGCACTTTAAGATTTGATGTCAAATGAGAAGTGCAAGAATAAGAACAAAAAAATGTAGATAAGGTTGTTTGTACAAACCCTGTTTCCATATGAGTTGGGAAATTGTGTTAGATGTAAATATAAACGGAAAACAATGATTTGCAAATCATTTTCAACACATATTCAATTGAATATGATACAAAGACAACATATTTGATGTTCAAACTGATAAACTTTTTTTTTTTGCAAATAATCATTAACTTTAGAAATTGATGCCAGCAACACGTGACAAAGAAGTTGGGAAAGGTGGCAATAAATACTGATGAAGTTGAGGAATGCTCATCAAACACATATTTGGAACATCCCACAGGTGTGCAGGCTAATTGGGAACAGGTGGGTGCCTGTGTATAAAAACAGCTTTCCAAAAAATGCTCAGTCTTTCACAAGAAAGGATAGTCAAAGACTTTAAGAACAATGTTTTTCAAAGTGCAATTTAAAGAAATTTAGGGATTTGAACATCTACGGTCCATAAAATCATCAAAAGGTTCAGAGAATCTGGAGAAATCACTCGACGTAAGCGGCATGGCCGTAAACCAACATCGAATGACCGTGACCTTCGATCCCTCAGACGGCACTGTATCAAAAACCGACATCAATCTCTAAAGGACATCACCACACGGGCTCAGGAACACTTCAGAAAACCACTGTCGCTACATCTGTAAATGCAAGTTAAAGCTCTACTATGCAAAACGAAAGCCATTTATCAACAACATCCAGAAACGCCGCCGGCTTTTCTGGGCCCGAGATCATTTAAGATGTACTGATGCAAAGTAGAAAAGTGTTCT
Source organism: Nerophis ophidion (assembly GCF_033978795.1). Taxonomy (NCBI): domain Eukaryota; kingdom Metazoa; phylum Chordata; class Actinopteri; order Syngnathiformes; family Syngnathidae; genus Nerophis; species Nerophis ophidion. The sequence continues at coordinate 32,032,986 of NC_084623.1, read as the reverse complement.
GTGGTGTGTGTGTGTGTGTGTGTGCGCGTGTGTTTGTGTGTGTGTGTGTGTGTGTGTGTGTGTGTGTGTGTGTGTGTGTGCGTGTGTGTGTGTGTGTAAGAGAAAGAGGAAGAGAGCATTGCTCACTGCTGGTCTGCTTGCACAATGTCGCAAAAATAATGTTTGCAGATACATTTTTACATCATGAATTCATAGTTTATACACTGTAGACTCTCCATCAGATTAGATGGAAGCATTGGTTTTCATCTAGGATGTATATGTACATTGCTGAATTTATCTTGGTCTAGTCAGGGAGGTGACCAAGAACCTGATAATCAATTTGTCAGAACTACAGCATTCATATGTGGAGAACCTTCCAGAACGACAACCATATCTGCCGCAATCCACCAATCAGGCCCTGTATGGTATAGTGGCCACATGGAAGCTATTTCTTAGTATAAAATGTGCAAACATCCACCTGAAATACTCTCAAACCATGATAAAGCAGAATTATCTGGTTTGGTGAGACAAAGATTGAACTCTTTGGCATAAATGCAAGGCATCATATTTGGAGGAACCCAGGCACCGCTCAAAACCAGGCCAATACCCTCCCTACAGTGAAGCATGGTAGTGGCAGCATCATGCTGTGGGGATGTTTTTCAGCGGCAGGAACTCAGAAATTAGTCAGGATTTTAAGTAAAGATGAATGCAGCAATGTACAGAGACATCCCGAAACCAATGCTTCCCATCAAACCTAATGGATCTTGAGTGGTGCTGCAAAGAGGAATGAGTGAAGAGGAATAGATGAAACAGTCCAAAGGTAGGTGTGACAAGCTCGTTGCAGCATATTAAAAAAAATGTGTATTCAATAATTGAGTAAATGCTGTAAATACTTACATACATGTGATTTTTTTATTTATTTTATTTTAACTGAATAGGCAATTTTAAAAAAACAACAACAACCTTTTCACATTGTCATTATGGGGTATTGTCTGTAGAATTTTGAGGACACAAATGTATTTATTCCGTTTTGATATAAGGCTGTAACATAGCAAAATGAGGAAAAAGTGAAGCGCTGTGAATACTTCAGGTGCACTGTATGTATAATATGTTATGCTAAGCAACGAAAATCTATTTAAGAAAGATGATTATTTTGTCCTGTTAAGGAGATGTTTGCAACCGTAAACGTGTTATGATCCGCCGCCCGGATCATATATTGTTTAGATTATTTGAGTCCTTTTGTATTCTTGGTTTGTTTTGGACTCTTCCGATTCTTAGTTTTCGCACTTCCTTGTTTGTTCTGTTACCATGGTTTCGCATTTGTTCCACCTGCTCTGTTTTTTGACGCACACCTGTGATAATTGTTTACTTCCCTGTTTAAGCCTGTCTACTCCCCTCATTCAGTCTGGAGCGTTTGTTTGCTCTAAGCAGTATTCACGTGGTAACCATCTTTGTCTTGTTCCGTGCTAAGTCTTACCAATTCCTTGCGGCCCGGACCACTCTGCCTGCTATTTCAGAGCACAATAAATCCCTAAAGACAATCTCAGACCACAGGGAGCGCATCTGGAATTCGCTTCCTGAGGGGGGGGGGGGGGGGGGGGGCTAGTGCTGAAAACTGTGCTATGGAGGTAGCACAGCTACGTCCAGCCAAACCGCTACCACCTGCTAGACCTCCACCACCGGTCTTTCGACCCACTAAGCCACAACCTCCTGCGCGGCCTCCTCCACCTGTGTTCCGACCTGCCAAACCGCAACCCCCATCTAGGCCACCTCCACCTGCACCACGGCTAGCTGCACCACGGGTTGCTCCTGTAGTTTGTCACAGTCTTAGTCATAGCCACAGTCATAGTCTTAGTCATAGTCATTGTCATAGTCCTAGTCTTGGTCCAAATTATAGCCCTAGCCCTAGTCCTAGTCCTAGTCCTTGTCCAAGTCCAAGCCCTGGTCCTAGTCCCAGTCTTAGCCCAAGTCCAAGCCCCAGTCCTAGCCTAGTCCTAGCCCGACTTCTGGTCTGATTTATGGTCCGACTTCGGGTCCAACTCCTGGTCCGAATCTTGGTTCGACTCCTGGTCCGACTCGTAGACTGAGTCCTGGTCCAAGTTCTGGTCCGAGTCCGAGTCCTAGTCTGACCCCTAGTCTTTGTCCTAGTCCAAGTCTTAGTCCTTGTCCAAGCCCGAGTCTTAGTCCTAGTTTAAGTCTTAATCCTAGTCCTAGTCTTAGTCCTAGTCTTCGTCCGAGTCCTAGTTCGAGTCCTAGCCTGACTCCTAGTCTGACTCCTAGTCTGATTCCTAGTCTGATTCCTAGTTTTAGTCCTTGTCCAAGCCCTAGTCTTAGTCTTAGTCCGAGTACTAGCCTGACTCCTAGTCTGATTCTTAGTCATAGTCCTAGTCACAGTCCGAGTTCTAGTCCTAGGCTGGTTCACACACCAGCACCTGGATCCCACTCCAGCACTGGACCGTTGTCTGGATCACTTTCCACCACCTGATCCTCGGCGGGCACCAGTACCTGCTCCTCGGCTGGCACCAGTACCTGCTCCTCGGCTGGCACCAGTACCTGCACCTCGGCTGGCACCAGTACCTGCATTCCGGCTGGCACCAGTACCTGCACCTCGGCTGGCACCAGTACCTGCACCTCGGCTGGCGTCAGTACCAGTTCTTGCTCCACGGCTGACACGCCAAACCTCGGCGCAATATTTGTCTGCTGCACCCGTGCCTGCTTCGGCTGCAGCACCTGCACCTGGTTCGTCTGCGGCTTCCAAGCCCACCCCGACAATGGCTCCGATGTGCCTGCCTCCACGTCTGCCACGGATGTGGCCGTGCCATGGTCCTCCTCCTCGCCGGGCGCATCCACCTCCACGTCGGCCACAGATGTGGCCGTGCCCCGGGCCTCCTCCTCGCAGTTCCCATTCGCCTCCACGTCGGTCACGGGTGTGGCCGTGCCCTGGTCGTCCGCCTCGCTGGGCGCATCCTCCTGCCCGTTGGCCACGGATGTGGCCTCTTCGAGGTCCCCCGCCAAGAATTGTGCGGCAGTGGCGTTTCATTCGCCGCCACCACCTGACTTGTCCCCGGTGAATTCGGGGACACACAACCTGGCGACCCTCCACCATGTCCTCCCTCCCTTCACTTTTGGACTGTATTGTTGTAGGGATGGGGAAGGGGGGGGGGGGGGTTCTGTGTATTTTGTGGGACATCTATGTATTTTGTGGGACAGCGTGGCGCAGTGGGAGAGTGGCCGTGCGCAACCTGAGGTTCCCTGGTTCAATCCCCACCTAGTACCAACCTCATCACGTCCGTTGTGTGCTGAGCAAGACACTTCACCCTTGCTCCTGATGGGTGTTGGTCAGCGCCTTGCATGGAGGCTCCCTCCATCAGTGTGTGAATGTGTGTGTGAATGGGTAAATGTGGAAGTAGTGTCAAAGCGCTTTGAGTACCTTGAAGGTAGAAAGGCGCTATACAAGTACAACCCATTTATCATTTATCATTTATCTGGGATCTGTCCCTTAAAGGGGGGGGTAATGTTATGATCCGCTGCCCAGATCATATATTGTTTTGATTTTCTGAGTCCTTTTGTATTCTTGGTTTGTTTTGGACTCTTCTGATTCTTAGTTTTCGCATTTCCTTGTTTGGAAGGAAAGCTGGCGTGTGCAAGCTGGCGTGCACATCACTTGTGCACGCCATCTTTCCGAGACTCTTTTGTTAGCGCAGGCAGCATGAAGCAGGGCTTTTATTGTGAAGATAGGAAATGTGCAGTCGGCCTTTAGTGTTTTGACGGAAGGGACGGCGCGAATGTCTGTTGAAATAAAAAGTGTTTCTCGCCTTCCTCTCTTTCATTTTTTCATAATAATGAACTGGCAGCAGCCAGCGTCATCTCACAAGACCCTCGGGTGCCGTGAATGTCAATCAAGCAAGCTACGAAATTTGCCGCCAATGTTTTTCTTGTAAAGTGTATGGAAGCTGGATGAATTAGATGCCAAAAACCTACCACTTTCATGTGGTATTGTACAGAAAGGACAACTTTTTTTCTCCTCCATTTGAAAATGTGGGCATTATCATCATTACTGTCTGATTCCAATCAATGCAAGTCATCAGAATCAGGTAATACACCAACTTATATACTTGTCTTTGTGAAAGAAAGACATCTATATGTGTTACACATGCTTGTATTATCATTAAACACATTTAACTTGTTTACAAAAATGCTTCTTTCATAAATAAATAAATATAAATGATATATATAAATGAGGTAGATCCCCTCGAGTTGGTCAATTGAAAAGTATCTCACCTGCAGAAAAAGTGTGGGCACCCCTGATTTAATCTCATAAAACACCAGCAACACAATAGCAGATAAGGGATTTTCCATATCCTACTAAATGTGTCTAAAAACATTTGAATCGCTCTCACTTGCCCTCGCCTGTTTTTTTTTTTACTTTTTTTTTTAGTCCTTCACTATCAATGTCCTCATCCACGAATCTTTCATCCTCGCTCAAATTAATGGAGAAATTGTCGCTTTCTCGATCCTAATTTATCTTACTGCTGGTGGCTCACATTGTAAACAATGTGAGGATATGAGGAGCCCTACAACCAGTGACGTCACGCGCACATCGTCTGCGACTTCCGGTAAATGCAAGGCTTTTTTTATTAGCTACCATAAGTTGCAAACTTTATCGGCGATGTTCTCTACTAAATCTTTTCAGCAAAAATATGGCAATATCGCGAAATGATCAAGTATGACACATAGAATGTACCTGTTATCCCCGTTTAAATAAGAAAATCTCATTTCAGTAGGCCTTTAAATCATGCGTTTACTTATTCAAAACATTTATTTGTATTACTTTAAATCATGCATCTAAATCAATTCTGTTTGGAGTCAAATAGTGTACAAATATGAGTGTGTAAATGTTCAGTCATCAGGTCATAGTCATCAATGAAGGGTGAAATAAACAAGAATAATCCAGTTGCTTCCATCTAACCTTTGCTTATATTATGAAACACATTTTACACAAATAAAAAGGTAAAGACTGAGCATTTTAGTGTGCTACTGGCCGTTTTGTATGCTCAAGTGCTTTCACAACTTCACAATCACAAATACAGCACGGCAAAACGCAGTGCACTCAGTCTAAGTACGGAAGTCCACTAACTGAGACACAGAACAAAAACACAGAACGTAGGGGGAACTAATTTGTCCAAAAAGGGCGGAATACGAATAATAAATTTAACAATATTACACTACAGCATCCGCACAATAACAATGGAATAATTTCTGAAGAGTACATTTACAAACACCGTTTATAACGATGTTTTTTTCTTTTTTTTACATTTGTCAGTTTTTTTCCTGTGGTCGCGATGGGCGTGTCGTCTTGTGATTGACGTCACACTACAGGAAGTAAACATTAGCTCATAGTTATCTTTGTGATCGAAATAGCGCAGATATTATTCTATTTTACGAAGGTAAGACCCAATTGTTCGTCATAGTTTGGCGTTATTCAACGCAGAAACCATATTATTATAATTAATACATATGTTCATACTAACCAGTGTCGTAGTTTGCCTCGTTGCAGAGAGAGGCGATTGGTGTATAAACCCAACATTTAGGAATATGTAATTATTAAAACACATTTACCGAATATTAAGACGTGTATCTAAATAGTGTATGTTTCAAACAATTGACATTTGCCAACATGTAATTGCTGTTTGGCAGTTATGTAGTATAATATCACCGCTAGGTGTTAAAACCACATCAGTATTTAAAAATAAAAGATAAACAGGGGAGTTTGGGTCATATTGGTTCAGTACGCCCATATAAGCAATGTAGCAGTTAGCTCATCAATGCAATCTTTTTTCTTTGAGAGGCATCCATCCATCCATCCATGCATCCATCCATCCATGCATCCATCCATCCATTTTCTACCGCTTATTCCTTTTGGGTTCGCGGGGGGCGCTGGTGCCTATCTCAGCTACAATTGGGTGGAAGGCGGCGTACACCCTGGACAAGTCGCTATCTCATCACAGGGCCAATCAGATTGACAGACAACATTCACACTCACATTCACACACTAGGGCCAATTTTAGTGTTGCCAATCAACCTATCCCCAGGTGCATGTCTTTGAGAGGCATTTGGAGCCAAATAAAACATAGCGACAGTGTTGAACAAATTGAAATCAGGCTGGTCATTACAGAAATAATTTTCAAAGTGCAGCACGCAGGATAAATTCGGCCCGCAGCTTGTTTTTGTTGGCTCACGGCATATATACGCGATACATTCAGTATCAATTATACACACACACTGTATATCAGGGGTCACCAACCTTTTCGAAACCACGAGCTACTTCTTGGGTACTGATTAATGCGAAGGGCTACCAGTTTGATACACACTTAAATAAATTGCCAGAAATAGCCAATTTGCTCAATTTACCTTTAATAAATAAATCTATATATATATAAAACATGGAAATTTCTGTCTGTCATTCCGTCGTACAATTTTTTTTCCTTTTACGGAAGGTTTTTTGTAGGGAATAAATGATGAAAAAAATACTTAATTAAACTTTCTAAAAGAGGAGAAAACACAAAAAAATTAAAATTACATTTTGAAATATAGTTTATCTTCAATTTCGAGTCTTTATAATTCAAAATTCAACTGATAAAAATTAAGAGAAAAAATAGCTAATTCGAATCTTTTTGAAAATATTAAAAGAAAATTTAGGGAACATCATTAGTAATTTTTCCTGATTAAGATTCATTTTAGAATTTTGATGACATGTTTTAAATAGGTTAAAATCCAATCTGCACTTTGTTAGAATATATAACACATTGGACCAAGCTATATTTCTAACAAAGACAAATCATTATTTCTTCTAGATTTTCCAGAACAAATTTTTTTAATTAAATTCAAATTACTTTGAAATAACATTTAAATTAGATTCTACAGATTTTCTAGATTTGCCAGAACCTTTTTTGGGAATTTTAATCATAATAAGTTTGAAGAAATATTTCACAAATATTCTTCGTCGAAAAAACAGAAGCTAAAATGAAGAATTAAATTAAAATGTATTTATTATTCTTTACAATAAAAAAAAAAATACTTGAACATTGATTTAGATTGTCAGGAAAGAAGAGAAAGGAATTTGAAAGGTAAAAAGGTATATGTGTTTAAAAATTCTAAAATCATTTTTGAGGTTGTATTTTTTCTCTAAAATTGTCTTTCTGAAAGTTTTAAGAAGCAAAGTAAAAAAATAAATGAATTTATTTAAACAAGTGAAGACCAAGTCTTGAAAATATTTTCTTGGAATTTCAAATTCTTTTTGAGTTTTGTCTCTCTTAGAATTAAAAATGTCAAGCAAAGCGAGACCAGCTTGCTAGTAAATAAATAAAATGTAAAAAATAGAGGCAGCTCACTGGTAAGTGCTGCTATTTGAGCTATTTTTAGAACAGGCTAGCGGGCTACTCATCTGGTCCTTACGCTACCTGGTGCCCGCGGACACCGCGTTGGTGACCCCTGCTGTATATAATCACCTCTAACACAAACCTAGCATGCTGATGTTTTGTTCATATAGGTTTGTTTTTCAGAATCACAATCACTTTTATGCTGCCACACAAGGAATTTGACTTGGTAGACAGTGGTCTCCCCGTTCAAAGCAAGAAATAAAAGAACACACAACTACCAGATAGCGCAGCAGTGCTAATTCTCAGCATTTTAGTTTTACTCATAGTCAATCAATGTTTACTTATATAGCCCTAAATCATTAGTCTTCATCATCAGCAAGATAATGTGGTTATAGTGTCCACGCGCTTTGAGGACCTTGAAGGTACAATACCCGAAACCAGTGAAGTTGGCATGTTGTGTAAATTGTAAATAAAAACAAAATAGGATAATTTGCAAATCCTTTTCAAACTATATTCAATTGAATGGACTGCAAAGACAAGATATTTAATGTTTGAACTGAGAAACAGAATTTTTTGGGACAAATAATCATTAACTTAGAATTTAATGGCAGCAACACCTTGCAAAAAAGTTGGCACAGGGGCATTTTTTACCACTGTGTTACATGGCCTTTCCATTTGTTTGGGAACTGAGGAAACCAACTTTTGTAACATTTCAGGTGGAATTCTTTCCCATTCTTGCTTGATGTATAGCTTAAGTCGTTAAAATTGGTAAATGTTTCATAATGCGCGACACATTTTCAATGGGAGACAGGTCTGGACTACTACCTCGTGCAGTTTTACTACAAAGCCACGCTGTTGTAACATGTGCAGAATGTGACTCGGCATTGTCCTACTAAAATAAGCAGGCACGTCCATGATAACGTTGCTTGGATGGCAACATATTTTGCTCCAAAATTTGTATTTACCTTTTCAGCATTAATACTTCCTTCACAGATGTGTAAGTTACCCATGCCTTGGGCACTAATCACAGATGCTGGCTTTTGAACTTTGCACCTAAAATGTTTCGGATGGCCCATTCCGTCTTTGGTCCGGAGGACACGACATCCACAGTTTCCAAAAACGATATGAAGTGTGGACTCATCAGACCACAGAACACTTTTACACTTTGCATCAGGCCATCTTCGATGAGCTCGGGCCCAGCGATACCAGCAGCGTTTCTGGGTGTTGTTGATAAATGGCTTTTGCTTTGCATAGTAAAGTTTTAACTTGCACTTACATATGTAGCGGCAAACTGTAGTTACTGACAGTGGTTTTTTGAAATGTTCCTAAGCCCATGTGGTGACATCCTTTACACAGAGATCTCGGTTTTAGATGCAGCACCGCCTGAGCGATCAAAGGTCACGGGCATTCAATGTTGGTTTAGATCCTTACTGCTTACATGAGTGATTCCTCCAGATTCTCTGAACCTTTATTACGGACCGTAGATGGGGAAATCCCTAAATTCCTTGCAATACCTGGTTGAGAAATGTTGTTCTTAAACAATGTGCTTATGCATTTGTTCACAAAGTGGTGACTCTCACCCTATTGTGAATGACTGAGCATGCATTTACAATGTATACCCAATCATGGCACCCACCTGTTCCCAATGAGCCTGTTCACCTCTGGGGTGTTTCAAATAAGTGTTTGATGAGCATTCCTCAACTTTTTCATTCTTTTTTGCCTCTTGTGCCATCTTTTTTGAAACATGTTGCAGGCATCAAATTACAAATGAGCTCATATTTGCAAAAGTTTTCTAGTTCACACGTTAAGTATCTTGTCTTCGCAGTTTATTCAATTGAATATAGGTTGAAAAGGATTTGCAAATCATTGTATTCTGTTTTCATTTACGATTTACACAACTTGCCAACTTCACTGGTCTTGGGTTTTGCACATACTGTCTAACATCCATACATACACAGTCACACACACACATATATATATATATATATATATATATATATATATATATATATATATATGTATATGGCTTCACGGTGGAAGATAGGTTTGTACGTCTGCCTCACAATACGAAGGTCCTGCAGTCCTGGGTTTAATCCCAGGCTCGGGATCTTTCTGTGTGGAGTTTGCATGTTCTCCCCGTGAAAGCGTGGGTTCCCTCCGGGTACTCCGGCTTCCTCCTACTTCCAAAGACATGCACCTGGGGACAGGTTGATTGGCAACACTAAATTGGCCCTAGTGTGTGAATGTGAGTGTGAATGCTGTCTGTTTATCTGTGTTGGCCCTGTGATGAGGTGGCGACTTGTCCAGGGTGTACACCGCCTTCCGCCCGATTGTAGCTGAGATAGGCGCCAGCGCCACCCGCGACCCCAAAAGGGAATAAGCGGTAGATGGATGGATGGATATATATATATATATATATATATATATATATATATATATATATATATATATATATATATATATATATATATATATATATATATATATATATATATATATATATATATATATACACATGTATATATATATACAATAATAATTACACACACACACACAGTATTGTGTGTGCTGTGGATTGGCAAAAAATTATTAGATATACATAAATATAAAAATATATCTACTGTTTGTTAATGTTGGTCAATGTAGCGGTACTTAGAGAGACAAGGTTTTTTTTGAGGTGGTACTTGGTGAAACAAGTTTGAGATCCACTGCGATAGATGACACACATCTTTGAGCCGCAAGTTTATGGCTCTTCTGGCCAAATCTGAACATTTGTGGTTTTAGAAGGCACAAAAAAAATAAAATAAAGGATGCCTGCTCGCTAAGTAGGGACTTTTTTTTATTTTTTTCACTTAGCAAACAGACAAATCTTGTCTTCCATATGCATACTGTATCTATTTGCGCACTAAATCCAAAAAACAAAAATGACACAATCCTGCATAAATCAGTAGCCAAAAGAGGGGCCTTTTAGACATTTTATTACTATTAATAATATTTAAATGTAATATAAAATATAAAATAATAATACACAATATGTTAACAATATAATAATGATATACAATATAATAAGTAAAGATGTATAAATAATCAATTTATAATTAAATCCTAGCCCCTGAACCAAATCAAACTGTGAGGTTTTAAAAGATTCCCACCTTTATGAAGTAACGAACACATTTAATTGATCTAATTTGAGATGCACCTCCAATTGCCCATGCTCTCTTTTATTAATGATGTACGTAATGCATAGTGTTGATTTTTTTCTAGATGGCGTGAGCGGCACTTTTCATCGTGACAGCGTCAAGCCAACCCTCAAAGCATGGCGGAGGTGCTTGGACAGAAGTGTTTGGTGGTCTTGGGTGTACTGCTGACTTGGCTGGTGCTTTTTCATCTGCTTGTTAATATCTGGCTGCTGTGCATGTTCACCAGCCTGCTGGTGGTACTTGGTGGGTGGCTTGGCTCACAGGCGATTTTGGAATCCAACAGCGTGATTCACTTGGAGAGATTTATCACACTGGAACAGGTAAATCACTGTGCACCTTTCACTTTAATGAATATTGTAGGTTAGATTAGATAGTACTTTATTTATTCCGTCAGGAGAGTTCTTTCAGGAAAATTACAATTTTCAGCACAATCCCATTCAAGATCAAACAAACATTACAGGGAGACAGAACAGGATTGCTGACGGGTCTGCCGGCTTCAGCGCCCTTACAAAAAAGATGAGATACAGGTAAACAAGGGGAGGGGGAATGGGAGAAAAAATAGAAGATTGTAGCAGTGATATTCAAAGGTTTTTTTTGATTGACTACAAGTAAATGTTGCTCATGTACATGTATTTAAATATACCATTATGAATGATTGGGTCCACTCTGAATAGAAAACAATGAACAAATTACAAGAAAAAAAGTATTTTCGGAAGGGAAAACCTTCAAATAACGTTACGCAACAATTTTTCATCTACAATCATAAATGGCTTTAATTGATTACCAAAAATGCTTGCTTACAGGAAGTTGCTGTTTGTGTTGCCCAACATGTGTTTGCTGTGCTGTAATTGTTCAGTTTCCGCTGTTATTATTAAGTTAGTGTCAAGCGGGATTTAAGATTGCTATAATGGCTGAGGGTGTGAGTGGCCGCACTTATACTAAACTATAAAGTTAAGGACCATAGAAATGCATACAGTTACAATGTGGTACATCACACACTGTATTTATAAATTCACATCTTGTCCAAAAAGGTATAGAAAGAAGTATAATTTATTTAATCCTACCCATTTTTGAGTTCATAACAATTTTTCACACATTTGTTCAACCAATCTTAAACACACGCAAAAAACTAATGAAATAAATCAATAAATAAGGAATCTAAAAAGTTCACATATGAGTATGTAGTTCTTAACTAGTTGTGATTAACATATTTGCTGAATATGTGATAAATGATAGATTATGTCACATTTATCAATAATCGTAGGGTCAACATTTTTATTAGGAATACCGGTATTCTTCTTCTTGTACTTTGTTAACACTTTGAGTTTGAACAACTTCTTGAATTATACTTGTACATTGTTTGAGGTATTTGCCTAATCCGTTCCATAATTTACTTCTAGATACTGGTATGCCAAAGGTTTAAAGTGTTGTACGTACATACACATGTTGTAAGTAATATGTTTCCCTAAAGTGTATACATCTCCACTTTTGTTGAGAATAAGTTGTTGTACGTTATTTGGTAGTAGGTTATTGTTAGCTTGGTACATAATTTAGCTGTTTGCAAAAGTACCTAATTAATGAATTTCATAATTTTTGATACCGTTTGTTATTATACCTACACATTTGATTTATGTTACCCTTTTAATGGCTATGCTGTTTATTGGACTGTGTTTCTTACTCTTACCAAATAGCATTGTTTTAGTTGTAATTAGATTCAACATAACCGACCTCCCTGTGGATTGCACTCTCACATTATTAACCGTACCCACTCTTCATCCATTTCACCGGTAACCTAGGGGTGGGGTTCCGACCTTGGCGGTCCCTCCCACGGTTTCTCATTTTTCCCCATAGGGTTGAGTTTTTTTTCTTGCCCAGATGTGGGATCGGATCTAAGGATGTCGTTGTGGTTTGTGAATCCCTTTGAGGCATTTGTGATTAAGGGCTATATAAATAAACTTTGATTGATTGATTGATAGATAATGTTTTTGTCAAAACTTCTCTTTAATTCATTGATTACTTTTGTTATTATTTGTGTCGGCTTTAGTGTGTTCTCTCCTGAGCAAAATTCATATTGTCTGCAAATAGTACTAACTTAAGTGCTTTGTAACTTTACAAATGTTGTTTGGATAGGGATTGAACATTTCTCGTCCCAGTGTTGATCCTTGGGTTACTCTGCAAGATAGAGTATTCATACAGTATTTAAATATATATTTAGTAGGTAAGAACATTTGATTGACAAATTATATCCATCAGAATAATGTAATTAGCATTGATTTCCACAAATGTTTAGTCAGTCAATAATGACGTGAGAATTAATGCAATTATTGAAACAATTTTTGTAAACAAAACAAATAAGTAATTCAATCTAAGAAGTCAGTGTTTTTCTTTATTGATAAACCTCTATCTGCTTCCATCAAAATCAGTTTCTAACATACTTATTTGCCGTCTACTGTACAGAATACGATAATTATAACCAGTTTTAATAATAAACTGCGGTAAAACTGCCAACGGTTAGTCTTACTGTTTTAAATAAAAATGAACCAAAACCGTGATTGATAACCACACTTACATAGACTTAGGAACCAGTGAAACTGTTAATTTACTAGAGTAGCAAGATATCGTGCTAATCGCAAGCTAGCTTCAACATGAATACAAGAGACATTAATGAATTTTCTTAGTATAGGCATCACACCCCAATCCAAACGTGTTAAAACAAATTACTGTCTGAGCAACTAAGCTATTCAATTTTGCACATTAAAACTACAGGCTGTTCTCATAGGTCGCACTTGACTTCACATAAATCTCACGTGTAAACCTTGATAAACATATTTAAACACTCAAATAACAATAATGTGGTTCTTAAGAAGCAACAATTGTGTGTATATGTTTATTCTTCCAAGGAAAGTATAGTGTGTGTCTATTTATTTATTCTAAAAAACTTGCACGATCAACATTACTACGACATAATTGACAACTGTGATAATTTCGGTCACAAAAGCTATGATGTGATATTTTTCATATAATTACATCTACAGAGTTGTTGCGGCAACCTACAACCATTGACAGTCCCAATTATGGCGTCACATTGGTGCCAAAAATCCAAGCGCATAAAAACTGTTATCGTGCGCTGATTCTCTTCGTGCGTGCGCGCAGTATCTATGTGAGCGTGCGCCGTCTTCGTTTTGGCACTAGTCTTAGACGGCCCCTCCTTTCTGATTGAAAAATGCTCAGGGCCAATCAGAAGTATAGCAGGGCGGGTCATCGTCAATATGTATCAAGATTTACGGTAGCTGAGATAGGCGCCAGCGCCCCCCGCGTCCCCAAAAGGGAATAAGCGGTAGAAAATGGATGGATGGATGGATTTACGGAGGAAGAAGTGGATAAAAAAATGTCAGCTGAAAATTAGGTAAGTTGAGGGACACAGTTACTTACAATATTGAACTGGTTTGGAGTGATTGTAAGGGTATATGTAAAATTGTAAATATTGAATGTATGCCACAATGTGGGACTATTAATTTTCTTTCCTCTATCTACTTTAAGTTTACAACAGAGTCTACCCGAACCCACTTATCTATGCGTACTTCATATCAGGACCACATGATTAGCATATGGGCCTAATTATTGATGTTATGATTGCAATTACTATTTTAGTAGAATAATGAATGACAGGTTATCACTACAATTAATGAATATGGTTTTAATATTACTATAAAAAGTATTTAGGTTTCTGCAAACAACTCAAACTATGGAAAATTAGATATCAGCCCAGATCAGTATAGATGGCAGAGTTAAAAATATGTATCTAAAAGAACAAAAAAAAAACTAGCTCCATACATTAGGCAAATAAATCCGAGAGATAATAGTGTAAGTCTTACTTGGTCAGCCATGATAGCCCCATTAAAAACGTGATTTCCTTTCTTTTAATCCCAGGGAACTGCCATGGACCTTTCATCATAGATACGAATAAACACTCAATGTTTCTCCAGCGTAGCGGCCATCTTACCTCGGACAGCTGGTCCCGATCATTTTATTGATGTCAATGGTACATGTACTATTTAAATATACCTATACATACAATAATCTGACATTTATAACAAATCAAACCGTTCGGAATTTAGTTGAAAATTGAGCAAGTTATGGTTATTTAAATAGTACATGTTCCTTGACATCTATGTACTGGGCGGGGCCAGCTCCCTGAGGTAAGATGACCCGCCCTGCTATGCGTATGAAAAATGCTTGGAGCAAATGAAAAATGCTCAGAGCCAATCAGAAAGAAGGGGCCGTCTAAGCATACCCGCCCCCAAAGTGCCAAAACAAACATGACAGTGTGAGGAGAGATGCCAGGAGTACACAGAGAGCGCACAGACCGAGACGGCGCGCGCACAATAACAGCACACGCGCGCAAGAAGGTGTTGTGCGCGCGCACGAAGTGGAGAATAAGCGCGCGATAACAGTTTTTATGCGCTTGGATTTTTGGCACTAATGTGACGCCATACCCAATATATTGATTTTATTAGCGAGGACAAACAGGTGGTGCCAAATATATTTGTGGCAGTCCAAATTTATTGCAATTTTCTTTACCAATATTGAAAATAAAAAATTGTAAGTGAAGAATAGTATATATACGAAGATAAATGTTTTTCTCCCACATCAAGATTAATTGTTTTAATTACAAAGACGGACAATACAGTAACAGCATTGACTCCGACAACAAACTGTAAATCATTCATTTAAACAGCAAAAGTTTTTACGCAAACTACACCAACATCAAACATTTTTTGATCAATTCGACAGCCCATTCAAAGTGATCGCTATCTCAGAGACTTTGATTGAAGATAAGAAAGTAATAGACTTTGATCTACAAGGATATGAACTCGGGGGGCGGTGTTGGGTGGTAGCGGGGGTGTAGCCCGGAAGAGTCAGCGCTGCGGATTCTGGGTATTTGTTATGTTGTGTTTATGTTGTGTTACAGTGAGGATGTTCTCCTGAAATGTGTTTATCATTCTTGTTTGATGTGTGTTCACAGTGTGGCGCATATTTGTAACAGTTTTAAAGTTGTTTGTACGGCCACCGTCAGTGTGACCTGTATGGCTGTTGACCAAGTATGTCCTGCAGTCACTATCATATGTCTGTCGAAGCCAAACACATCACACGTGTAAGTCGGCTCGCAGAAGGTTTGGTGAATGAGCGCACGCAGAGGGTGATAAAGCGCCGTCACGGTATGCTCGTGATATATTTGCCCGGGCAAACAACGGGTCAATCCTACGAGAAGGTCATCGAAAGTCTCGCGGTAAAACCGGTAGGATCGGTAAGTATGTTGCTAGGGTGTGATAGCCATTCATAGAAGGTGAACCCAGTTTGCACCAAGATCCTGCATCCAGTGGCCCCCCGGTAAAGTGAATGTGAGACCCTTGATCCTAACAATTCAGAAAAAATCTGTAAAATAATGGTATTTATCTGTGGAACTGCCAGCACTGTCACTTCATTAAAGGTGGTTGATCGTAATAATTTGGATAAACTCTGTAGAATAAAGGTATTTTTCTGCAGAACTGTTTGCATCGTCACTTTATTAAAGGTGGTTAATCGTAATAATTTAGTAAAAATCTGTAAAATTACGATATTTCTCCGCAAAACGTTTCATGAAAATTTCTGTAAATATAATGTTTTTGATTGTTATTTGGTTTACAATGTTTTACTTTAATTTTATGGTTTTCATTTGGCAGCCGAAGCTGCCAGTAGATGACCGTTTTTTTTTTTACATAATTTTTTTTAACAGCACATTCACCATTTTATGTACTTTCTATTGAATATAAACAAAACTACACACAGTATTTACTAGGGGTGTAACGTTACGTGTATTTGTATTGAACCGTTTCGGTACGGGGGTTTCGGTTCGGTAGGGGGGTATACCGAACGAGTTTCTAAGCTAAAGTCTTACCAAGCTGCTTTGCTTCTTCTGCCTCTGTCTCAGCATCCAGCATTGTCCCACCCACACAACCATTTGATTGGCTACATATATGCGGTAACAGCTAATCAGCAGTGCGTATTCAGAGCGGTAACATCCAATTAGCAGTGTGTATTCAGAGCGCATGTAGTAAATGCTTCAGCGTCGAGCAGAAAGGTGTTTAGCAGGTGAGCATAAGGCAGCGTACTCTACCCAAATGATAATAAACACCTCCAAGTCAACTACTACTAACATCACTATCAACCCATTGACCTTCTAGAAACTTAAACTGCAGCTCAGCTTGCTCGCAGTTCTGGCGTGAGGTGAAGGCTAATTAACTTTTAGCGTAACGTTAGCTCATTTTGCTGTGTGTGTGTCTGTGTGTGTGTGCGCGCGCGTGTGTGTGTGTGTGTGTGTGTGTGTGTGTGTGTGTGTGTGTGTGTGCGTGTGTGTGTGTGAGAGTGTGAGTGTGTGTTTTACAGACAGAACAGCTTTGAAAAGCAGGGTCCCTGCTATCACATGTTGATAAAAATATAACATTTACATAATAAAAATCAACTACAGGCTTCCCAAATGCTGTGATAAATTAGGCATGATGAGTTGACTTGAAACTGTTTAATGTTGCTTTTTTTCCATGTAGAAGATAAGTTTTGTCATTTTATTTAATCCGAGCAACAATTTGAGGCAGTTTAATGTTGATTAACGTGGGCAGAATTATTATAGTGTTCCCAATGTTAAAAGGATAAAGCCATTGTTTACAAATTTGGTAAATAAATAACCAAAACATTTATATTTTGTTGTTTTTTTACTGTACCGAAAATGAACATAACCGTGATTCCTCAACCGAGGTATGTACTGAACCGAAATTTTTGTGTACCGTTACACCCCTAGTGTTTACTGATTATGCCTGATATATATGTTTTTTACTTTATATAGTCACTTCCAATAGCATTCTACTCATTGCTGTTTTCTCTATTTTAGATTCCTTCCACTGAGGAGGATAAGCATGACTTGGATCAAGAGATTTATAATACTGTGGGGAAAATCATCAGGGACTTTGTTTCCTCCTGGTACTCGACTGTGTCCTCTGAGAGTGGCTTTGAAAAGGAGGTTGAAGAGGCTATGATATCCATGGGCATTGAGCTGAAAATGCGTGCAAAGCAGCTGGACAGAAAGGTAGAGATTATTTTGAACATGTCAAATATGAGTCAACACGAAACAAGTTTTTTTCAAATGTTTTAAAAACAAACAAAAAAACAAAACTTTTGTGGCATTAAGCTGTCAGACTTCGGGCCTGTGTTCTTTCGTTCCCGGATAGATATCCAAACAGAATTAATTCTCAAAACCTTATGCTGGTAGAGGATTTTGAAGACCGGATTAGTTCAATGTACACTCATTAAATATGATTGTTCAGAATAAGAAATATCTTATAAATAATAATAAAAACAACTATTCAATTTGTATGGTGAAACTTAGTTTTTTTTTTATTATTGTAAAATCCAGAAATTTGTGCTATACTTGCTAGGAACCGCAGCGCCCTATAGCTGTTTTTTTAGGAAGATATTACATGAATTAAACACGTTTGTGTAACATAAATTGAACTTGTAAGAAAAAAATATATGGTTTGCAAAACAGAGGAACAAATCTTGAACCTTGATTTAAAATATTTATTATATCTTAGTCGTAATATAATTTTTAAATAATACAAAAAAAAAAAATAGTACCAAAGAACCTTTTACCCTGAGGAATCCTACCAGGGGCATAAATATAATATTACAGTGGTACTTCAACGTATGAGTAATTTTAAATGCGAGCCTTTTCTCCGCTTTTTGTTATGCATTAAGTGCTTTATAAAGAACGTTACTACGGTATAGTAGTTTGCTGTCATAATGTAAGTTACGAGCATTTTCGGCACTGCTTGAAGTAGTAATTGTCCACTGCCCAGAGCCAGAGATCGACACAATCCTGCTCTCCAACCACCAGAACAATGAAAGTTAGTGCTAACGAACTGAAAAGGCAGAATATTTTTCTTAGTTCAAGAAGTACATCAGAGATTTTAGTACATAATCATTATGTAAAGCAAATTGGTCTGGTTAGAATTAAAATATAGCCCTCCATCCATCCATCCATCATCTTCCGCTTATCCGAGGTCGGGTCGCGGGGGCAGCAGCCTAAGCAGGGAAGCCCAGATCTCCCTATCTCCAGCCACTTCGTCTAGCTCTTCCCGGGGGATCCCGAGGCGTTCCCAGGCCAGCCGGGAGACATAGTCTTTCCAACGTGTCCTGGGTCTTCCCCGTGGCATCCTACCAGCTGGACGTGCCCTAAACACATCCCTAGGGAGGCGTTCGGGTGGCATCCTGACCAGATGCCCGAACCACCTCATCTGGCTCCTCTCGATGTGGAGGAGCAGCGGCTTTACGTTGAGCTCCTCCCGGATGGCAGAGCTTCTCACCCTATCTCTAAGGGAGAGCCCCGCCACCCGGCGGAGGAAACTCATTTCGGCCGCTTGTACCCGTGATCTTATCCTTTCGGTCATGACCCAAAGCTCATGACCATAGGTGAGGATGGGAACGTAGATCGACCGGTAAAATATAGCCACAAGCAATATTTAGTTTGCATTTGTATTGACTTGAGATGTCAAATATAAAACAAATAAGATATATTATTTTCAGATGCCTTCCTGTGCATTTTTCACTGACCAGATTGCACCTTAATTCAAATAAGAAGTTATTCCATATCAATCCTACACCTTTTTTGACTTGTGGGATAATAAGAAGATGTGATTAAATGTTCAATCAATAAATTACTGCATTCAAACTTACGCATTGACATGGCAGTAATTGTCTCTCAATTAATTCCAATATTATCTTACTGTATTACTGTTTCTATCTTTCTAAAAAACAAACAAAAAACTAATTAACTCCCCATTAACCATAAAATTCCAGTTTCCTATTCTAGGGTAAGTCAAGTCAAATTTCAGGTTATACTCAGAAATTGTTGAACCTCCCACCTGAAATACATTCCTGTTGTATAGAAAAACACAATACAATAAAAAAAACAAAAAAAAACCTTGATCTCCAAGTAAGGCGGGTAGGGTCTTTTAAATCAGGATTAATTAAAAAAATAAAAAGGGACGCTGATGAAGAACAACAAACAATGCGCTGTTTATAACTGCATGTCTGATCAACTATGTATGATCAACTATCTAGGGAACAATTTGCTTTTGAAGCCAGCCGGGCTCCAGACACTGTAATAAACGTAAATTTAGAATGATGAATTTAGAATGACCTTTTTTGGCATTTTGTATTGCTGCAGGGACTGACCCAAAGGATCTTGGAGCTGTTTGGTTGCCATCTACAGGACTACCTTAGAGCCAGGGATCTGGTTATCCAGCAGCAGGTTTCTTCAAGAAGGAGCAATAACAGCAAGAAATTGTGGATGGCGTATTCTGGTATTACTACAACTCATTTTGTCATGACCAGTGAGGCAGCAGAAGTCGATTACACACGAGCAATGGTGGACTTACTGCTGCATGTTTTAGTGCCGCGGCCTTACTTGGAAACACGCACTGGACAATTTGTTGTTGGAGAGCTCATCACTTGCAACGTCTTGCTCCCCCTTTTTGATAAATTGTCTGACCCTGACTGGCTGAATCTTCTCGTGATGGAAATATTTGGCAGATCTACTAAAGCAAAGGCGATGAATGGAGAAGAGCGCGTAAATTCATCATTAGCCCCAACACCTACAGAAATAAAACTCACTCTTTCGCAAGAGACCACTTTGGCATTTCAGAATAATACTGATGTCTGTCTGCCAAAAGCTCAAACTGAAACAGGAACCCATGCAGATATGGCCATGCATGAACTAGCGGTATTTGATAGGGATGAGTCAGAGATTGTGGACTGTCAAAAGACCAATACTGAAGATGAGACAATTCATTTGTTCTCAAGAAATTTGGTGAGAAGAAGCAAATCAAATCTATTTTACCAAGAACATGATTCTGATTTGGACTCTCCGTTAAGTGACTACAAACAGAGTTCCATTGACTCGCTGGTCATGATCGGACAAGAGGAGAGCTTTTATGACCAACAGAAAATATGTGGTACATCTGTTGACAGCAACAATAGCAATGACTTGGAGGATGTTTGCTTCATTCAAGAAGGTGGCTCTTGTCTTAGAGGGGCAAATTCAGAGACATTAGAGTATCTGAATGACCCAATGGAAAAGAGTGCAGAGAGCACTCCCATCGGTAGCCTTCAAAACCTTGAGAGTGAAGGTAGCTTTGCTTCAACAACGCTAGTGGGGGAGTTTCCTCTGGTTGTAGAACCGCCTGGGAACACCAATGAAGGTATTGTCATGAGCCCAGTACCAGGTTCCTCACCCTTACCTTCATTTAGTTTTGAGCCACTTATCAGCCCTGATGGACCAATCATTATCCAAAACCTTCGAATAGCTGGAACCGTCACAGCTAAGGAACACCGTGGCACCGGCTCACACCCTTACACTCTTTACACCATCAAGGTAAGAACTGTATTCATTTTGTTAATGAAGTACAGTCGACCAACGATGAAGTTTATACAGTGAATATTGCAATCTGTTTTGTTGTGTTGACTTTCAGTATGAGACAGCGATGAGTTGTGAAGCCACTGTGCAAATCCAACCATGCTCTGAGGATGGCAACACATTGCACATAGGTTTCGAAAGCTCTTCTTCTATTCAGCCTGTGGCCTATCACATGGTCAACAGGCGATACAGTGAATTTCTTAACCTCCAAACAAGAGTGGAAGAGAAAACAGACCTAAAGAAATTAATCAAAGGTATATTTGGATGTATTAATGTATCTTGTCAAGTTAAATCTTAGGCTCAATTCAAATACCTCCTCCTGTTTTTGTGACCTACCTCCTTGGTTTTGCTCGTTCATGTCAATCAAGAGGCGTTCAAATTTTCTGTCAGGTAGTGGGGAATGGTGAAGTACCAAAGACCCCTTTGCCCTGGGAGATTCCACAAGGGGCATGTACACCCTGTCTTTCCAAAATGTATATGGTTAATTCTATTTATTTGCGAAGTTTATACATTTCTCATAGTTTTTAGTAAATCATCCATTTTCTTTTGCTTATTCGGGTGCGGGTTGACTTCAGTAGGGAAATCACATCTTCAAGTTCCATTCAAGGCGTTTCCAGGCCATCTGTGGAACATAACCCCTCCAGTGTGTCCTAGATCTCCTGGCTGTGCATGCCAGTAACACCTAACCAGGAAGGCGTCCAGGAGGCATCCAGATGAGATGGGAAGGAGCAGGGGCTTTACTTTGATGTTGATCCAGTACCTCCTGTTTTTTTGCACAAGAACCAGAATAATTACTCAGTGCAAAGACAGTGTATTGCTTCTTGGCTCTAAAGTTTTTCTTTAATTTGACTTTACTTTTTATAAATCAAGGTTTCAAAAAGCAGGGTGCAAAGATAAAATTATTTTAGAAAAGAAAGTCAACAAGGCAAACAATGTGATGCTGGAATGTCTGAAGGATTCTTTTTGTTCCTAGATTGCAGATGAAACTATATTCATAATACTTGTATTTTGTTTATGTTAAGTATTTGAACTAAAATTCAATATTTCAATATTTTGAAGGTGTAAAGGGTCCAAAGAAAATATTTCCTGATATGCCATTTGGAAACATGGACAGTGATAAGATCGAGGCTCGAAAAGGAATGCTTGAGACGTATCTCAAGGTGCATAATTCATTTACTTTTTATGAAATTACTTACTTTCTTGTAGGCTTAATGTACTTTTATTCACAGAAATTTTTCAATTGTTTTTTTCAGCATCTCTGTGCTATACCCGAAATAGCCAACAGTGAACAGATGCAAGAGTTTCTGGCTCTGAATACGGATGCCCGGATTGCCTTTGTCAAAAAACCTTTTATTGTGTCACGCATTGACAAGGTGAGTCACTGGCCATATTTTCATTAAATAAGTCAAGTGTTTAAGTAATAATTGTAATTATCCTAGAAACAAACATACCTTTTATCTAAATTATAGGGTGTCTAGATTTGTTATCAAATATTGGTTCGTTATCAGCAAAAAAAACAAGTATGCAATTATATCGGCTTGCATCTATAACCTCCGATATAAGCGCTTCGATGCAAACAGTACTGCAGTGCATTTACTAGCGCAACAGCCATTTAACAGCTAAATGTCCTCCACAAGGTTGATCTTTTCTGTAATTTTAGTGAACACTGTGGGCTATAGGCTATTAGGAGCTAGCAGCTACACAACATTTAAGCACACAATAACACACAAGGTAGACATATATAATAAATGTCCTTAATTAAACAATACCACAATATAAATCAAGACATTTGTGAATACAAATAAGTATTAATTAATTATCATCGCGGTTACAAAGTCTCAAAGGCGAAAGCATATTAGAAAGTATTCAGTTACAAACGTGTCTGCATCATTTGACTTACTGCGTCTGCGTCATGAACTAAATACTGGTAAAATAGGTGTCTTTTTAAAAATCAATTACCACTCTATTTCAGCATAGGGGGGACCTCTGATGATTTTGTATCTATACTTAAAACACCGCCTTGTGGTTTAATATATATTGGAAATACTTTGGTGTAAATTTTGTGTGAATTGTGGCAAGGTAAAACAATATTTTTTTAAAAACAGTAAATACATTCACCCAATCACAACATTAGGTATACCTGCCTACTCCGATCGATACAGCACTGCTTCAAAAAGTGCTGATTTTAGCAGCATTTATGTCACTGTATGTTGCAGGTCAGTGATATTATGTGCATGCCAAGATTAGATGAAAATAATACTTTATCTGGCCTTCTCTTATGTTTCCCTAAACCAAGTAGTAATGTCGATTTTTGTCAGTTACTTTTTAAAAAGTAATCTGATTACTAATTATACCTTTGAAGAGTAACTTAGTTACCTTACCGAATGCTGTTTTATTTACACGTTATTGTAAATGGGTAAATGGGTTGTACTTGTATAGCGCTTTGCTACCCCTTTTTAAGGAGCCCAAAGCGCTTTGACAGTATTTCCACATTCGCCTATTCACACACACTTTCACACACTGATGGCGGTATACGTTAGATTATTAGTTTCATTTTGTTGCCAACACGGAGTGTAGAAAAAACCTTAATACTCCTTAACTTTAGCTGACAAAGTCCAAAATAATGTCTGTGTATTTTTAGATCCTCTTTAAATTGGACGCCATGGACTTTCTGAACTGTAGCAGAAATAAGTAATAGTAATTATAATACAAAATAATAAGTTGTTGTAATAATGTATGAGTAATAGTGCTGCCAAAAAATAGATGCAGACTCAATGAAGGACCCACAAACATTTTCATTAACTTTTCATTACTTGAACATATTCTAATTGAAATCATTGCTCTGTCATAGTAGATAATTATGGTCAGATCACGGGCATATTTGGGGTCTCAACACAAAACTAGTCACTGAAGCTCGCCACATAACAAAAACAATGTATAATTTACCATATTGTCACTACCACGCGAGCTGCACATTACTGCACAATTATCACCTATCCCAACTGTTACTGTAATTGATGGGAACAATTATCAACATCTGGTATAGTTTACTTTTTTGAGCACATAATACTCCAATATTTGTGATTAAACACGTCACTCTTCACGTCATTTATGCATCTTACACCGCTGCAGAGCACATACATTTAGTGTCACTGAAAAAAAGGTTGACACCACGAATAGTTTTATTAAAAACTCTTTATTTTTCTCTTGTCCGCTTTACTTGGTTGATTCCGCTTCATTTTCATAAAAATATATTTTGATCTCCCTGCACATGCCATTAATACGAAATGGTCCATTACATAAGAAAAAAGAAGGGGAGGCAATTTAAAATCTATTAGGATTGATTTAGCATTTTGATCCATTATTATGAGCACAAATTAAGACAAAATATACAGATAATTGTTTTGAATAAGAGAACATTTATTTATTGTTTTTATGAAACATTTAGGGGTCCCTATATCATGGCATGTTGCCCTAGGGCGTGCCACATTTTGAGTTTGTTAGTGTTTTCCTGTGTTTAGTGCTGCAGTTCCTGTCCTGTGCTTTTCCTTTGGTGGCACTTTAGTTTTTGCAGCGACTTGACACCTGCCTTTGAGCGCTGTTCCCCGCACTTGTTTTGTGTCATCAAACAGCACTATTTAAGTTGAGTTTTGGCCACCATTTTTTGTCGGGACCAAAATAAAAGCACAGGACAGTAACTAAAGCACTAAACACCCGAAAACTCAAAATAAGGCACGACCACCCTAAAAATCTTGTGGCCTAGGTAACTTTCAGTTTACCTAATTGTACACTCCTGGGTCTGGTCACCGCTTTTTGAATTAACCTTGTGCTGAAAACGTGACTTGTGGCGATTATGCAGTCAGTCCTCGGGACTCAAGAAGAGAACAAACACATATTTTTGCTAAGTAAAATTACAAAAATGGTAACGCACAGTGACTTTGGATAAGTAACTTTAATCTGATTACTGGTTTCGAGTTAGTAATGCTGGTCAGCTCAATAGAGGAGGAGACTTCCCGAGACAACATGTCCAGGTATGACTCCATATGTACATCCGCCAATGTGTGACGTCACAGATTCCCTAGTGTCCCAAATACTCAAAAACCTCGCGAACAGATGCATCCAAAACAGCGAGCCAGTTCACGGCCAAATGCTGCAACATTTGACGATTTAGCTTTGTTTAATGTTAGTATCCAACATTGTAGCAATTATTATTAAAAAAAGACTAAATTCATTATAGGTCCCCTTTGAAGACCGCATAAGTCCATTCCAGACCGGAAATACAAATGGTGAGAGTATTTCATACCTACCGTTGTTCCCTGTTTGAGTAATTTACCTTGATCAAGTCATTTCTAACATTCCACACTACAAAATAATAAAAGTATGCATGCGGCATGGCTCAGTTAGTTGAGCGGCTATGCCAGCAACTTAACGGTTTCAGGTTAGATTCCAGCTTCAGCCATCCTAGTCACTGCCGTTGCGTCCTTGGGCATGTCACTTTACACACCTGCTCTCAGTGCCACCTACTCTGGTTTAAATTTAGCTTAAAGATGTATATAGTAGGTTTTGCTATATAAAGCACTTTGAATCTGAAGAGAAAAAACGCTATATAAATATAATTCACTTCACAAGATTCATGCTGATATCGTATCGGATCAATATCAGAAATGTCAAAGTTTTATCGAGACACGATAAACATTATTATTATTAACAATTTCAATAGGGATTGAATATATTAAAACTAGATTAGACATTTTACATAGTGACATCCAACTAAAACATTTACATTACCATTGTGTTGAAGTGTTTTAAGTGCAGAAATATGATGAATGCAAAGAACTGTATTGTTTGGTGTATTTTTTCATAAATAATATTGTTTACTTTGTAATTGATGTCATATTAATGCAGATTGTGATGAATGCAATTGTGGACACCCTGAAAACCGCTTTTCCTCATTCGGAGCCACAGAGCCCAACTGAGGAAAATGAAGGCGAGGTGATCTTGGACAAAAAGAGCAAGTATGTGATTCTCACCCCGAGGGTGGGGATTATTGAGACTCTTACTCAATAGTTTTCGGTTTACCCAAGACTCAGTTTACTCTATTAGGAACTAAAAACTTAAACGCGACTGAGCTTAGCCGGTTTGAAATAAAAAGGTTTTCTCAATCTGCATCACTTCACCTGACAACCTAACGTCATATAATGTTCTTCACACTTTGAAAACCCTCTGCATTTAAAGTTTCAGACATGTGTAATGTTTTTTCATCAGCAAATAGTGTATGAATTTGCTCATGTTACAAATGATCATCTTTCTAAAGAAAAGATATGGCCAAGTAAAGCAAGGTGAACTACCAGTGAAGACCTTGTAGGTTTAGGAAGTTGTAGCATTGTCTTTGGTGCTAATACGGATTAACACATGTTGTATGTTATCACATTTATACACAATTTTTTAGGAAAATGTTTTCTGAATAATCAGAATCACACAAATTTGGCTTTTGGGTTAAATATCAGGTTGAACCTAAAATGCCTAAAAAAGTTTTTTTTAGGTTATCTTAATTTGACCCTAAAACATTTGAATGCTCATGTCCAACTGTTCAATTACTTTTTCCACAACTTGGTGTCTAACAAGGAACTGAATAGCAACATTCACAACGATGTGGGATCCATGAATGACCCAATTCATTTCTTGGTTCAATTAAAATAGCTTTTTTAAAAGTCCTCTTCATTACCGTTGAGTATTGTTAATTTTAGACATTATCCAATCCCAGTGCCAATGCTAAAACTGTACTTAAAAAAAGGAAACGTACACATTTGTCTAAAAACAATGCCTCTTTTCCTTTTGAAATTTGAACAGATTAGTAATTTAGATAGGCTTACTTCAATGGTATAAATGAAACCATAACTAAATTTGCAAATTAAACCAATATTCATAAGAATTTGCCACAGCAAATTCAGCAGCAATAAAGAAAAATGGGAATCTCCTGCCAAAATACCCACAATATTTTACAGTACTTTAATTGCATACATTTCGCTGTTTAAGTGCATACAATCAACACAATATGTGCAGGTGAAAAACTAACGTCAAGTGAAACACCATCCCTATGGTTGGGCATTGTTTGAATTTGTGCAAAATTAGTTTCCGATTATGGTTCCAATTCTTCAAGAGGCTGGGTTAAAAATTTACTATGGATTTCTCACAGGGATATTTTTGACCAGTATCGACCAATATCAATCCTGTGAACTTGAATATAAATGTTATACTATTCATGTCTACATGAGTACACTTCAACAAAAGTCTGACTTTACTTTTGAAAACCTCATAACAAAACATTTACACTTATCCTATTTATGTGTCAGAGATAGGGATGTTCCGATTAGGATTTAATGCTGCCAATTCAGATGCCGATCATTTGTTAGTGAAATCGGTATTGATATATGGTGAGTGCTATTAAAGGTGTAACATTGTCAATATATTTAAACAAGGTAGTTATTTTATTTTATTATTTACAAGTGTTTGATCAAAACAAAGTCAATAATACACAATAACTAAACAAAAAACAAAAACTACTATCTACTGCTCATTGAAATCCTTTGGTTCTTACCCTCAAAATCCTCCTGTATCCACAGACTTATTCTCTGAGTTTTGTAAAAACGACCAAAAAAGATTTTGAGATAATAGAAATATCAACCTTATCACTCTCGTATAAATCATATACTAATACTATTCTTGATATCAACATAATCGATCGAGCCATTTTCCCCTCGACTTCTATACTTCTTAGAGTTTACTAAGCACTTATTTCTTGTGTATTTCAGGATATTGTGGATTAGCGGCTATTTTAATGGCTTGTTTGGCTTTGCAATTAGCTTGCCTGCTTCTGCTTGCTCTGACTGTGTGCAACATGTTTTGCATAGAAGCCCCCGGACAACATAGCTCCTAGGATCATTGGGACACGCAAACTCCTCTACCACGATAAGGTGGCAGCTCAGAAAGGAGATGATTCTAACATGTTGGCAAAATACAAATACACACTACATATACTTACCGAATTTTTCGGACTATAAGTCGCAGTTTTTTTCATATATGTGCGACTTCTACTCAGGAGCGATTTACGTGTGAAAATATTAACACATTACAGTAAAATATCAAATAATATTATTTATCTCATTCACGTAAGAGACTAGACGTATAATATTTCATCGGATTTAGCAATTAGGAGTGACAGATTGTTTGGTAAGCGTATAGCATGTTCTATATGTTTTCAGTTATTTGAATGACTCTTACCATATTATGTTAGGTTAACATAACAAGCACCTTCTCAGTTGGTTATTTATGCGTCATATAACGTACACTTATTCAGCCTGTTGTTCACTATTCTTTATTTATTTTAAATTGCCTTTCAAATGTCTATTCTTGGTGTTGGGTTCTATCAAATAAATTTCCCCCAAAAATGCGACTTATACTCCAGTGCGACTTATATATGTTTTTTCCTTCTTTATTATGCATTTTCGGCAGGTGCGACTTATACTCCGGAGCCACTTATACTGCAAAAAATACGGTATATAACTCCCATTCATCCATCCATTTCCTACCGCTTGTCCTTATTGGGGTCGCGCGGGGTCATAGGGGGGGTCGCTGGAGCCTATCTCAGCTGCGTTTCGGGCGGAAGGCAGTGTACACCCTGGACAAGTCGCCACCTCGTCACAGGGCCAACACAGATAGGCAAACAACATTCACACTCACATTCACACACTAGGGCCAATTTATTGTTGCCAATCAACCTATCCCAAGGTGCATGTTTTTGGCGGTGGGAGGAAGCCGGAGTAGCCGGAGGGAACTCACGCAGTCACGGGGAGAACATGCAAACTCTGCACAGAAAGATCACGATCCCGGGATTGAACCTTCGTATTGTGAGGCAGACGCACTAACCCCTCTCTCACCATGCTGCCCCTTATATAACACATAAAACATATTTTATTATACTTTGTTAATCTAACCAGCAAAGCCAATTTGTCATACTTTTATTGTGATTCATTGTCATTGTCAATTCAATGCATCACACTTTATGTGGTTAAGATACAGCTGTTTGTAATTATGCATATGGCTAGCCGGTGGAATCTTGTGCCGAAGCAAGTATTGAAGCTTCGAGAAATTCTCGAACCAATTGGCTTAAGTGGTTCAATGCTTCACGAGGCTTCATCTGACCATCACTAATAAAGTGATGGTCAAATTTTATTTAAAAAAAAATAAAAAAATGTTTCTTCCTTCATTGTCTGTCACAAATATTGCAAAATAACAGGTCAAAACAAAATAAAAGAAACCTTTGCTTATGTCAATTTTGCATACTGATTTATTTCATCTGATTCTTCTTTAAATCTTCTTCGGTGTTCCAATGATGGGGAAAACGTCTCAACGTTGTCCATGCCCCAATATAGGGGCGGCAACAAGGTGCTTCTCGCAGTGGCTGCAATATCTTCCTCAAAGTGGATTCTCGCGGGATGAGATTTTTTTAGAATTACGACTCAAGACACAAAACACTCTTTAATGGAAACACATGCAAGTCGCAAATATACTTAATAAACATTTTGGAAATATCTCTTTTATTTTGCAAAAAAAACTGCAATGGAAAAGCAGCTCGTAATTAGCTGCTACATTAATTCATACAAAGTTGATAAAATAAACCTATAACAGGGACAAAAGTATTTCATTAAAAAAATTGGATAACATTTGCGATTTTTTCCATCTAAAAAATTGCTAATCCACTCTGACTAACAAATAAACACGTTAATGTCCCACGAGTGATTGATTGTCGAATCTTTGACAGGCCCAACAACCTAAAAATATGAAATACTAAATATGAAACCCATCAGCAGTTATAAGCTTTTTTGAAAAGAAAGGTCTTCAAGAGAGTTTTAAAATAGTCCAATCCCTGCCAAGCATAAAGTGTCCCAGACTGGCAGCAGGTTGTAACAGAGATACAGAGAAACTACAAATGGCATTTTTTTCTCCACAGAAAAGCACAACCGGTACATCAAAAATCGCCTGTTTGTTTTTCAGCTCTGCGTTAGAGAACAGTAAGTTGTACAAAAAGTAGTGAAACAAACCGTTGAACATGTGATTGTAAACTTTCAGAGAAGGTAAATTAAATTCACCTGTAAAGATTGCTATTTAAGTTCCTCTTGTAATTTCACCTGAAAGCCTATTATTTCTAACTTTTTGTGAGTATAATGTATATTTTTGAGTCACCCACTGCCCGCCTTTAATGAATAACTTACCGGCATATTATTTTCTCCCTCATTTTCTCAAGGTCACGTCTGAAATTCTCCAGTAGAAGCATCCCCTTTATGAATGGCTCAGATATTAGACTACCTGTATTGTTCAGCTCGGAACAAACTCACACTGTAAGTTCTTGAATTCATTTTCACTTCTCCACAGTCGTTTCGTTCTTACAATTTTTTATACCAATTTTAGCAGTTTTTGTGTTCTTTGATTTCCACTCACAGATGTTTAATGGGATGTCTATGGAGGATCTGCAAAGTTTTATCTCAAAACAAGAGAAACTATCTATCACACTTCTGCCAACTTGTGGGGATGATTCAAAGGTTACACAAAGAGGACACAGCTGGCATGAATGCTCTACTGGTAGTCAAAGACATGGTAAGATAGGAGTCGGAATATACAGATGCACTCAAAACGTATCACCTAATTATATTTATTTGATTGAAATATATGGCACGTACATTTTCTTTAAATGTGATATAAATACATATATTAGTATACAATGGGGGTTGAATAATTTCAGAGAGCTGTACTACATGAACAAGGAGATGGGTCAAATGCAGAGGACAAATTTCACCACACCTAATGTGTGCGTGAGAATCATTGGTACTTTAACTTTATCTTTGTACACATATATGTCCATATTTATACATGTATATAGTTTCAAGTTTTTCAAGTTTATTTATTGTTCTTCGGTCAATGGTCAACAAAGCAAAAAAAACATTTGTACATTCATAGATTGAAAATAAAAAGTTGTACATTCATAGATTGAAAACGAAAAATGTTACAGACCAAAAGGGTTTAGGCTGAAGTTAAACACTTATTGCGCCTAACCCTATAAACAAATTCAAGTACAAAATAAACTTCCGAAAGTTATAAAAAGTCCTTTGCAGAACATATTATAAATACACATTATAAACAACATTATAAACAACATCATAAACAACATGAACGTAGTTCAATTTTATACACAGTACAGGCATGTGAAATATCCCTGTGTACATATAGACCTTTGCACTAATTATATATACAATATATACAAACAATTGTACTTCTATTATTATTTATATCTCATGTTTGATTTTTAATTAACATTAATCATAGTATTAACTACAATGTTAATTCAAAAGTGATATATTTTTTCAAGACATTGGTCTTAAAGTGTTTTTTAAATGTGTGAATGGAACTGGAACATTTTAAGGAATCATCCAAGCTGTTCCACAGTTGAACTCCTCTAACAGAAACACATCTACTTTTTAAGCTTGTTCTTATTTTTGCTTTCTGAAAGAAAGCTGAACCTCTGAGGTCATAGGGATTCTCTCTGGGTTTAAATCTCACTTGTAAACATCCAGGCAGCATGTGGTTATGAGCTTTAAAAGCCACAATAGTAGTATTGAGGTCAACAAGATCGTGCACATGTATGTGTGTATGTATATTTGTCTGTATATGTGTAAATGTATGTCTTGTATTTGTATATATATATATATATATATATATATATATATATATATGTGCATATGTATACATGTATATACATGTATGTGTGTATGTATATTTGTCTGTATATGTGTAAATGTATGTCTTGTATTTGTATATATATATATATATATATATATATATATATATATATATATATATATATATATATATATATATATATATATATATGGGCTTCACGGTGGAAGAGGGGTGAGTGCGTCTGCCTCACAATACGAAGGTCCTGAGTAGTCCTGGGTTCAATCCCGGGCTCGGGATTTTTCTGTGTGGAGTTTGCATGTCCTCCCCGTTAAATGTGTGGGTTCCCTCCGGGTACTCCGGCCTATATATATACATATATATATATATATATATATATATATATATATATATATATATATATATATATATATATATATATATATATATACATATATATATATATATATATATATATACACACAGTATATGTATATGTATGTGTATATACATATATGTAATTATACATTTTCTTTTATATATGAACTCAAGTTGCCAATCTTGCCGATGTTTTAGTTGTGCATTTATCTTATAAGGATCAATCCCAAAAACAGTGCCATTGTCCACTTAAAACAGCATCGCTCTCGTTGTAGTTACAATCAATGATTAAGCATATGTTATGGCCCATGGGTGGGTTTATAAAATCTGTGGTACATAAACACTATTTAATCATGATTTGTAAAAAATGCACAAAGTAGAAACAAAACCTGTTGAAGAAGGTTTAGCATTTAGAGCTTACCCAAAAATACAACAGGCAAAAGCTGCAAGATTAGTCTATCCACCTGAGGGCACTGTCGGTTAGTGGATAAAGTAACCATAGCAGTTGTGTATTACTGAAAAAGTTGGGGGACATTAATATAAGGATTGTATATTTTCGCATAGATATGTACCTACATCTGCCATCCAAATGTTTACTTCACTTCACAATTGTCAGCTATTAATTATTTATAATCACCAAAAATCTGCAGCAGCACATTTGCACTTCAAGAGATTCAAAATGTATTTTTTCAAACATGCTAACTTTTAATAAATGGCTTTTTTTATGAAAACAAATGTTTTTTTTTTTTATTACAAAATTATTGCATGTTTTTAACAACAAATAACATTTACAATTTTGGTTGAATATTTTTGTGCTACATTTAATTCACATTACTTTATGTGTTTTCCATTAAGCTGAAACAGCTTTGGCTGACATAGCTTTGAACATCCTGTGTCTGCTCATGAGAGAGCAGTGGAGTTGGCTTTGCACTGAGAATATTCAAAGGACCATCAGGCTACTTTTTGGGACCCTGATTAACAGGTAAGACACTACATTCTTGTAACAGTGGTGCCTTTGAGAGAGAAGATCCCAGTACAGGAAGCAGAATGGTTGTGTTGTTATGGTAACTATACAGCTATCTAACCGGAAGAATATTCGCTAAATGCTTAACTAACAAAATTTTCGAAAAACAGAAGACAATTTTAAAACACAAGCACTTAAATGACAAATGTTGAGAACTATCAATCATTCCGAGACAAGCATATGCCGTGCGTATTTTTACAAAAAACACTAATGATGATTAGCACTGTTTGAAAGCTAACACTTAGTCCTTCAAACTGAAGAAGTATTCTCGTACAGTTAAAACTCACTGAATAATCAGCCTCATTCTCTCTCATCTAGTAGCAAAGATATGCACATTTTCATCGACAGTATAGATTAACCATCATTACCACAACAATAACTAATAATAAATCCAAATGTGTGTGGTCAACATGTTGACACTTACTATAATTAATTTAATCCGTGAAAGTTTGCTCACATACTGTGTGACAATGTGAAATTGGACTAATGCACACTACTCTAGTGGCCCTTAAAAAAGAAGACTACCTAGGCAGTAAACTAATATACAGACTCTTTCCTTTTGATCTCCCAGTCCAGTGCTGTGACCTCATGCTCCCTGGGGTGTCAGTACAAGAATATTGTAGCTTCATTTTGATACAGAGTCTGCTATTTTAAGATGTTCCACTGGCCAACTATGAAAGGCCTTGTGCTTTTGTTTGGCCTTGTCTAAATTAGGCAGCAGTCTGTCAGTATCGTAGTGACAACTCTGTGTGGCAGGTATCAGCTCTCATTTGTCATATCTTTAGATGAAGCATCTTCTCCCCTACAGTTAAGGAAGAAAATACAGGTTTTTCTTAGACCGCAATCTGGACGGAAATGAAACTGGACTAGATCGTTGCAATGACAATGAAGCAAAATTGAGCAGCCACGGTTTTCAGTAAAGGAGAGGACTGGGTCAATGAAGGTTATGTTCAAAATGAGACAATAAGCTCTACCATCCCCCTGTCCACTGATTAATTGTAAACATATCAATCAATCAACCAATGTTTATTTATATAGCTCTAAATCACAAATGTCTCAAAGGACTGTACAAACCATTACGACTACGACATCCTCGGAAGAACCCACAAAAGGGCAAGGAATACTCACACCCAGTGGGCAGGGAGAATTCACATCCAGTGGGACGCCAGTGACAATGCTGACTATGAGAAACCTTGGAGAGGACCTCAGAAGTGGGCAACCTCCCCCTCTAGGGGACCGAAAGCAATGGATGTCGAGCGGGTCTAACATGATACTGTGAAAGTTCAATCCATAGTGGCTCCAACACAGCCGCGAGAGTTCAGTTCAAAGCGGATCCAAGACAGCAGCGAGAGTCCCGTCCACAGGAAACCATCTCAAGCGGAAGCGGATCGGCAGCGTAGAGATGTCCCCAACCGATACACAGGCGAGCGGTCCATCCTGGGTCCCGACGAGCAGTCCATCCTCGACTCTCGACAGCCAGTACTTCATCCATGGTCATCGGACCGGACCCCCTCCACAAGGGAGGGGGGGATATATACAGTGAAATCTCTTGAAGTCGACCCCGTTTGTGTCGTTAATTTAAATTGACCAATTAATCAAGGCCTGGTCAATCATGTTTTTATTTCTAAAAAGGCTTTGTTTAAGCCAATGTCTACATACATGGTCAATCGCTTTTGACGACATAAAAATTGAGACCCAAACAGTAAAAAAATATAAAAATATTTGTAACTTCATCAAAAGTGTAGGAATAGTTTTGCCAACGCAAAGTTACGGTTATGTCAAAGTCAATAAAATCAAAAGACGAAAAGTAAAGGGGCAACAGAAAATGAACTTGCATTCAAAACTTCAGCATAAGACCACCAGCCCTGTCTTCTTTTGCAGTCGACTTCCCAGCTGTTCTTTTATTCCCCTCTATGGAAATAAACAAAATGTACCATTTAAATCTTGCACTAAAGGAGAAAAGCAATGCAAATTAATTATCATAAATTAAAAAATCCTTTATTATTACTCATTCTGGTTCCGTTTCTGGCCAAAGTCACAAATAAATGTGCAAACCATGGTTATTTTCAGTTATGTCGACGTTAACCAGCCAATCTGAGGGATGGTTACATAAACAAGGTTCCACTGTACAAATGTGTTCTTTTATGGCTTTAGTACGGGATATTCTATTGGCTTCCTTCACAGAGCAGCATAATTCATATATCCAGAGTCCAAATGGCACTACAGCTCCCCCAGTCTTCTGCTGCACCTGTCACACAATGAGTGATTGATTCTTTATTTTTTACTTCCTAAAATAGAATATTAATGCTTGCATAAACGAAGCCGATGGCACTGCGAGTACCTAATGACAGCTTGATGTTCGAGGTGAGGACGAGCTCAGGGATGGATGATTCGAAGCCTGTCAGCGGCTTCCTCAGGGAATGACCTCTGTCTTTCAATGTTTTTTTTTTCTGTTTTTTTTTTTTTGCTTCACTATTCAAGGGATCTTTCTCTGGCATTTATTTGTCTGCACATGTTTTGTAGACATACATTAATGAGACTTATTTCTCATTATACATTTTTTAAAAAGCCCTTTTTTTATTATTTGGTTAAACCTCCAACATTTAATAATCCGACAAGTTTTTTAAAGAAGTATCTTTTGCAAGAGAGGCCATTTGCATGAGTGTTTTGCAGGCATGTATATATTGTAGTCATATAAGATTGTATACTTATTATAATAATGTTTAATTAATAATTTCAGCAATGAGCATGCTTTGTGAGTGGAATGGTTGGTACACTATCCATCCATCCATCCATTTTCTACCGCTTATTCCCTTTCGGGGTCGCGGGGGGCGCTGGCGCCTATCTCAGCTACTATCGGGCGGAAGGCGGGTTATAAATAATGTATTAGAACTTTTTTTTTAAAAACTTTGATAAAAATTAGTCTAGACACAATATGGCCTGTGCTAGTGATGGGATTTTTTTTTTTTTTTGACTTGGGTCAATAAAAAGAGGTCGCTCCAGAATGGCTCATCTACTTTTTTTGTTCATTAAAATTAATTACCACAATCATATTGACTTTTATTATCAAAATGATTAACTAAAACAATTTTAATTATGTGAAAAACAACATATTAATTAAATATATGTGTGAGGGCTACGCATATTATATTTTAAGTACATTTTAGAAAATACAGTAGATAATTGGTTCCAGGCCTGACTGTGGTAAATACATTTGTGCCAAATAGCATTTCTATTATTAAAATAGAGCAAAAAAGCTGTTTACAACCTTTTAAATACATTCCTTTACACTATTAGAGTTTTCCAAACATAAAATAACACCCATATAATCACCTTTATACTTGTTTTACCCAATATAATAGCCTTAAGTGTGCTCCTGGTACCTTGCTGGTACCAGGAGGATCCATTATCTGTTATTGCCTCGGCTTTTGTCAAGGATTTCAACAAGACTACGTGGAAATATTTGTCACATCTAAGACAATTCCTCTAAGTTTGAACTGACCTTAAAAGTGCTCAACCATCATCATCATTAAATATAGCTCACATCATAGGCTCACTAAAGTCATGTGGGGCTGTGTTATGGATGTCAAAGATGAAGTATATCAGCAGTGTTTGTTTGCACTTAGCATGAAGCAGCGTAGCCAGTCCCATCAGTCCTGCTGCTTTTGGTCCAGCTTTTGTTGTTCGGCATCCCTCACGTCAAAGGTTTACCAATGTGGATGTGTTCTCTTGGTTACGCAGGTGTCGAAAATTAAAGTGCATAAAAAGTGTTAGCCACCTTTTTAAGTGGTAGCTTGACAACGATGCAATGACGCAACCGCGGGAACAACACTAAAACAAATCAAATGTAATCTGTGCCTCCTTTTTTGGGCTGAATTGAAGCACAATTTTGAAAACAGAACTTTTTTCTAGTACGGTCAAGGTGCACTCTGGGAAGTGCAATGGTGTTGTGATGGTGCGCCTGGAGTCACAAAAGAAAATGCACGTTTCAAGCATTTTTTTTTCTTCAAAAAACAAATGCAGGCAGACACTAAATCAAATCAATTGAATTTGTTGTAATCAGTCCCTTACGTCTTCCAGGAGCTATAAAGTTATAAAATGACATTGCTGAATTCACTATGTGTCTAATATGTTTATTTCTGACAGTTCCAATATGTTGACACGCACACAGACGGGGTATTCTTAATCCATTGTCTGTCTTTACAGCGCAAACCCTTCCTTTATCACATCCTTTTTTGTGTAACTGTGCTAGTTTGCACGTATCTATCAAACTTTTTAAATATCGCACAAACACAGTGGCTGCAAGATTTATCAAACACTTGATCCAAAAAAATACTTGATAAGTCACATTGCATGTGTAAAATGTGTTTTTTTTTGCATTTATGCATTTTTGCTTAAGTAGAAACATGTTTCTATATACACAAATTACATTTTTAATTATAGGTTACATTGGTCTGTGGTACTGTTTTACTGTAGTGGATGTCCTTAGAAACGTCAAAGCGGGTCTGTATGATACATCTGTTTTTTATTTGTCAATACTTTGTGCATATGTTGAGCACAATCATTTGTTGTAACAAATCCTTGGTCTTGTAGCCAGTTGTAGACGTGTCACCGTATTTTTTTGAGAAAGTGAGGAAAAACCCTGGTTCTTCTAATTAACAAGACAAACATTTATAGGAATCTGTTTTGAGATATTAGCAGTACTGAGAGAGTAGACATTTTTCTTTGGTTCTGAATCCCTCAAGTCTTCTTCCAGATGGGATTTTAACAGCAGTGGTTCCTACTATTTATTATTTTTGGACAGTTTTAAATGGCACTTGTTCCTGACAGATATATTTTTTTATCATGTGCTAACACAACATCTGACCACATGCTTTGGTATGTCAGAAACAGATGATTCTTCTTGACAGAAATCTGGTTAATTAACGATTTCTCTTCTGAATGATTGGACCCAATTCTTTCAACAAGTGTTTAATAAAAAATTTTATTTTTTTACTGTAACAATATCACTATCTTATTATTTTTCACTCTGACTTCACATATTTTTCCTGGATGAGGTTAGAAGTATGAAGAATTTTAGTAAAGCAGCTCTACTGTGACGTCTTGGCCATACATGTGTGGTCAGAACAGACTGACTGGGTATTGATGAGAGGAGGGGAGAAGTTGGATAAAAAAAAAGATTGTTACATAATCGGACATGTGCTCCGCATTGCTGGATTGGAGGAGGTGTGACATCTCTGTACAGACTGTTCCTGGGACAAAAGCGGTCACAGTCCTCAAAATGGAAGCAGACTGAGTGGTTTGTCTCTAACCAATAAGGGTCAGAGTTAAAGCAAAATAATCCAAGTAACATGCCAAATTGAGATTGCCAATTGTAGTGCTTTTTTTAAATATAATTTATGCAGTACAGTAAATACCTTCATGGTTGTTTGCAGCCTTGTGACACACACGCTTCTTAATGATATTCTAGTGACCATTAAGTTTAATTTGAGGTGACGTAACAGTAAATGCTTTTGACCAGTAATAACCATGGATACTTACGTGTCCCCCCCACCATGCAGCCATGCAAGGACATGGCTGTGTGGAATTAAAACAAGTCTTAAATAATCAATAATCAGCTCAGACAAAGCAGTGAGGTAAAACATAAATA
This sequence comes from Nerophis ophidion, assembly GCF_033978795.1. NCBI lineage: Eukaryota > Metazoa > Chordata > Actinopteri > Syngnathiformes > Syngnathidae > Nerophis > Nerophis ophidion. The sequence goes on along the minus strand of NC_084623.1, from coordinate 31,994,138 downwards.
AACATAGCAGCCTTGCAGAGACTTAACTAAATAAGGCACTGAGTAAAAATAGCAGAAAGCAGACGAAACAAAACTATGCAATGTGGCGTTCAGTGGTATTAAAGAGTTTACCGAGCCATCAAGAAATAACATGAAACAAATCCCACGCATAAAAACACAATGGTCTGGCACGGTCATCAACATTCCCACTTTAAAGGACTATTTACAAAATGAAAGACAGCTGTGTCCTGTTCTCTACACAAAGTCCAGTCTAGAGGCAGCAGTAAGAACCAACACAGTAAATATATGTAACAAAAATAAAATCACAGAACATGTAATAATGGCAAAAACAAACCAACAAAGAGTCCAAACTGTCATGAGGAACTTGCCAGGAACAGCGTAGTATGGAGCACACTTGACACTTACTTGTACTATGTTTACTGTACTGTGTTTCCAATAACATTATTTTTAGTTCGATTTGAATCGTCATTTCATTTGAAGTTATAAAACTTACAGCACATGTTAAATATTAATATATCTATATCGGATGAAAATCTCTAGAGAAAAAGCGCTTTATATAAATATAATTCACATGTTAAGTGTCACACCTGGGTGAAGTATTGTCTGGGTTTTGTCTGGTTTCATGTTGTCTTGTCATTTCCTGTTTTATTTTGAAAGATTAACTCTCCCTCTCGTTTCAGGTCACTTGCCCTTCCTCCTGTTTCACTGGTCTGATGTCTCTCCTGATTGCCTGATTGTGCCCACCTGTCATCCTCCCTCATGTGTATAAATGTCTGGTCCTCCTCTTGTCTTGTGCCAGAGTATATCGTCTCGTTACGTGCCTCCAGCCTTGTCCACAGCCTTGTCCACAGCCTTGAATCACGTTTGCTAAGTATTGCCTTGCCTTATTTATTGATTTCTTTGTTTCCTCTGAGAAAGAGTGATTTTGTTTAGAATACGTTGCATCTGAGGAACAGCCGGAACATGACTCACCGCCTGGGACCCCTTGGTTGGACACGAAACCACAAGATGGCCGCCCTCTCCGCAGTAAAAGCATCTTCCCTCTGGGGTCAGTCAGGCTCTCCCCAGCTGCATGGGTTCCTCCTCCCCATTTGTGCTTAGGTGAGGATCTAGCTCCGGAGGTGGGCGCCGAGTCGTCGACCAGCTAGGTGCGAAAGGACGGGTGGTTCTACCTGCAGCTTCCGATCCTTCACCTCGCTGCCGTTTGAGCTGGGCTAGTCGGTTGTCCGTCCTGATGGCTAGCGCGATGAGGGCATCGAGGTTATCGGGTAGGTCCAGGGGAATGAGGAGGTCCTGTATGGAAGTTCCGAGCCCCTTAAGAAAAACATCATAAAGCGCCAGGTCGTCCCACCCACTTTCAGCTGCCAGCGTGCGGAAGCGAATGGCATAGTCGCACACGGAACCGCTGCCCTGCTTTAAACTGCTTAGTTCTTGTGCCTTTTCTCTGCTGGAGGACACCGGGTCAAAAGTTCTTGTTAGAGCAGCTTGAAAGTCTGTAAACAAGTGGCAGAGTGACGAGTTCCGCCCCCATTCGGCCGAAGCCCACGCCTTAGCTCTATCCGTAAGATGGGAAATCATAAAAGTAATCTTGGAACGGTCAGTGGGAAAAGCACTGAAATTAAACACAACATTTTTGACATTTTGGCAAACAAAATCACTCTTTCTCAGAGGAAACAAATAAATCAATAAATAAGGCAAGGCAATACTTAGCAAACATGATTCAAGGCTGTGGACAAGGCTGGAGGCACGTAACAAGACGATATACTCTGGCACAAGACAAGAGGAGGACCAGACATTTATACACATGAGGGAGGGTGACAGGTGGGCACAATCAGGCAATCAGGAGAGACATCAGACCAGTGAAACAGGAGGAAGGGCAAGTGAATGAAAATGAGAGGGAGAGTTAATCTTTCAAAATAAAACAGGAAATGACAAGACAACATGAAACCAGACAAAACCCAGACAATACTTCACCCAGGTGTGACATTAAGTATATTGCAATGAGGTGGCGACTTGTCCAGGGTGTACCCGCCTTCCACCCGAATGCAGTTGAGATAGGCCTCCAGCACCCCCCGCGAACCCAAAAGTGACAAGCGGTAAAAAATGGATGGATGTTAAGTATAAGGTAATTGTGTCTTGTCATTTATATTTTCTGTTAAAACAATACTTTGAAAATTGGAATAATTTGGACATACAGTAGTTACAACTGATACATAATTATAATCAATTATTAAGAAAATGTGATTATATCTGATTAAATTGTTTTAATCATATTTTGTCCCAAATATTTTCTTGAAGTAAAGACTAATATTAGTCAGCAGTTACATCTGATGGTCCCGGTCAAAAGGTTACATTACATACACTCATCATGGGAATGAATGTCATATCCGTATTTTGGACCCTTATTCATTTATTTGAACATTTTTTTATCTTGGAAAGAACCAATCTATTATTTAGAAACAAATAATTTGGTGTGCAAATGAACATTTCTCAACTTTACAGAAAAAAATATACATACATGTTTAATATGTACTGTATTTATACCCCTACTTATTTGTAAAACGGTCCAGTTCCCAATTATTGCAGTCTTGAGCTTTGGTGGTTCCTGGGTTGGTCTTAAACATGTATGCCTATTTCAATCTCACAGACCTTGGAAACACATCTAATAATCCAATTTACCCAAGTGTTGCCAGGAAGGGAATTCCTACAAACCCCGTTTCCATATGAGTTGGGAAATTGTGTTAGATGTAAATATAAGCGGAATACAATGATTTGCAAATCATTTTCAAACCATATTCAGTTGAATATGCTCCAAAGACAACATATTTGATGTTCAAACTGATAAAAAAATGTTCTTTTTTGCAAATAATCATTCATTTTGGAATTTGATGCCAGCAACACATGACAAAGAAGTTGGGAACATCCCACAGGTGTGCAGGCTAATTGGGAACAGGTGTGTGCCATGATTGGGTAGAAACGCAGCTTCCATGAAATTCTCTGTAATTCACAAACAAGGATGGGGTAAGGGTCACCACTTTGTAAGTGTGACGCTTGGCTGGCATTGTGGCTATGCGGTTGCATTCTCTCGTTGATGCAGACGGAATAGACACAGCATAAAGGTAAGGAATGATGATTTATTTCTACTACAAAAACAGACTAGGAACAAAAACACCTGCACAAGGCACTACAGACAAAACGAACAGAACTACCATGGGAGCTAGAAGGAACTAAAGGCACTAGCGTGTATGCTAGGGAAACAAACAAAGGAATAGCGTGGAAGCTAACAAGTACAAAAAGACTTTACCACAGTCGGGAATAGCGACGTCACCTGTTGCATCGGATAGCAGACTAGACTGCGAGAATGTGTAAGGGAAAAGGTAGGCTTATATAATGAACGAAATTAGGAGGCAGGTGCGCATCAAAAACACTAGGCAGGTGACACTAGTACGTGACTATGACAACAGACAAAACAGGAAGTGCCACCAGTAACTAAGGAAGTCAAATACTAAACAAACGAGATACAAAACAGAACCAAAACCCGAATATGACATGATCCGAGCCGCGGATCATGACAGTAAGCAATTTGTAGAACAGTTTTAGAACAACATTTCTAAACGAGCTATTGCAAGGAATTTAGGGATTTTACCATCTACGGTCCGTAAAATCATCAAAAGGTTCAGAGAATCTGGAGAAATCACTGCACGTAAGCGATGATATTAAAGACCTTTGATCCCTCAGGCGGTACTGCATCAACAACCCACATCAGTGTGTAAAGGATATCACCACATGGGCTCAGGAACACTTCATAAAACCACTGTCAGTTACTACAGTTGGTCGCTACATCTGTAAGTGCAAGTTAAATCTCTACTATGCAAAGCCCAACCCATTTATCAACAACACCCAGAAAGGCCGCCCGCTTTGCTGGGCCTGAGCTCATCTAAGATGGACTGATGCAAAGTGGAAAAGTGTCCTGTGGTCTCACTAGTCCACATTTCGAATTATATTTGGAAACTGTGGACGTGGTGTTCTCCAGAACAAAGAGGATAATAACCATCGGGATTGTTATAGGCGCAAAGTTCAAAAGCCAGCATCTGTGATGGTATGGGGGTGTATTAGTGCCTAAGGCATGACTTACACATCTGTGAAGGCACCATTAATGCTGAAAGGTACATACAGGTTTTGGAGCAACATATGTTGTCATCCAAGCAACGTTTTCATGGACGCCCCTGCTTATTTCAGCAAGACAATGCCAAGCCATGTGTTACAACAGCGTGGCTTCACAGTAAAAGAAGGCGGGTACTTTCCTGGCCCATCTGCAGTCCAGACCTGTCTCCCATCAAAAACGTGTGGCGCATTATGAAGCGTAAAATACGACAGCGGAGACCCCAGACTGTTGAACAACTGAAGCTCTACATAAAACAAAAATGGGAAAGAATTCCACTTTCAAAGCTTCAACTATTAGTTTCCTCAGTTCCCAAACGTTTATTGAGTGTTGTTAAAAGAAAAGGTGATGTAACACAGTGGTGAACATGCCTTTTCCCAACTACTTTGGCACGTGTTGCAGCCATTAATGTCAAAGTTAATTACTTTTTGCAAAAAAAAACAAACAAAGTTTGTGAGTTTGAACATCAAATATCTTGTCTTTGTAGTGCATTCAACTGAATATGGGTTGAAAATGATTTGCAAATCAATGTATTCCGTTTATATTTACATCTGACACAATTTCCCAACTCATATAGAAACGGGGTTTGTAATTATTGTACCAGATGTGACTGTACATACCCGATTTAACAGTGCTCAGGACCAGTAAAACACTACTATAGACCGTATATAGCAGTGGTCCCCATCTTTATTTATTCGGGGGCCGCATTGGGTTAAAATAATTTTGCCGGGCTATTTATACATATATATATATATATATATATATATATATATATATATATATATGTATATATATATATATATATATATATATATATATATATATAATATATGTCTTGATTGGATTATCCAGAGAATAGTGCTCGATACCGTGGTAGAGCGCAATATGTAGGTGTTGGAAAAATCACAAGACTACTTCGGGGCTGCTACTGGGGCGGTTTTAGCTCGGTTGGTAGAGCGGCCGTGCCAGCAACTTGAGGGTTGCAGGTTCGAATCTCGCTTCCGCCATCCTAGTCAATGCCGTTGTGTCCTTGGGCAAGACACTTTACCCACCTGCTCCCAGTGCCACCCACACTGGTTTAAATGTAACTTAGATATTGGGTTTCACTATGTAAAGCGCTTTGAGTCACTAGAGAAAAGCGCTATATAAATATACTTCACTTCACTTCATCTCTACAGAACTGTTTCATGAGGGGTTCCCTCAATCATCAACTTAGCGATGTGTTGATAACTTCTGTCATCAGGAGATTTTCTCCTGATGATTGAGGGAACCCCTCATGAAACAGTTCTGTAGAGATGAAGTAGTCTTGTGATTTTTACCACACCTACATATATATATATGTATTCACAAATATACACATATATATTCCTAGCGCACTAATTGACTTAATTGACTGAAAACATGACATCAGGTGCGCTCTCCATCGATGGAAAATGCATTATTAGACAATATGATTTGCCTGAGCGGCAAGGAGACACAGAGTAAGAAGCAGTAGAAAATTAATTAGAAAGGACGGATTTAAAAAAAAATAATCAAAAATAATTGTTTGGTTTTTTTAAACTTGGGACTTCCCGTGGGCCTTATTTTGGGGACCCCTTACAGTTAAGCATGGGTCACCAAACTTTTTTACCTGGGGGCCGTATTGGGTTAAAAAATTTTGACTAGGGTCCGCGCTATTTTATATATATATATATATATATATATATATATATATATATATATATATATATATATATATATATATATATATATATATATATATATATATATATATATATATATATATATAAATACAGTCTAAACTTTCTTTTCCTTAAACTGAACAAAAGTAATTTGTCTACTGATGTTTAAAAACTCTACACTCAGTGTCTAATTTATGTTTTCCCAACGATTTCGCCATTTTTTCCCCTCGTGCACTAATTGACTGAAAGATCGCGCACTTTCCGACTTTGTGGCGCAAGCGTGATGACGTCCCGTTACAGCTGGTAAAATGCATTTTTAGACAATATGATTTGCTTGAGCGACTAGGAGACCCAATAACAAGCGGTAAAAAATGGAATGGTGGATGGGCGAAAAAGGACAGATTAAAAAAAATTATAATCAAAAAATAAATAAAAACTATTTTTATTTAGTTTTTAGCCAGGACTACTCGAGGGCCGGATTTTGGATGCTGGCATGCCGTATCTGCTTAGGAGACTCAGTAACAAGCGGTAAAAAATGGATTGATGAACAGACTAAAAAAATAATAATTAAAAAAAATATATATATTTATTTTTTTTACTTGGTACTACTCACGGGCCGGATTTTGGACGTTGGCGGGCCGTATTTGGCCCGCGGGCCGTGTTTGCGGACCCATGGTTAAGGCTGTCAAAGTTAATGCGATAACTAGTTATTGCTAATTTCCTACAACGGCGCCGTTTTTTTTTACGTGAGAATAACATTAGCGTGTCATGTGTGACTGTTGGTCGCCACCATAGAGCAGGTGGCTCTGCCGACAGGACCAAAGACATCCGCCGAGTCATCGCCATAGCAAATCGTATCCCAAATGCCAGTCGCTAGCTGTCAGCCGATGCAGAGAGCCCCCCTGTCCCTGACAGAGGTAGACCATGCCAGAAAGACCACTACAACAAAAGTTACAACCAACAAACCTACCACAGCAATTGCCGAATGAGTGGTAACAATCCCAATACTGCGACCAATCAGTGTTGTGGATTACAAGGGACTGAAAACAATTGTGTGCTGTGGCAATTTTTTGTTTTGTTTTTTTGTTTGTGTGAGAGATAGCGTTTATGTGTCTGTAAAAGAGTGTGTCTAATTTGTGTTAAGCTGTTTAAAAGAATGCTTAATGAAACAAACATTTGCGTAAACCATGTTGATAGTATTCAAAACTTGAAAATGGTCTTCTAGTTGTTAACTAGTTTACCATGGACAAATGCGAATAATCATAAACAAATATTTTAATGGTTTGATAGCCCTACTTATAATGCAGTTTTACCTTAAATTAACTAGCAGCATTGCAAGTGGCAACACTAAATTGGCCCTAGTGTGTGAATGTGAGTGTGAATTTTGTCTGTCTATCTGTGTTGGCCCTGCGATGAAGAAGCGACTTGTCCAGGGTGTATCCCGCCTTCCGCCCGAATGCAGCTGAGATAGTCTCCAGCGACCCCCCGCGAGCCCGAACTGGACAAGCTGTAGAAAATGGATGAATGGATGGCATTGCAAAACACTGCTATTGTCAGAAGAGCCTGGCTTTTGCCATATTATTCAACATCATGGGACTTTTGGAGTTATTGATCGTGCAAAGGGTGATATCGTACAAATACAATATTTATTATACTGTACATCTAGCTCTGCTGATTCATCTACAATGTTTGAACTGTTGAGCTTGAATGTCTCCAATTAGACTTCTCCTTCCTAGATCTTCACTGACTTCCTTGAACTAATTTATCACGATGCATATTCCTTTTATCGGTCCATTCTATAAAAATAATCATAAATTCAAAGTTTAACATTGGAACTGTAGGTAATCATCATCTCATCTCATTATGGGTTGGATATACCCATAGTGAAGGTTATAAAATATTTGAAATATATCCTGACTTAAAGCCTGTAAATCTCTATATGCGTTATCCTTATTTAGTTGTAGTCCATTGCAACCACATGCAAGACGGAACCTAATTATCAGCACTTCAGTTACATGGAGAACAAGTACGACATACTGAAACACCACTGGGATGTTTGCAAAATGATCTTGATGAAAGATAAATGCCGTGTCGTAAATAAGTCAGTAGCCGGATGAAGTATCGGTAATGTGGAAACCCTTTTGGCCTCTTCACAACCCTGGTGTCTGTTTTCGCCACTCACCTGATTCTGTGGCCTGAGATGTGCCAGGTTCATTCTCTGTCTCCGGAGACATACTTGTGCAATGACAATGTGTCTGTTGAAAAAAATGCGTGTTTATTTTACCTGAAAGTAGAGTGGATTTTACTTCTCTGTATTTGCCATAAAAGGCAACAGAATTGAACGGCGCTTGTGTCTGATACTATTGTGGTTGCTGGCCAGCTCAAAATTCTTTGTTCAATTAATCATTCTTGCCTAACACGTTGTCCAAACATTTGTCATATATTTGCTGTGATTTTCTGTATTGATTAGTTTAGGGGTCACCAACCTTTTTGAAACCAAGAGCTACTTTTTTGGTACTGATTAATGCGAAGGGCTACCAGTTTGATACACACTTAAATAAATTGCCAGAAATAGCCAATTTGCTCAATTTAACTTTAACTATATTTTATTATTAATAATTAATTATATTTAATGATTTCTCACAATACATATATATAGAAACAGATAAATATCAATATGCAACACTTTATTTTTATATTTTCTCTAAGTGCACATTTTTCAAATTGAACATTTTCAAATGATCACTTCTAACACAGTCTTGTGAAATCACAATATCCCATTTTAACTATCTAGCCACTAACATTTTTTAACAAATAATGAATTACTTTGGCACCATGTTTGTACAAATAATAACTCATGTAAAATGCAAAAGTCAACTTTCAAATTTTTAAATAAATCATGTCACACTTTGAACTGGACACCAAATCTTTTATCTGTTTCTTTGTCAATTATTGGGAAGCCTGGCTTTGCATGCTGTTAACTAGTGTGTTGTACTCTGATGTTTAACTTGACACTCCAAATCTGAGTGAGTCTTGCAGATGTGCATCAGTGAGGCGTTTTCTGTGTTTGTTCTTGATGAAGTTCATGTCAGAAAAAGCTGATTCACAAAGATAAGTTGAACCAAACAGGCTTGCAACCTTTATAGCTGCTGCGCATACACCACTGTACTTTCCTGTGTCAACAAGGCACCAAAGATTTGTTGCAGCGTGGTGGGCTTTACATTTTAAATTGTCAGGAAAGAAGAGGAAGGAATTTAAAAGGTAAAAGGGTATATGTGGTTAAAAATCCTAAAATCCTTTTTAAATTTGTATTTTTTCTTTAAAATTGTCTTTCTGAAAGTTATAAGAAGCAAAGTAAAAAAATAAATACATTTATTTAAACAAGTGAAGACTAAGTCTTTAAAATATTTTCTTGGATTTTCAAATTCCATTTGCGTTTTGTCTCTCTTAGAATTAAAAATGTCGAGCAAAGCGAGACCAGCTTGCTAGTAAATAAATAAAATGTAAAAAATAGAGGCAGCTCACTGATAAGTGCTGCTACTTGAGCTATTTTTAGAACAGGCCCGGTGGGCTACTCACCTGGTCCTTACGCTACCTGGTGCCCGCGGGCACCGCGTTGGTGACCCCTGGATTAGCTAATGGAATTATTTAGTCTGTGATCGCTCTTTGTCTTAGTGTCATTGTTAACTAATTAGTTTAATCATCCCTTCCATATACAGTGGCACCTAAGTTTCCAAACACCCTACCTTTTGTCCGATTCCTTTTTTGATTATAATTTTTGCAAAACATTTCTCCCGGTTTTGATATACATGTGTGTCGGTTATTGTACGGCCAAATAATTAGTACATTTATCTGATTATCATTCCATGCATTCGAGTGTCAAAACATACAATCCTTTTCATTGGTGACTCAGTCTCTGTGTTTATATTTATGACTATGATTGCAAAATAACCCACAATTGGGCCAAATAAAGTTGCACTTGCCAGCACATTGATAAAAAAAAGTGAGGAACACAAAACAATTGTTCCAAAGCTCTTATCGCCTTGTTGCTCAACAAAAGCCTTAATAAAACTTAAAGTGAGGTCAAATGTTCAGAAAGCCATTTATTTCCACATTCATATGTATTTCACATAGTTTCCTGGATGTAAACCTAAACTTATTCCATGTGAAGTTATGTTTGTTATTATTTTTGGGTGTCTGGAACAATTAGATTTTTCTTATGGAAAAAATAGCTTCGATTTTTGTACGATCCGGTCTTTGTCAGACCTTTTGGAACGGAAACCAAGATACTGCTGTATTATTATTATTACTTTTTGTATCATTCATTTTGCAAGTTGATTGACGAGACTTGTAACACGGTGGCATTTTCCTATCTTAAAAATATTATTTGGAAGTTAAGCTGTAAAAACACTGTGGTATTTGTATTGGCACTAACGCAATACAGACTTAAGACTCTACCAGACCGCAGCATCTACTATAGAATTTCTTGGCATTTGTTTGCTTTAATTGCCTAAAGAATGTGTGTGGTTTAGCTTAAGCCAATAGGAAATTGATCTTTATAATGATTGCCATACGACTGTAGTGGTGATGACAGTTGAAAACTAATTTGATTATTGTTATTGTAAAAGCATCTGGTGGAGACTAGATAAAGTATCAATGTGGTATGCACTGAAGTAAGACTGTTAATACAAAGTTTGTGTGCCATATGTGTGCCAGGCTGAAGCTTGGGTGTCTTGATTTGGACCTTCATGCAAATAATAGCAACATGAGAATCACAAAACCACGTGTGTCCACATTTAAATTACACGTGAAAACAGAACTAACATTTGTGAATGTCAGACTGCACTGTTGCCTGATTGGTAGTGATGATGTGATGATCCTGGGCCTACTAGAAAGGACTTTATGCTTTACCGGCAACAGACTTTACAGTGAGATGAAAACAACTTGGCTTCAGTGCTGACATAAGTTGTGCTTAGAATGACATGTCTGTCAACTGCATTGGCATTGCATCAACATCTCCAAGTATGAGGCAGCATAGTTCTACTCCACTGTAGACTATAACCATATTAATACAGTGAATGGCAAGGGCAAGTTTATTCATAATTCGTAGACAGGGCAATTCAAAGTGCTTTACAGAAAATTATAAGAAAGCTACAATAAAAATGTAATAATCACAAAGTAATTAAAATTAAAGTTAAAATCATAGAATAAAATCACCATAAAAACAATCATAATTAAAATTAAAATCAAAGAATGTAGATAAAATACTTTCAGTTGTCATATGCACAGACAAAAGTGGGTTCAGCCTGGATTTGAACATTGCCAACAAAACCCGTTTAAGTCGACCCTGATTACGTCAGCAATCTGTCTAACCTCGGATTTCCACTAGATGCTAAATGACAACAGAACGGCACCCGCGCTACGCCGGACTCTTTTTGTTTCGCTGTGTTAACTTCAGTGTTTACTTTATCACATTCGCGAGATCTCGTAAAGGTCTGCGCTATTTTGCTGCACAGCGGAGCCACCACAGAACGGCAAAGGCAAGTGCTAACTGGCAGCACCGTCCCATGGCAGCTATGTTTCGCTGTTGTATTACAACAGTTTTCTTATTACTAAAAAGTTCTCGCTTTTGTCGACCTAACAATCTACACCTCGTAGCATTGTTATCTTCATCATTATTGCTCATGAGATTTTGCAAAAGCAGATTTTTGGTTATGTCAAGGTCATAAAAAAACAAAGGAAAGGAACTTGTATCCTCTTTAATAGTGTAATAGAAAAGAAAATATCGATATAGTAGCTTACAAAACTGAGTGTGCCACTTGCATTTCAGCTCAAAGCTGTCCATACAATTTTAAAAGAATGTTGTTTTTATATTAGTGTTGTATTGAGTCTCATTCGGATGTGTCTGCCCTGAGATCGGTAGGTTGTGAGTTCAAACCCCAGCCGAATCATACCAAAGACTTTAAAAATGGGACCCTTCACCTCACTGCTTGGCACTCAGCATCTAGGGTTGGAATTGGGGGTTAAATCACCAATAATGATTCCCGGGCACGGCCACCGCTGCTGCCCACTGCTCCCGCAATAGGTCAAATGCAGAGAATAATTTCGCCACACCTCGTGTGTGTGTGACAATCATTGGTACTTCAACTTTATATAGTGTGGTTATATAGTATCTCATGAATGTAAGTACACCCTTCACATGTCAAACTCTATTTTATTACAGAATATCTTCTCAAGGGGCAATACGATAAAAATGAAACTTGGATATAAGTATGTAATGACAGTAAAAGTGAAGGCCTGTTAATGAGACCGCCCACCAAACAAAGATTCCCAAAGAGACGGTCAGAAAGAAGCTGTAGAAGGTCTGTGAAACATAATTTATGCAATATGTTTACCCCTAAAAAAACACCATTGCATGTTTTGTAGACCCCAAGATACTAGTGTAGAGGTAGAAAAAAAAAAATCATGTTATAACCCCTTTATTGCGCTTCATAAACCGGTGAGCCTTCTGTATGAAAATAGACCGGTTCATTGACAGTGCACCTTATAATTTGGTGCGCCTTATGGTCCGGAAAATATGGTAAATACTTTTTGAGCACATTCAACATTACCATGATGATGAGTGATAGTAACAGTGATCATTTTGGTCTCAATAATGGTAATAGTTTTTTTTTTATATCGTTAAGCACCTAGCAGCTCGTATAGCAGTAGTAGGCAGTACAAGTTAAATAATAGTTCCTTTGTTTTGCAGTCATGCTTTCTGGTGTAGCATTACACTGCGTGGCTACATGAGGTCTGGTTCATTAAGGGAAACTTGAATTCAGAGTGTTCTGTGACATGTTGAAACACAGCATGATCTATTTATTCCTTTTGCAAACATCCACCAGCTGTGCGATATCCTCATTCAGAAGTGGAAAATAATTATTTTAACAACTGTTCAGGTTTTTGATCATAGATCATCCCATTCCTAACAATGCCACACATTTGTTTAATTTGTTGTTTACTGCTACAAGCAAAATACTACAAAACTGATTTATCCAACAAGACAATTTTTCCTTTTATCAGTACTTGTGCACTAAAACTTAGAGCCAGGCCATAGCCTTATATAGTCTTACGCTTCCATATTACCACAGCTAGTTTTTGTGGTATGTTGAATAAAGAGACTTAGGGGTGTTCTTTTACTCTGGAATTATTTGGTCATGGTCCTGCCACGTCCCCATAATGGCTGCTGATTTCTTCCTTCCTCACAGTCTGCTGATTAATGATCTCATATGTGGGAATGTAAACTGTTTTTGGGATGTTCCCGCTCTGCTGCTGCTCTTCTTTCAAGCATGTGTGTGTTTGCATGTGTATGCAGCACATTTATATGCTGTTTTGATTGCTGTGAAATGTAATTTTTTTAAAAACAGATTAATCACACTTTGGAATTTGGATTATTCATTATCAATTACAGGTTATTACTTGCTTGCATAATTTAAAGAGGTCATATTGTGCAAAACCAACATTTCTTACATGTGGGCACCTGTTTTTTGCGCATCTGGGAAAATGTTAATCCAAACCGTGGAGGCGTATCGGAGATATTTATAAATCACTTTTTCCTCTTTTTAAACTACAAACCCCGTTTCCATATGAGTTGGGAAATCGTGTTAAATGTAAATATAAATGGAATACAATGATTTATTTGCAAATCCTTATCAACCCATATTCCAATTGAATGCACTACAAAGACAATATATTTGATGTTCAACTCATAAACTTTTTTTTTTTTTGGCGCAGTGGAAGAGTGGCCGTGCGCAACCCGAGGGTTCCTGGTTCAAATCCCACCTAGTACCAACCTCGTCACGTCCGTTGTGTCCTGAGCAAGACACTTCACCCTTGCTCCTGATGGGTGCTGGTTGGCGCCTTGCATGGCAGCTCCCTCCATCAGTGTGTGAATGTGTGTGTGAATGGGTAAATGTGGAAGTAGTGTCAAAGCGCTTTGAGTACCTTGAAGGTAGAAAAGCGCTATACAAGTACAACCCATTTATCATTTAATTTCATGGCTGCAACACGTGCCAAAGTAGTTGGGAAAAGGCATGTTCACCACTGTATTACATCACCTTTTCTTTTAACAACACTCAATAAACGTTTGGGAACCGAGGAAACTAATTGTTGAAGCTTTGAAAGTGGAATTCTTTCCCATTCTTATTTTATGTAGAGCTTCAGTCGTTCAACAGTCCGGGGTCTCCGCTGTCGCGTTTTACGCTTCATAATGTGCCACACGTGTTTGATGGGAGACAGGTCTGGACTGCAGACGGGCAAGGAAAGTACCCGCACTCTTTTTTTACGAAGCCACGCTGCTGTAACACGTGCTGAATGTGGCTTGGCATTGTCTTGCTGAAATAAGCAGGGCGGTCCATTAAAAAGACAGCGCTTAGGTGGCAGCATATGTTGTTCCAATACCTGTATGTACCTTTCAGCATTAATAGTGCCTTCACAGATGTGTAAATTACCCATGCCTTGGGCACTAATGCACCCTCATACCATGGTTCGCCTCCCCTATGGTCCGGATTAAACAATGGTGAATATTTCCAAAAACAATTTAAAATGTGGACTCGTCAGACCACAGAACACTTTTCTCACTTTGCATCAGTCCATCTTAGATTATTAGATTAGATTAGATTAGATGGATAGTACTTTATTTATTCCTTCAGGAGAGTTCCTTCAGGAAAATCAAAATTTTCAGCACAATCCCATTCAAGAACAGACAAACGTTACAGGGAGACAGAACAGGATCGCTGACGGGTCTGCCGGCTTCCAGCGCCCCTTACAAAAAAGGTGAGATACAGGTAAACAATCGGGGGGGAATGGGAGAAAAAAATAGAAGATTAAAATAAATTAAAATAAAATAAAAAAAAAACGGTCTAAGCCTGGGCCCTGGAGAGGGGGTCCAGACTGAGCCCAGGGGAAAAAAACAACAACAACAACTCATAGCCATAGTACACATCCCTCTTACATGTGTGTAAGAGGAAAACATCAAAGAAGACAAAGGACATTAAAGACATTAAAGCAGCGGATACAACCAGCCACTTCTACATACAGCTATGAATAAAAACTAAAGGAAACATTTACACTGTGGTGTATATGTTCTCGGGCCCAGAGAAGCCAGCGGCTTTTCTGGATGTTGTTGATAAATGGCTTTCGCTTTGCATAGTAGAGCTTTAACTTGCACTTACAGATGTAGCGACAAACTGTATTTAGTGACAATGGTTTTCTGAAGTGTTTCTGAGCCCATGTGGTGATATCCTTTAGAGATTGATGTCACGTTTTGTTACAGTGTCGTCTGAGGGATCGAAGGTCACGGTCATTCAATGTTGGTTTCTGTGGAGTGATTTCTCCAGATTCTCTGAACCTTTTGATGATATTATGGACCGTAGATGTTGAAATCACTAAAGTTCTTGCAATTGCACTTTGATAAACGTTGTTCTTAAACTGTTTGACTATTTGCTCACGCAGTTGTGGACAAAGGGGTGTACTTCGCCCCATCCTTTCTTGTGAAAGACTGAGCATTTTTTGGGAAGTTGTTTTTATACCCAATCAAGGCACCCACCTGTTCCCAATTAGCATGTACACCTGTGGGATGTTCCAAATAAGTGTTTGATGAGCATTCCTCAACTTTAGCAGTATTTATTGCCACCTTTCCCAACTTCTTAGTCGGGTGTGCTGGCATCAAATTCTAAAGTTAATGATTATTTGCAAAAAAAAATTTTTTTAGCAGTTTGAATATCAAATATGTTGTCTTTGTAGCATATTCAACTGATAATGGGTTGAAAATAATTTGCAAATCATTGGATTCCGTTTATATTAACATCTAACACAATTTCCCAACTCATATGGAAACAGGGTTTGTATAAATTTGGAATTTGCGATCATTCCAATATATTTTGTCATAGTTACGTCAGCAGTTGTCTCCATACATGGTGAAGGTTTATCCGCTTTTTGTGAGTCCGCCATTTTTATTCCGTTGTATTCAATAGGTTCCTTATTTTTGTCTATCCTCTTGTACTGACTTGTACGTGCACTTGCATGCTAAAATATTACACTGTTGTTCTGATAAAACAAGGAGCACTACAAACTGCAACATGGAGACACATTCTCGAAATGGGATTCGGCACATAAATATGACCGCCAACAAAACAGTGCATTCTGTCGAGAGAGTCAGAAAGTGGCTTGAAGACAAATCTACAGCAATGCAAAATGATGACTATTATATGTATACACAGAGAAGTGAATAAAAAAATCATCATATGACCCCTTCTAATTGACTTAAAGACCCCAATGTTTGGACACGATTGCAGTTTTGCTGTCAGATTGTCACCGTATAATATTAATACAATGTTTTCCTTGGACACTATATCATTTATTTACTCAAAACTTGGTCACAGTTCTGCCTACTGGCCAGTCAGGGTGTATTGTGGACTTAAATTTGCCAACAAGCACACCAGTCGGAGTCTTGTCACTTTTTTTTCCATTAGTGTATCCATTGACCTCATCACTGACCGTAGCATACTTACACCACCTATTAAGTAGCCATCCGCGGTTGAGGTAAAAAAGCATGTATGGTGGTACCTCAACTTCCCAATATCTTAACTTACGAGTAATTTAAGATATGAGCTGTTTCTCGGCTTTTTGTCATGCTTGAAATTGTGGCCATACCTTGAGTTACAAGTATTTTCGCTCTCAGTTGAGGAAATGTACTGTAGTAGGTTATTTTTAGTACATGCTTTTGTAATGCTTTTTAAATTGTATTTATTATTTTAAAGTTTTTTTTTCTTACTAAAGGCATTTTACATGTTGAAATTTTCGAGCTTGGTCGTAGAATGCAATGTGCTTGTACAAACCCTGTTTCCATAAGAGTTGGGAAATTGTGTTAGATGTAAGTATAACATTTTCGATGGGAGACAGCTCTCGACTGCAGGCGGGCCAGGAAATTACTCGCACTCTTTTTTTACGAAGCCACGCTGTTGTAGCACGTGCTGAATGTGGCTTGGCATTGTCTTGCTGAAAGAAGCAGGGGCGTCAATGAAAAAAACGGCACTTAGATGGAAGCATATAATTTTTCCAAAACCTGTATGTACCTTTCAGCATTAATGGTCCCTTCACAGATGTGTAAATTACCCATGCCTTGGGCACTAATGCACCCCCATACCATTACACATGCTGGCTTTTGAACTTTGCGTCGAAATTAGTCTAGATGGTTCACCTTCCCTTTGGTCCGGATGACACAATGTCGAATATTTCAAAAAACAATTTGAAATGTGGACTCATCAGACCACAGAACACTTTTCCACTTTGCATCATTCCATCTTAGATGATCTCGGGCCCAGAGAAGCCGGCAGCGTTTCTGGAGGTTGTTGATAAATGGCTTTCGCTTTGCATAGTAGAGCTTTAACTCGCACTTACAGATGTAGCGACGAACTGTATTTAGTGACAGTGGTTTTCTGAAGTGTTCCTGAGCCCATGTGGTGATACCCTATAGAGATTGATGTCGGTTTTTGATACAGTGCCGTCTGAGGGATCGAAGGTCACGGTCATTCTATGTTGGTTTCTGGCCATGCCGCTTACGTGGAGTGATTTCTCCATATTCTCTGAACCTTTTGATGATATTATGGACCGTAGATGTTGAAATCCCTAAATTTCTTGCAATTGCACTTTGAGAAACGTTGTTCTTAAACTGTTTGCTCACGCAGTTGTGGACAAAGGGGTGTACCTCGCCCCATACTTTCTTGTGAAAGACTGAGAATTTTTTGGGAAGCTGTTTTATACCCAATCATTCCAAATAAGTGTTTGATGAGCATTCCTCAACTTTATCAGTATTTATTGCCACCTTTCCCAACTTCTTTGTCACATGTTGCTGGCATCAAATTCTAAAGTTAATGATTATTTGCACAAAAAAAAATGTTTATAAGTTTGAACATCAATGTGTTGTCTTTGTAGCATATTCAACTGAATATGGGTTGAAAATGATTTGCAAATCATTGTATTCCTTTTATATTTACATTTAACACAATTTCCCAACTCATATGGAAACGGGGTTTATAGGTTGAGGTACCACTGTTGAGTCAAAATAAATTAAGTTGTTTAATATACATGTGTAAATGTTTGTGATTAATCACATGAGTTAAATTGCCCACCTGATCATTATCAAAATATCATGAAATGCTTTAAATACGACTTTAAAAGGTCTTTAAAAATATTAATGTTATGTTTATTCAAAACAAATGCGTAACTTGGTCTCACTTTTAAATATTAGAATTTTTGATGGTGCTATTCATGGCGACAAAACAGAACTAAAGTATCTGCAAAGCTCGGTAGAAAATGATCGAGCATAACCAGAATGTGCTGCAATGTTACTGCGGATTTGATCCCAGCAACACGTGACAAAGAAGTTGGGAAAGGTGGCAATAAATACTGATAAAGTTGAGGAATGCTCATCAAACACTTATATGGAACATTCCACTGGTGTACAGGCTAATTGGGAACAGTTGGGTGCCATGATTGGGTATAAAAGCAGCTTCCATGAAATGCTAAGTAATTCACAAACAAGGATGGGGCGAGGGTCACCACTTTGTAAGCAAATTGTCGAACAGTTTTAGAACAACATTTCTCAACGAGTTATTGCAAGGAATTTAGGGATTTTATCATCTACGGTCCGTAAAATCATCAAAAAATTCAGAGAATCTGGAGAAATCACTGCACTTAAGCGATGATATTACGGACTTTAGATCCCTCAGGTGGTACTGCATCAAAAACCGACATCATTGTGTAGAGGATATCACCAAATGGGCTCAGGAACACTTCATAAAACCACTGTCAGTAACTACAGTTGGTCGTTACATCTGTAAGTGCAAGTTAAAACTCTACTATGCAAAGCAAAACCCATTTATCAACAACACCAAGTAACGCCGCTGGCTACACTGCGCCCGAGCTCATCTAAGATGGACTAATGCAAAGTAGAAAGGTGTTCTGTGGTCTGACGAGTCCACATTTCAAATTATATTTGGAAACAGAGGACATGGTGTCCTCCGGAACAAAGAGGAAAATATCCATTCGGATTGTTATAGGCGCAAAGTTCAAAAGCCAGCATGTGTGATGGTATGGGGGTGTATTAGTGGCCAATGCATGGGTAACTTAAACATCTGTGAAGGCACCATTAATGCTGAAAGGTCCATACAGGTTTTGGAGCAACATATGTTGTCATCCAAGCAACGTTATCATGGACGCCCCTGCTTATTTCAGCAAGACAATGCCAAGCCACGTGTTACAACAGCGTGGTTTCGTAGAAAAAGAGCGGGGGTACTTTCCTGGCCTGCCTGCAGTCCAGACCTGTCTCCTATCGAAAATATGTGGCGCATTATGAAGCGTAAAATACGACAGCGGAGACCCCGGACTGTTGAATGACTGAAGCTCAACATAAAACAAGATTCAGAAAGAATTCCACTTTCAAAGCTTCAACAATTAGTTTCCTCAGTTCCCAAACGTTTATTGAGTGTTGTTAAAAGAAAAGGTGATGTAACACAGTGGTGAACATGCCCTTTTCCAACCACTTTGGCACATGTTGCAGCCATTAAATTCTAAGTTAATTATTATTTGCAAAAAAAAAATAAAGTTTATCAGTTTGAACATTAAATATCTTGTCTTTGTAGCGCATTCAACTAAATATGGGTTGAAAAGGATTTGCAAATCATTGTATTCCCTTTATATTTACATCTAACACAATTTCCCAACTTATATTGAAACGGGGTTTGTAGATCAGGCCCTCAGTCTTTTCACCAGGTCCTGCCACAAATCAGCGGTGAGTTGTTTTCACTGTGATTTGCATGTGAGGCAAAACTAAAACTTCTCAAACACGCGATACCTGCTTGCATCTTTAAAGGGTTGTCTGATTAGAATCTGTTTGAGGACCCGAAAGCAAGGAAGTAATGCGAACGTCATCTTGTCATTCTAAAGTAATAAGTCTTTGTTTAATAGCAATATTTTTGTAAACAATTTCCTAAAAGCTGGTAAGAATGTAGTGAATGTGTAATACATACTGTACCAGATACAAAATAAGCTAAGCAAATATGAATATCATCAACATTCTTCCCATTCAAATTCTGTTTGAGACTTGCAATCTGCAATTGCTTTCTTTATTTTTAGACACTTTTTCTTTCTGCTCTCCCTGCTTTGTCACAACTTAGGGCAGATGGTAGTACTGTAGATTTTTTTGTTTGTTTGCCCAATTCTGACAGCCGAAAACACTGCAAACGTTAACCATTTAGGTTTAGCATAGCTGCCAACAGTCCTTTTCACAGACAATATTGCTGTGCATTCCTCCATCATTGTCAACATCCTGTTTGGTGACGTCACACGAAAACTCTCAATTTAAAGCACAGTGCACCTTCTTCAAGAAAACGTTTGAAAATCGGGCATTAAATCATTGGATTTCGATAGCAAATCAGAATAAGGTCCCTTGCGATGTTTGCCAATATTTATTTCAGTGTTAAAAATACATATCAAAATACTAAAGAGTTCCCTCCGGGTACTCCGGCTTCCTCCCACTTCCAAAGACATGCACGTGGGGATAGGTTGATTGGCAACACTAAATTGGCCCTACTGTGTGAATGTCAGTGTGAATGTTGTCTGTCTATCTGTGTTGGGCCTGCGATGAGGTGGCGACTTGTCCAGGGTGTACTCCGCCTTCCGCCCGATTGTAGCTGTGATAGGTGCCAGCGCCCCCCGCGACCCCGAAAGGGAATAAGCGGTAGAAATGGATGGATGGATGGGTTCTGGTGTTTTTAGTTAGGTTAAGATGTGGTCCCGATAATATGTATTAGATATGCTTTGATGTACATTTTGATAATATGAAAATTATCCATAATCTTACCTTTTTGTTTCCTAATTGCCTGAATCACCTTCTAAAGGCTTGTTTAATAATTGCTTCCGCCTTGCGGCGACGTCACAATGTAGCCAGACTGCAAAAGCCCACGTGCAGAGGTGTCCAAAATTTTGCGCAGGCTTACGCCAAAATGCATGGACTTAATAATGTGATGCTCTGGCATTGTTTAACACAACTATCTAAGATTGCAACAACAATTATAAGTTAGAAAAGATTAAATTCATCATAAGCATTTCCTTTTTCAATGTGAACGGGTAGTAAGGGAATTTGTATACTTTCAATTTATTTGGGCCGATTTCTCTGCATGTTTTTGCACTTTTCTGTCGGTATAGATGTGAAATGGGTCTTAAACTGTATTCTTTACTGTCTTAAAACTCTTGACTTGTTGAAACCTCAAACAACTAGCTGGGTAGTATCTTTTGTTTATAGTGTTTTACAAGCTTGACCAATGCCGTGCCTCAATGTCTGAGCTCTCTAAAAACATTTTTTAGCTTTTACTTAGTGCTCTAAATAAACTTCTCTCCTCATCTGGGTGGCGACTGTCTGTGTTTCCACTGCTCAGATGATAAATCCGGGTGTGAAAGAGGCCTGGATAGAACAAAATAGTCAAGGTCCCTTAGCAGCACCCAGCCTATTGAATTTGCTCATCACAAGACCTTAAATCCACCAGTAATGCAGAAGGCTTTGAGGAAACATACTGTGATTGCTGCTGAGACCATGCCAAGTTGGACATTAACAATGCACTTGAAGTTTCAAATCTGTGTGGGAATGCAATGAGGCATGGTCTTAGTTTAAAAAGGATTGCATGGTCTGACAGCATTATATTTCAGTGGTGGTCACATCAGGCTTGCTGACAGTGTCCCAACAAACTGAACTCCACAGCCGTTATGTTGACCAATAATGATGGGAGGTTAACATACTGTTGCCAAGGTCATTGTGACATGTCTTGTTTATTTTCGAAAACTACAATGAATGCATAATTACCTCAAATTAACCAGAAATCCCCGTTTCCTTCCATTGCCCACAAATTAAACCTTTCTTGTCTATGTGTAAATTTCAGATGGCTGGATGTGAGTGTGGCCAACCTGACATCTGTCAGATACTGGGTACATTACCTCCAGGTCATCCAGGAGTCGGTGTGGCCAGGAGGAGTTCTGCCCAATTCCCCTCAAACAGAACGAAGTCAGAGGCAGAAAGATGACACCAAGAATCAAGTGTTGTATTGTCTAATGGGTCTTATGCCAGGTACATAAGTGAGGATATTCAGGACAGTGGAACCTCTAGACTCAAACACAATCCATTCTCAGGCCAACCTATTTTGTTTTGATTTGAAACCAATTTTTCTACATACACTTAAAGGCAATAGAAGATTTGCTGAAGTCATGCAGAGTGGCAGTTGAAAATCTCACTTTTTGTGCTAAATACACACTGTTCATCTTGTAACTGAATATTTTGCTGGCCACTGAATTTAGAGGTTTCTCTGTGATTTGCATGTGAGGCGGAACACTACAACTTCTCAAACATGCCATACCTACTTGCTTCACAGACAACTCAAACGCACACTACAATGTTGTCTTTGTTTACCTTTGTGTATTGAAATTAATATATACATATATATATAGAGAGCGAGAGAGAGAGCTTATTGCAGGACCAATTATTTATGGATTATTTTCCTTTGTGTTTCCAGATTTATTTTCAGATTTGCTTGGCTCAAACAAGTACAAGCTCAGTTGGCAGATTGTTCTTGAGTCCTTCCAGGACCCCTACATTAACAGGTAAGCATTACACCACTGTCCATCTCAGCTCATTATTGTTACAATCTGTACATTGGACATTGGTTGTGTTGTGAAACCTGATGGTTGATAAAAATGTGATGTACTCTCAAAACAAAAAAACAATTTCCCTTGTGGATTTAATAATGTTAAAAATCTATTGTCTATGTCATGTCAACACAAGTCAAGTCAAGTCAATTTTATTTATAAAGCACATTTACAACAACTTTTAAATTAAACCCAAGGGCTTTACAGGTTAAAACAGACAAAGAACATAAACAATGAGTGAGCTGAACAAAATGGTGCAAAAAGCAATACGGTAAAAAGCGTCGAATAAAAAGTAAAACAAAAAAATTGCTAAATAAAAATCATGATAATAAAAGTGCGACAAATAGAAAAATAAAACTAAAGAGAAGAGGACGGGGGGGGGGGGGGGGGGTACTGGAAAATGGTGGCCTAGTGGGCAGACTCAGCTGAGGTCAAAGGCCAGCAAGAAGAGGTAGGTCTTAAGAAGGGTTTTGAAAACCCCCAGGCTCTGGGCTGACTTAATGTGGAGGGGAAGGCTGTTCCGGAGCTTAGGGGCGGAAATGGAAAAGGCTCTGTTCCCTCTGGTGTTTAGCCTGGATCTAGGGACCGCCAACAACAGTTGGTCAGCTGACCTTAGGGCTCTAGACGAGGTATGATGATGCAGAAGCTCAATCAGGTATTGTGGGGCCAGACCATTTAGGGATTTAAAAACAATTAAAAGTAATTTGAAATCAATGCGGTGACGGACAGGGAGCCAGTGGAGTGAGGCCAGGATTGGGGTGATGTGCTCGCGTTTTTTGGTGCTGGTGAGGAGACGGGCAGCCACGTTTTCCACAAGCTGCAAACGGCAAAGTGATACCTGATCAATGCCAATGTAGAGTGAATTGTTGTAGTTTAGCTGGTGTGTGATGAAGGCGTGGATAGCAGTTTCCAGGTCGCTCTGGAAGAGATAGGCCTCGGTCTTTGCTAGGGTTCTGAGATGGTAAGAGCTGGTACTAAGGTCCACTGAGCTGACCTGTTTGGTGAATTTGAAGGCACTATCGCAAATCACTCCGAGATTTCTCACGGAGGACCAGATGTTATCACCCAGAGGACCTAGAGCACTGACAAACGAGACTGGAGATGTTTCGCCGAAGATGATGATCTCGGTCTTGCTCTCATTAAGGTTGAGGAAGTTAGCACT
Organism: Nerophis ophidion; assembly: GCF_033978795.1. NCBI lineage: Eukaryota > Metazoa > Chordata > Actinopteri > Syngnathiformes > Syngnathidae > Nerophis > Nerophis ophidion. The sequence goes on along the minus strand of NC_084623.1, from coordinate 31,970,395 downwards.
CATCCATGCTTTAATGTAGGGCTGGGCGATATTGGCTTTTATCAATATCACAATATTTTTATGCCATATCGCGATATACGATATATAGTTCGATATTTTTCCTTAGCCTTGAATGAAGACTTGATGCATATAATCACAGCAGTATGATGATTATGTGTGTCTACATTAAAAGATTCTTCTTCACACTGCATTCATATATGCTTCTTTTAAACTTCCATGCACAGAGGGAAATCTCAACTAAGTCAATTGACCAAAACTGTATTAATTAAATACTCTTCATTCTCTCGCGGGTGACTTTTTAAATGAAAGAATGAATTAGTAGTGCTGCTACCTTTTATAGCAACACTTCTGCTGCATACTTTGTATATTGCTGTTGTGTGCTGAATATATCCCCGTTTGAAGCCAAACCACTGCCAGATGATGGACCCCCTGCTGTTTTTTTTGGGCATTAATTGTTCTTTCTCCATTTGTGATTAGTTTTGCACCCTCTCTCTCTTGTAATGTCACTCAACTCGCTCCGCTCTGCTTGTGCCTCCTGCCTCAGCTAACGTTAGCCATGTTGCTACCTCTCTGCTCGGCAAGAGCGTATGACGCTAAACACGCGACAGTATTTGACGTATGTAAGAAGGCGGGCTTGTTTTACGTCCCTGTGAGAAGGACAGACGAGAAGGAGTGAGAAGAGCCTGTAGTGTAATGCCCGCAGCTGAAATCAACTGCGCGAGAACATATACTCGAATATTACAATATAGTCATTTTCTGTATCGCACAGAGACAAACCCGCGATATATCGTTTGTATCGATATATCACCCAGCCCTACTTTACTGTCGGTCAAACTGTCAAGGAGTGGCTGAAGTGTGACCTGTCCTGTGGACTTTAGAGGTAAGTAGATCTGAACATCATGGGCATAACAATGGAATGAGACAATGTGCTTGACCAGGATTTCACCTAAAGGTAGAATGTACAGTAGGAAGAGTATGGGACCTAGGATTGATCCTTGAGGAACACCACAGTTAAGGGGGGCCACCAAGGAGAGAAAGTCTCCTAGCTGCACAGAGAAACTCCGGTCAGTTAGGTAGGACTGAAACCAGCTTAGGGCTACACCTGAGATGCCCACGTACTGCTTCAGACGTGACAGTAGGATCCTTTGATCCACCGTGTCAAAGGCAGCTGTGAAGTCTAGGAGCATCAGGATCACAGGACTACCAGAGTCAGCGGCCAGAAGCAGCTGGCAGAGGTGTCACATGGTTTGAGTGCAGAGATTTTGTCAATGAATGGTAAATGGGTCGTACTTGTATAGCGCTTTCTATCCCTTTTTAAGGAGCCCAAAGCGCTTTGACAGTATTTCCACATTCGCCCATTCACACACTGACCGAGAGAGCTGTCATGCAAGGCGCTCACCAGGACCCATCAGGAGCAAGGGTGAAGTGTCTTGCCCAAGGACACAACGGATGTGACTAGGATGGTAGAAGGTGGGGATTGAACAATAACCCTCAGAATGTTGGCACAGCCACTCTACCAACTTCGCCACAGAGGACGGATGAGGGGACAACAGGTGACACATAGCGGGGGTTGATGAGACAATTTAAAACTTTAAAAATAACTTGGGGTTCATGACTGTTACTGGAGATCAAGGTAGAAATATACTTTGTTTTCGATGCTTTTACGGCTCGTTGGTATTCAGACAGGGAGTCCCGCAGGATTTGGAGAGAGACATGAAGCTTATCCATAACCCACTTTCGCTGCGCGCGCAGGCAAGCGCATCTGAGAGCGCGTATAGAGTTATTTAGCCATGGTGTTAGAAGAGCTTTTCTACGTTTGGATCTAAGGAGCGCAACAGAGTATAAAATATCAGTACAAGCCGAGGTAAACATAGAAAAAATCTCGTCAGCAGTAAAATCACAGTTTTCTCCCAGTGCACGGATCGAATATCTATTGAAGGCAACTGAGACCATAGCAGCAGTTGAAGGGTTGATCATGCGTGAGCGGCGCTCAGGAACACGGGAATTATTACCAGAGCACGGGATTACCGTTGTAAACAAAATTGGTGAATGGTCGGAGAGAGACATAGAACATATTTCATTAACAGACACAAATAAACCATAGGATACCACGAGATCTAAAGTGTGTCCCTTTTTGTGTGTCGGGCCAATGACAGATTGCTTGAGGGCAAATGAGTCAAGGAGATTCAGAAAATCTCGGGCCAGAGGTTTAGATTGGCAGCAAACATGAACATTTAAATCGCAACAGATTCCAATTTGGTCGTAATTCACCAAAATCCCCGATAGAAAATCAGCAAAGTGATGTAAAAAGTCTTTGTTGAATTTAGGTGGACGGTACACCACTGCGCACAGAACAGGGGGAGACAGAATTAATTCAAAGAGTTGCAGTTCAAAACTAGCATAGGTAATGTGTGGAATCTGCCGGCAAGTAAACGAAGATTTGTAAACAGAGGTTAAACCTCCTCCACACCTGCTTGTAGTCCTGTGAGAGATGAGGAAATCACAATCCAGTGGAAGCAATTCAGAGAACGCCACGTTATCTCCAATAGTCAACCAGGTCTCGGTGAGGAACATAAAATCCAACTCACGGGTGGTAAAAAAGTCGTTGAGCCAGAACGTTTTGTTCGCCAAAGACCGGACATTTATCAGGGCCATCCAAAGACTAAACTCCTTGCTAGCAGGTAGTACAGCACGCTTCAGCATGCGTAGGGCGGAGCGGTCCAAACCACGCCCACACCCACGGGCCGTAGAGCGCCGTGAGGCCAGGCCAGGATGTGCGAGGCCCAAAGATTCCGCCAGGTTAACCGGGAGGAAAAGCAGCGAAGAAGAGCCGGAGGCAGCAGCGGCCGCCGGCGCCTGGAGGTCGCTCAGGGTAGGGGCGACAAGTCGAACCCAGTGCACTATGCGGAGGTACGCCGGCAGCGTCCACCAGGAAGGAGGCGATGATCAAACGTGCGAGAGGATGACAGCAGGATCTTGAGTTTCACCAAAATACCTCCCCTCTTCCCCCGCCTCTTGGAGTCTTGCGTCATGGCTATTGAACTGGTGCCCAGGGGGCACAATCCGGCTCGGGTACCTGCCCCCAATTTTGGTTTAAAACTTAGGAGTTGAACATTTTTGCAGCAATGTCCTAAAAACACTAGAGGGCTCCTGCTGTAAAGAGGAATTTGGACAACTTGAACACTGGTGTATAAACGTGTGATATACATAACCGAGGTGTTCCTCAAGGCACCTTTTAAGTCTTCTTCTTTTTGGTAAATACAAATTTTTTCGTAATGGAATTTATACAACTAATGTGTTTCAGTTGTTTGTTTACTTTGGATGCAGTCTGTAGGCATAAGTTTAACTTCTTCAGTTGTATTAGTCGTTTTCCCCAAGGTTCCATTTTAGATCCTCTCTTTTTCATAATTTGGGCTATTCAACTGATGAACCGCAAGTTCAGTTAAAACAAACTTGAGAGACTCACTTTTTTGAAGCAGATTTTTAAAAACACTAGTGTTGTCATAGAGATGTTATTTGACGAGCTTAACAGCGGAGTTGTCTGACTTACTTTAAAATAGTGTGAGCAAGCCATGTGTTCGTTTTAAATCTATTAGTTCTGTTCTCAATCCGAATCCAGCCACTTCACTGGAGGTGACAAGTGAAATTTGTGAAAAATGTATCTCCTTTTTTAATGACAGGGTTGCTTCTATTCGGGCAAATATTTCTCCTTCTCCATTGAGTTTCAATGTGGGCACTCAGTGCTCGGCTGTGTTTTGTCAGTTTGAGCCTGTGTCGATGCCTGAGTTTACAGGAATAGTTGACAAACTAAAACCCTCGTCCTGTACCACAGACCCAGTCCCCCCTCGCTTTTTTAAAGAAGTCTTGGACTCTATTGACTTGTCTGTTAGGGACATCATCAACAGCAGCTTAATTTCTGGCAGTGTGCCCTCTTTGTAAAGGAGCTGTTGTTGAGCCTTTGATCAAAAAACAGGTCTTGATCCTACCAGTTTGTCAAAATATCGGCCCATTTCTAAATTACCTTCAGTGTCAAAAATTTGGGAGAAATGTGTTTTGGCGCAACTGCAGCCTTTTTTTTAGATGAAAATAGCACTTTAGATCCATTTCAGTGAGAATACAAAGCTTTGCACAGTACTTAATCCCCACTTTTAAAGGTTTAAATGACTTGCTTTTAATGTCTGATTCTGCCAGCTCTACCATTTTAGTGGTTTTAGATCTTACAGCTGCCTTTGACACAGTCGATCACACAATTCTTTTAGGCTGCCTGAGAGACTGTGTGGGTGTTAGGGGGACTGCATTAGAGTGGGTCAGATCTTACCTGTCAGAGAGGTCCTTCTCTGTCAGGCTGGCAGACGCCAGTTTTCTTCTGCTCCACTTTACTATGGTGTCCCCCAGGGATCTATTCTAGGCCCCATCCTGTTCGCTCTATAGCTCCTCCCTCTTGGAGAGATTTTTAAGAGGCATGGAGTGTCTCACTTTTATGCAGACGACTGCCAAATTTATATGCCGATTTCAAAAGGCCACGGCCCTCTGACACCCCTCCTCAACTGTCTATGCGACATCAAGGCTTGGTTAGCCCAGAATGTTTTAATAATTGGGACCATTGCAAAATTATGTGCGTCCCAAAGTCACCAGCCTTGGCGTCATTATAGACAGTGATTTTAAACTTGACAAACAAGTCAATGGCATTTTAAAATCATGTTTTTATCATCTTCGACTTTTAGCAAAGGTAAAACCATCGCATTTCTGCTTAAAAGGATTATTCATTAATCACTCCAAGCAACGTTTGTAAGTTTTACAATATAACTAAAAAAATTGCCATGTGTGACGTCTGTAGGAGTGTTTTTATGCGTATTTGCACATGCTATCCTAATGTAATAAAGCTAGTGATGTTAGCATTAGCAAATACCGTATCATGTTTACAAGTGTTAGTATTATTACCTTACAATGGCATTCTTTTTTTATTGTTTAACTTTTGTAAATTCAATAAAACATCATTGTCAGCCGTTTTACTGCTATGTTACAGGCTCCGTTTGGAAATAATTAAAGTATGTCAATAAACATTTACAAAATCTTTCGTACCGGTATACATCTGTGGGGTATAGCCTGGTGTGCCTTATATATGTAAACATATTAATTTCTTTAAAAATTTGGTGGGTGCAGCTTAAATATTGGTGCGCTCTATAGCCCGAAGAATATGGTATTTGTTCATGGGGTCACCATTAATGCCTTTTTTTTTTCTTTCTTTTTTAGACACCTGGTTTACTGTCTTTGTGACCTTTTATTGGAGTTCCTAGTCCCTGAATTACCGGAGCAAAGTTTTCAGAGGAGTTTGCTGCAGAGCCCCGCCAAGAACCCAGAGAAGCTCTTGGCATGAGGAAACACCACAAACCACTGTTTTTTTTTTTTTTTGTGCCAAATTTGATCCTCCAACACAGGAGTTTCTGCCGGTGGCCATAAACACCCTCAAACGTTACTTATGACTGTTACCAAGTGATCAGACTACTGTAATTGTTACACATGCATACAATAATTTGTCCTGCGATTCTGTTTACATTTTCTTGTCACATCTAATTATAAATTGGAGAAAATTAGTATTTTGTGCCCTGCTATTCTGTCAGTCAATCCCCTTACAAAGATATGAACAGTCCATACTTTTTATTGTAGGTTTATATGTAACAGCTAGCCAGAATGTGAGAACAGTAAGAAATAGAGGTTATGGGTCCATGGTCCTCACAAATGAGTCATGTTTCTTTAGGAAAGTACACCTGATCTCAACTCTTTATGTGTGACACAACCATGGGCAAGACCAAAGAGCTGTCGAAGGACGTCAGACAAGATTGAGACGCGCACAGGACTGAAATGTGTTACAAGACCGTAAGCAAGAAGCTTGATGAGAAAGAGATCGCTATTGGAGCTCTGCTGGACCTCCATGCAAGATGTCACCTACTCGGGTAAGGATGATGCTTAGAAAGGCGAGGGACCAGCCAAGCAATATAAGGGATGCGCTACTTAATGACTTTAAAGGGGAACTGCACTTTAACATGATGACGGATAGATTTTTTGTGCCTATGTTTTCATCATCGAGTGGTCTGCTGCTTCCTTGCGTTCTTTGTCCCTTTATGTTTATTGTAGATCACCAATCATGCATCTCACCTGAAAAATAGATGGCTGAGGAGATAATCGGACCAGTCGGGTCACTTTGACAGCAGTTTCCAACCAGGAACTGCCGACAACAACACGAAAAGTGCTTGTTCACCCATACACCTCACCACCACGTTGTTTCACGAGGATTATGAGACATTTTTAATTAAAATGGAAGTATATGAACATACTAGCAGTCGGAATCCAAATGACGGCCGACCTTGTACAAACCCCGTTTCCATATGAGTTGGGAAATTGTGTTAGATGTAAATATAAATGGAATACAATGATTTGCTAAACATTTTCAACCCATATTCAGTTGAATATGCTACAAAGAGAACATATTTGATGTTCTAACTGATAAACATTTTTTTTGTTGTTGCAAATAATCATTAACTTTAGAATTTGATGCCAGCAACACATGACAAAGAAGTTGGGAAAGGTGGCAATAAATACTGATAAAGTTGAGAAATGCTTATCAAACACTTATTTGGAACACCCCATAAGTGTGAAGGCTAATTGGGAATAGGTGGGTGCCATGATTGGGTATAAAAGCAGCTTCCATGAAATGCTAAATAATTCACAAACAAGGATGGGGTGTGGCTCACCACTTTGTAAGTGTGACGCTTGGCTGGCATTGTGGCTATGCGGTTACGTGGCAGGTGACACTAATACGTGACTATGACAACAGACAAAACAGGAAGTGCCACCAGTAACTAAGGAAGTCAAATACTAAACAAACGAGATACAAAACAGAACCAAAACCCGAATATGACATGATCCGAGCCGCGGATCATGACAGTAAGCAATTTATAGAACAGTTTTAGAACGACATTTCTCAACGAGCTATTGCAAGGAATTTAGGGATTTTACCATCTACGGTCCGTAAAATCATCAAAAAGTTCAGAGAATCTGGAGAAATTACTGCACGTAAGCGATAATATTACAGACCTTTGATCCCTTAGGTGGTACTGCATCAAAAACCGACATCAGTGTACCGACATCAGTGTGTAAAGGATATCACCATATGGGATCAGGGACACTTCATAAAACCACTGTCAGTAACTACAGTTGGTTGTTACATCTGTAAGTGCAAGTTAAAACCTTGCTATGCAAAGCAAAACCCATTTATCAACAACACCAAGGAATGCCGCTGGCTTCACTGGGCCTGAGCTCATCTAAGATGGACTGATGCAACGTGGAAAAGTGTCCTGTGGTCTGATGACTCCACATTTCAAATTATATTTGGAAACTGTGGACGTAGTGTCCTCCGGAACAATAAGGAAAATAACCATCCGGATTGTAATAGGCGCAAAGTTCACAAGCCAGCATCGTTGATGGTATGGGGGTGTATTAGTGACCAAGGTATGGGTAACTTACACATCTGTGAAGGCACCATTAATGCTGAATGGTCCATACAGGTTTTGGAGCAACATATGTTGTCATCCAAGCAACATTTTCATGGACGCCCCTGCTTATTTCAGCAAGACAATGCTAAGCCACGTGTTACAACAGTGTTGTTTTGTAGTAAAAGACTGCGGGTACTTTCCGGGCCCGCCTGCAGTCCAGACCTGTCTCCCATCGAAAATGTGTGGCTCATTATGAAGCGTAAAATACGACACCGGAGGCCCCGGACTGTTGAACGACTAAAACGCTACATAAAACAAGAATGAGAAAGAATTTAACTTTCCAAGCTTCAACAATTAGTTTCCTCAGTTCCCAAACGTGTATTGAGTGTTGTTAAAAGAAAAGGAGATGTAACACAGTGGTGAACATGTCCTTTCCCAACTACTTTGGCACGTGTTGCAGCCATGAAATTCTAAGTTAATTATTATTTGCAAAAAAAAAAATAAAGTTTATGAGTTTGAACATCAAATATCTTGTCTTTGTAGTGCATTCAATTGAATATAAACCTGTATGTTAGTACAATACGTTTATACTTACATCATGTATAGAAAACCCTAATGAAGGCGTTTGGATGTTTTTCAGAGGCTCTATAGGCAGAATTGAACGGCTCCCATAGGCTTCATTGTCAATCGAATGTATTTATAGTTAGAATGCATTACACAAAAAACATCTGTCATGTCTTTTGTAATGATTGTTAACGACAGGCAAAATTCCAAAAACAGCGCAGTTCCCCTTTAAAGGAGTTAGGAGCAAAGTCATCAGCTGTAATGGATTGAGACCGCGTAATGCACTCAAGATCCCCTGCTTAAGAAGACACATGTACAGGTCTGTCTAAAAAGTTTGACAATCAACTCCTGAATGATCCACACAAGGCTTGTGAAAATGTGATGTAGCCCCTTTAGACCAAAACTGAGCTCTTTGTCAACAACTCGACTGAATGTGTTTGGAGGCAGATACCCACCAAAACAGTCAAACATGCAGGTGGAAACATTTTGCTTTGGGGCTGTTTCTCTGACCAAACTCCCTCCTAAGATACACTATCCAATCCAATCCACTTTATTTGTATAGCACTTTTAAACAACAAAAATGTTTCTAAAGTGCTGCACAACATTATCAAAAACAATATTCAAACATTATCCTATATTGCCAAAAGTACTTGACCACCTGCCTTGTCTCACATATGAACTTGAAGTGCCACCCCATTCCTAACCCATAGGATTCAATATGATCTCAGTCCACCTTTTCAAGCTATTACAGCTTCAACTCTTCTCGGAAGGCTGTCCACAAGGTTGCGAAATGTGTTTATAGGAATCATTGACTATTCTTCCAAAAGCGCAATGGTGAGGTCACATGCTGATGTTGGTCGAGAAGGCCTGGCTCTCAGTCTCCGTTCTAATACATCCCAAAGGTGTTATATTGGGTTCAGGTCAAGACTCTGTGCAGGCCAGTCAAGTTCATCCACACCAGACTCTCTCATCCATGTCTTTAAGGGACATTGCTTTGTGCCCTGGTGCACAGTCATGTTGGAAGAGAAAGGGGCCTTCTCCAAACTGTTCCTACAAGGTTGGGAGCTTGGAATTGTCCAAAATGTTTTGGTATCCTGGAGCATTCAAAGTTCCTTTCACTGGAACTAAGGGGCCAAGTCCAACTCCTGAAAAACAACCCCACACATAATTCCTCATCCACCAAATTTCACACTCTGCACAATGCAGTCCGAAATGTACCGTTCTCCTGGCAACGTCCAAACCCAGACTTTGCCATCAGATGAAAAAGTGTGATTTATCACTCCAGAGAACGCATCTCCACAGCTCTAGAGTCCTGTGGCAACGTGCTTTACACTGCTGCATCCAACGCTTTGCATTGGACTGTGTGTTGTATGGCATTCATGCAGCTGCTCAGCCATGTAAACCCATTCCATGAAGCTCTCTGCGTACTGTACGTGGGCTAATTGGAAGGTCACATGAAGTTTGGAGGTCTGTAGCAACTGACTGTGCAGAAAGTCTTAGCCCTATGCGCTTCAGGATCCGCTGACCTCTCTCTGTCAGTTTACGTGGCCTTCCACTTTGTGGCTGAGTTGCTGTTGTTTCCAAACTCTTCCATTTTCTTAAAATACACCTGACAGTTGAGTTTGGCATATTTGGAGGAAGGAAATTTAACAACTGGATTTGTTGCACAGTTGGCATCCTATGACAGTTGCATGCTGGAAATCTCTGAGCTCCAGAGAGCGGCCCATTCTTTCACAAATGTTTGTAGAAACAGTCTCCATGTTTAAGTGCTTGATTTTATACACCTGTGGCCGGGCCAAGTGATGAGGAAACCTGATTCTCATCATTCGGATGGGTGGCCAAATACTTTTGGCAATATAGTGTATGTTCAATTCCATAAAAAATCTGACCTCCATGCCACACCAAATACGAGCAACGGCATTTTTTGCTTAGTACTTATTTCCCTCGATCAAATTATATTATTACTTTTATTTATTGTATTTTTTCTCTAAGTGTATGTTTTTCATTTTGTCACTCTCTTACACAATGTTATCTTGGAATATCAATAGTTAATGCTAAAGATACATATTTTTTTATCTTCCATCCATCCATCCATCTTCTTCCGCTTATCCGAGGTCGGGTCGCGGGGGCAGCAGCCTAAGCAGGGAAGCCCAGACTTCCCTCTCCCCAGCCACTTCGTCTAGCTCTTCCCGGGGGATCCCGAGGCGTTCCCAGGCCAGCCGGGAGACATAGTCTTCCCAACGTGTCCTGGGTCTTCCCCGTGGCCTCCTACCGGTCGGACGTGCCCTAAACACCTCCCTACTCAGTGGCCTAGTGGTTAGAGTGTCCGCCCTGAGATCTTTAGGTCGTGAGTTCAAATTCCGGCCGAGTCCCACCAAAGACTATAAAAATGGGACCCATTACCTCCCTGATTGGCACTCAACATCAAGGGTTGGAATTGGGGGTTAAATCACCATATATGATTCCTGGGCGCAGCACCGCTGCTGCCCACTGCTCCCCTCACCTCCCAGGGGGTGATCAAGGGTGATGGGTCAAATGCAGAGAATAATTTCTCCACATCTAGTATGTGTGTGACAATCATTGGTACTTTAACTTTAACTTTAACCTAGGGAGGCATTCGGGTGGCATCCTGACCAGATGCCCGAACCACCTCATCTGGCTCTCGATGTGAAGGAGCAGTGGTTTTACTTTGAGTTCCTCCCGGATGACAGAGCTTCTTACTCTATCTCTAAGGGAGAGCCCCGCCACACGGCGGAGGAAACTCATTTCGGCCGCTTGTACCCGTGATCTTATCCTTTCGGTCATGACCCAAAGCTCATGACCATAGGTGAAGATGGGAACGTAGATCAACCGGTAAATTGAGAGTTTTGCCTTCTGGCTCAGCTCCTTCTTCACCACAACGGATCGGTACAACGTCCGCATTACTGAAGACGCCGCACCGATCCGCCTGCCGATCTCACGATCCACTCTTCCCTCACTCGTGAACAAGACTCCTAGGTATTTGAACTCCTCCACTTGGGGCAGGGTCTCCTCCTCAACCCGGAGATGGCACTCCACCCTTTTCCGGGCGAGAACCATGGACTCGGACTTGGAGGTGCTGATTCTCATTCCGGTCGCTTCACACTCGGCTGCGCACCGATCCAGTGAGAGCTGAAGATCCCGGCCAGATGAAGCCATCAGGACCACATCATCTGCAAAAAGCAGAGACCTAATTTCGCGGCCACCAAACCGGAACCCCTCAACGCCTTGACTGCGCCTAGAAATTCTGTCCATAAAAGTTATGAACAGAATCGGTGACAAAGGACAGCCTTGTCTGAGTCAAGTCATTTGTTTTACCTATACCTGTTTATTACCCGATAGATCCTGTGACGACTGTTCATACTTTGTCAGCATGGAGTCTACCGTCACTTTCCTAGAATTATGTGCACTTTAAAAATGGAATTACAGTAACATCTCTTTGGCTTAGTTCTTCTACTCAAATAAGTGTCCCGTTCAATCAAAAACCACCTTCGTTATTAGGATCCGCTTTATTCCTCGCAAAAGTCAGCTTACCTACATCATAAATGCTTAACTGTACATTTCCTTAGACTTATTGTTGGCAAAATACTTAAGTCTGAAGAGAGCTTTTAAAGTTGTTGTAAATACAAACATGTTGCATGGTTGTTGTACACGTTCACAGTATTTGGATTTCCCTTACAGAGTGGATCATCGTTTTGAGAGCTTTTCTTTGCATGTGTTGAAAATAAGTAATAAACTATGCTTACATAAGAAAATTGAACGACAATCCTTTTTTGCTTGATATTCAGAACTCCTATTACAAGCATATAGGGATATACTTTTGGGTGAAATTTCAGAATGAAGCTAAACTGTACTATAACTAGAGCTTCCACATAAAATGCTTTTTTAAATTTTGCAAATGTATTAAACATTTTTTTATAAAAACACGTACACAAGTATTCACTGCTTTTGCTCAATATTTTGTTGGTGTATCTATCAAGTCTTTTTGAATATGATGCCACAAGTTTGGCAGACCTCTTTTTCGCCCATCGTCATCTTTGCCCACTTCTCTTTTTAGCAACTGTCAAGTTCCATCAGGTTGGATGAGAAACCGTTTTTATGCAGAGTGTGTCTGTACATTACTGCATTCATCTTAGTCTTAGTCCAGTCAAGAACCCGATGGTCACTCTCTCAGAGCTACATCAATCCTCCGTGGAGGGATTAGAACCTTCCAGAAGGACAACCATCTGACCACTAATTAGGCCTTAACTTTTTCCAAGTACACCAGCTTCAAAATCATGAGCTCAATTAGTTCTATGGCCGAGTTCGTAACTCAAAACACTTGTATCTTAAAACAACGTCGCCCGATGAAATGAATTGAAATCAATTTAATCCGTTTTTGGCCTACCCGAAAAAACACAATGTTAACACTTAACATGTTTTTAAAAATAAAAACAAACTTTTAGACAGTAATAATCATCTTTTACTTCTGCATGGTGGCAACACGCAACATGCTTGCAACTTAAAAGGATTACAAAAAAGCTAAGCGACAGCTCGTATCTCTGAATATTTGTACATTGAGGTAATGTACATACCTCGTTTCCATATGAGTTGGGAAATTGTGTTAGATTTAAATATAAACAGAATACAATGATTTGTATCATTGTCAACCCATATTCAGTTGAATATGCTACAAAGACAACATATTTGATGTTCAAACTGATAAACATTTTTTTTTGTTGCAAATAATCATTGACTTTAGAATTTGATGCCAGCAACACGTGACAAAGAAGTTGGGAAAGGTGGCAATAAATACTGATAAAGTTGAGGAATGCTCATCAAACACTTGTTTGGAACATCCCTCAGGTGTGCAGGCTAATTGGGAACAGGTGGGTGCCTTGATTGGGTATAAAAACAACTTCCCAAAAAATGCTCAGTCTTTCACAAGAAAGTATGGGGCGAAGTACACCCCTTTGTCCACAACTGCGTGAGCAAATAGTCAAACAGTTTAAGAACAATGTTTCTCAAAGTGCAATTGCAAGAAATTTAGGGATTTCAACATCTATGGTCCATAATATCATTAAAAGGTTCAGAGAATCTGGCCGGAAACCAACATTGAATGACCATGACCTTCGATCCCTCAGACGACACTGTATCAAAAACCGACATCAATCTCTAAAGGATTTCACCACATTGGCTCAGGAACACTTCAGAAAACCACTGTCACTAAAAACAGTTGGTCACTACATTTGTAAGTGAAAGTTAAAGCTCTACTATGCAAAGCGAAACCCATTTATCAACAACATCCAGAAACGCCGCCGGCTTCTCTGGGCCGAGATCATGTAAGATGGACTGATGCAAAGTGGAAAAGTGTTCTGTGGTCTGACGAGTCCACATTTCAAATAGTTTTTGGAAAAATTCAACTTTGTGTCATCCGGACCAAAAGGGAAGTAAACCATCCAGACTGTTATTGACGCAAAGTTCAAAAGCCAGCATCTGTGATGGTATGGGGGTGCATTAGTGCACAAGGCATGGGTAACTTACACATCTGTGAAGGCACCATTAATGCTGAAAGGTACATATGGGTTTTGGAACAACATATGCTGCCATCTAAGCGCCGTCTTTTTCATAGAAGCCCCTGCTTATTTCAGCAAGACAATGCCAAGCCACATTCAGCACATGTTACAACAGACGCTGTTGTAACACGTGCTGTATATACAAACCCCGTTTCCATATGAGTTGGGAAATTGTGTTAGATGTAAATATAAACGGAATACAATGATTTGCAAATCCTTTTCAACCCATATTCAATTCAATGCACTACAAAGACAAAATATTTGATGTTCAAACTTATACATTTTTTTTTTTGTTGCAAATAATAATTAACTTAGAATTTCATGGCTGCAACACATGCCAAAGTAGTTGGGAAAGGGCATGTTCACCACTGTGTTACATCACCTTTTCTTTTAACAACACTCAATAAACGTTTGGGAATTGTGGAAACTAATTGTTGAAGCTTTGAAAGTGGAATTATTTCCCATTCGTGTTTTATGTAAAGCTTCAGTCATTCAACAGTCCGGGCTATCCGCTGTCGTATTTTATGTTTCATGATGCGCCACACATTTTCGATGGGAGACAGCTCTGGACTGCAGACGGGCCAGGAAAGTACCCGCACTCTTTTTTTTACGAAGCCACGCTGTTGTAACACGTGCTGAATGTGGCTTGGCATTGTCTAGCTGAAATAAACAAGGGCGTCCATGAAAAAGACGGCGCTTAGATGGCAGCGTATGTCGTTCCAAAACCTGTATGTACCTTTCAGCATTAATGGTGCCTTCACAGATGTGTAAGTTACCCATGCCTTGGGCACAAATGCATCCCCATACCATCACAGATGCTGACTTTTGAACTTTGCGTCGATAACAGTCTGGATGGTTCGCTTCCCCTTTGGTCCGGATAACACAATGTCAAATATTTCTAAAAACAATTTGAAATTTGGACTCGTCAGAGCCAGGAACACTTTTCTACTTTGCATCAGTCCATCTTAGATGATCACGGGCCCAGAGAAGCCGGCAGCGTTTCTGGATGTTGTTGATAAATGGCTTTTGCTTTGCATAGTAGAGCTTAAACTTGCACTTACAGATGTAGCGACGAACTGTTTTTAGTGACAGTGGTTTTCTGAAGTGTTCCTGAGCCAATGTGGTGATATCCGTTAGAGATTGATGTTGGTTTTTGATACAGTGCCGTCTGAGGGATTGAAGGTCACGGTCATTCAATGTGATTTCTCCAGATTTTCTGAACCTTTTGATGATATTATGGACCATAGATGTTGAAATCCCTAAATTTCTTGCAATTGCACTTTGAGAAAGGTTGTTCTTAAACTGTTTGACTATTTGCTCACGCAGTTGTGGACAAAGGGGTGTACCTCGCCCCATCCTTTCTTGTGAAAGACTGAACATTTTTTGGGAAGCTGTTTTCATACCCAATCATGGCACCCACCTGTTCCCAATTAGCCCAGCACACCTGTGGGATGTTCCACATATGTGTTTGATGAGCATTCCTCAACTTTATCAGTATTATTGCCACCTTTCCCAACTTCTTTGTCACGTGTTGCTGGCATCAAATTCTAAAGTTAATGATTATTTGCAAAAAAAAATATGGTTAACAGTTTGAACATCAAATATGTTGTCTTTGTAGCATATTCAACTGAATATGGGTTGAAAATGATTTGCAAATCGTTGCATTCCGTTTATATTTACACTTAACACAATTTCCCAACTCATATGGAAACGGGATTTGTGTGTATATAGCATGACATTTAAATAACACATTCAGAACATTCGTTTTCAGGACTGGACTGTGCACTACATCGGTTTGCACTATTTGTCTTTTATTTCCTTCCTATGTTTTGCATATTTATAGACTGTCGCACTGATACTGGAGTTGCTTTTAACCTCATTGTAGCTGTGTATAGTGACAATAGAAGGCATTCTATTCTATTCTATAAAGCAACATACATAACCTTGTTGTTTTGCAAAATAATACACCAACATTGTACAAACATTACGTGAGCTGTGTCTCAAACTGGACACGGCTAAAAAGCTCACCATTGCCAGTAAGAGACCATCAGTAATAGTGCATATGACAAGCCTCGGTTCCAGGAAGACTATTTATGGAGTTTGACAGGTCGCTGGGTCTGTCTCAGAGCACAGTGCTCGGTGCTCTAAAAACAAATGATCTTCTCTTGGTGTTGCAAGCAGTTATGGTTATGATGATGTCACCTCATATTTAAAAAACGGGTTTCGAGACTTCCTCCTGTGTATGTGTAACAAGCCTTGAGATAATTTCTGTTGTGAATTGGCATTGGTACTATATAAATAAAATTGACTAGACTTATATCGTGAAATTTTCTAAGACAAGAAGGTCAATTTAAAAGTAAAAAAAAAGTACCAATGATTGTCTCACACACACACACTACATGTGAGGAAATCATTCTCTGCATTTGACCCATCACCCTTGATCACCGTCTGGGAGGTGAAGGGAGCAGTGGGCAGCAGCGGTGCCGTGCCCGGGAATCATTTATGGTGATTTAACCCCCATTTCCAACACTTAATTTGAAAGTGAAGTGAATTACATTTCATGTAGCGCTTTTTCTCTAGTGATTCAAAGTGCTTTATTTAGTGAAACCCATTATCTAGGTTACATTTATACCAATGTGGGTGGCATGGGAGAAAGTGGGTGAAGTATCTTGCCCAAGGACACAGCGGCAGTGACAAGGATGGCGGAAGTGGGGATCGAACCTGGAATCCTCAAGCTGCTGGCACGGCCGCCCTACCAACCGAGCCATAAAAAAACAATTTGCATGACGGTAAAAGTTGGAGTTTTTGGCAAACTGTATGATGGAAAGACTAGAATGAGTAGAAAAAAGCCATTCTTCTCAAGGACAAAATTAGGGACGAACGATTAGAATATGGGAAACGTTTACATTTTTGGAATCGCGTATTAAACTGAGCCATTTAAACCACAACGCTCAGTGGCCTTGTGGTAAGAGTGTCCGCCCTGAGATCGGTAGGTCATGAGTTCAAACCCCGGCGGAGTCGTATCAAAGACAATAAAAATGGGACCCATTACCTCCCTGCTTGGCATTACGCATCAATGGTTGGAATTTGGGGTTAAATCACCAAAATGATTCCCGAGCACGGCCACCATTGCTGCTCACTGCTCCCCTCACCTTGCAGGGGGTGAACAAGGGGATGGGTCAAATGCAGAGGACAAATTTCACCACACCTAGTTTGTGACTATCATTGGTTCTTTACCTTTAACTTTAAAGAGCTGGAATTTGAATCAGTGGTTGTTGGAGGTACCGAACCCCACCACTTTCATATAGGCCAGGCTTGGGCAATTATTTTGACATGGGGGCCAAATTTAGAGAAAAAAAATGTGTCTGGTGGCCGGTGTATATATTTTTGGGGAAACTAATATAAAACCTCACAATAAAGTCTGATCGAATGATAAAAATGTTATGAGAGACCGCCTTAAAAACCGAATGGAATTTTACATTTTTCTATGAACGATAAAACCCTGAATATTGGCAACATATAAACATCACACCCCCTCTCCATCGACATATTTTACAATCAAGTCAAATGCAACAAAAATGCAACAAACAGCAAAATATGGACGCGAAGGGTAAAAAAACATCTACAATCTGAAACATCTGATAAATCACTAAACTTTAGAACTTTCCTGTAAAAATCTCCTTCTGCATCTGTCCGGACACCCACATTTCAGGCTCTGGAAACACTCTGTGGAAACGCTCCGCACCCACACTGCTTGGTGCCTCGTCTGAGCTGCTGTGACATAGATTATCATAGTCACTAGAAGTGTTGTACGGTATGCGGGTATTGGTATCGTACCGCGATAATAATGAATCATATTCGGTATCATACCACCTCTGAAAAGTACCGATCCGCCACACCCTAAGATCTTTTGTTAAATAAAGCCAATAATGCATTTTTTTGGGTCCTATTTATTTAGAAGAGTATTGAAAATTACCGAAAAGTATCGAAATAATGTTGGCATCGGGACAACACTAGTCACTAAAATATCATGCAAAATTGCACATTACAACCTTTGAAATACTTTGTATAGTTGAAGACTTGCGGTTATTAGAAAACGTCACTGCTCATCATATTGGCAGCTACACTTTCCATCTTGAAGATCTAAAAAAATTATTTGGGAGTAGACTGAAAAGCTTAACGGGCTGCATGTGGCCCCCGGGCCTTAATTTGCCCAGGTCTGATATAGGCATTCCCCGAACCCTTCTTTAATGAAAAATAAAATGTGTTTTTTTTTTCAAATTCAAGATAAAGTAATCTGTTTCTTTTACTGGTGCACAAAATGAACCGTGCATTAACATCACCTTGTTTAAAGAACAAAACCAACACAGTGCATGAACTCACAACAAATTACACACCTGCAAATCAGATGGAAAATTAGAGGGGAACATTTTTTGGGGGTATCCATAATACGCCGATAGGGAAAAGTTTGTATTTACACGATGAGCCGGGTGTGTCTTGACCTCCATGACGGAGGCTCTGCTGAACCCCTGAGGCCGACTCACCGAACCCCAAGGGTTCGATCGAACCCAGGTTAAGAACCACTGGCTTAATCACTAAACTAAAAAAAAAAGTAATGGAAAGCCCATATGATTTTTGCATTCACGTAACCATGGACGTAATCACATGATTGTCATATAAAATTGAATTAGCTGTTAAACACAGAATATCACAAAGATTGACATACATGCAAGTGAAAAATTGTCATTGTGAGAAAAAGGAAGATTTGTGTGGGAAAATAATGAGTCCGGCAGCACTCATTTATCTGTGAAACACTCAACTGCCTCCTCCACTGGAGACGGCCCCTTGAAACAGTGACTAAATTACAACGTTAAAACTAGCGAGGACAATCCAGGCTCCCACAACACAGCTCATCTGCTTGTGTTGTTGTGAACGACATCATCAGGGCAGAAGTCGTAACTTGAGAGGCTCGCTTTCTTTCTTTTTTTTTTAAAAGCAGCACACTTCCCTCCTTTACAATAAAGCGCTATGCACAACATCCAGTCCGACTGTGCTAACAAAATAAAGTTATCAAAAAGTACCTAACACAAGCATAATGTACTTAAAGGCCTACTGAAATGAGATTTTCTTATTTAAACGGGGATAGCAGGTCCATTCTATGTGTCATACTTGATCATTTTGCGATAGTGCCATATTTTTGCTGAAAGGACTTGGAAGAGAAAATCGACGATACAGTTCGCAACTTTTGGTCGCTCTTAAAAAAGCCCGGCCTTACCCGTAAGTACTGCGCGTGACGTCACAGATTGTCGGACTCCTCACATTGACCACACAATCATGGACGCCGGCAGCGCGAGCGATTCTGACCGAGAAAGCGACAATTTTCCCTTTAAGTGGAGCGAGGATGAAAGATTCGTGTTTGAGGATATTGATAGCGACGGACTAGAAAAAAAAAAAAAAAGCGACAGCTCTGGGCGGCGGCAGTGTGAGCGTTTCAGATTAGTTAATTGTGTAATTAGTAATTAGACACATGTACTAGGATAATTCTGGATGATACCTTATCTGCCTATTGTTTTAATAGTGTTTTAGTGAGATTTTAAAGATTGTAAAGTAAAGATTGTAAAGACATACCTCGAGCTCGGATGGCTGCGTTGAACACACTGTGTCTCAGAGAGAAGCCGAGGAGCAAAGCTCACAGCTGTTGCAGAACGACGAATAATCCACGGATGTCTTCGGTAAGATATATATCACAATATCCCCATCCAAAAACATGCTGGTTGACGTAGAGAAAACATGTTCGATTGAACGCTCTGCTTCCAAAACAAACAAAGAAACACTGGCTGTGTCTCGGTGCTAAAGACAGCTGCAATCCACCGCTTACCACCAACAGCATTGTTCTTTATAGTCTACATTATTAAATGAAAAAATTGCAAAAGATTCAGCAACACAGATGTCCAAAATACTGTATAATTATGCGGTTAAAGCAGACGACTTTTAGCTGTGTATGTGCGCAGTGCTAATATTTCCTCACAGTCCGTGACGTCACGCAACGTCATTCCGCAACGTTTTCAACAAAAAACTCCCGGGAAATTTAAAATTGCAATTTAGTAAACTAAAAAGGCCGTATTTGCATGTGTTGCAATGTTAATATTTCATAATTGATATATAAACTATCAGACTGCGTGGTGGGTAGTAGTGGGTTTCAGTAGGCCTTTAAAGGGGAACATTATCACCAGACCTATGTAAGCGTCAATATATACCTTGATGTTGCAGAAAAAAGACCATATGTTTTTTTAACCGATTTCCAAACTCTAAAAGGGTGAATTTGGCGATTTAAACACCTTTCAATTGATGGACTGTCGAGCGATGACCTTTCACCCGTGACGTCACAACATGAAGCAATCCACCATTTTCTCAATCTTATTACACGCACCAAGTCAAATCAGCTCTGTTATTTTTCGTTTTTTTGACTGTTTTCCGGTACCTTGGAGACAACATGCCTCGTCGGTGTGTTGTCGGAGGGTGTAACAACACTAACAGAGACGGATTCAAGTTGCACCGGTGGCCAAAAGATGCAAAAGTCCGTCGTTTGTTCTGCACACTGCACCGACGACAGCTATGCTACGACAGAGATTGCAAGAATGTGTGGATATCTTGCGACACTCAAAGCAGATGTATTTTCAACGATAAAGTCAACGAAATCACAAAGTTGAGTTTTGTTGATGTTACTGACTTATGTGGAGTGTGCTAATCAGACATATTTGGTCACGGCATGACTGCAAGCTAATTGATGCTAACATGCTATTTAGGCTTGCTGTATGTACATATTACATCATTATGCCTCATTTGTAGCTATATTTGCATCCAGCCTTTCCCTCCAGCCATATTTAATGCCAAACAAACACATACCAATCGTTGGTTAGAAGGCGATCGCCAAATTCGTACGCACCTCCTCCCGTACCGCTGTCTGTCGTGATATGGCTCAATAGTTTCAGTTTCTTCTTCAATTTTGTTTTCGCTATCTGCCTCCACACTCCAACCATCTGTTTCAATACATGCATCATCTGTTGCATCGCTTATGGCGCTGAAATCCGAGTCTGAATCCGAGCTAATATTGCTATACCTTTCTGTGCTATCCGCCATGTTTGTTTCTGGTGGCTTCACGCAGTGACGTCACAGGACAATAGACGGGTGGATATAACGACGGTTAAAATCAGGCACTTTGAAGCCGTTTTTCGGGATATTGCGTGATGGGTAAAATTTTGAGAAAAACTTCGAAAAATAAAATAAGCCACTGGGAACTGATTTTTATTGGTTTTACCCCTTCAGAAATTGTGATGTTGTTCCCCTATAAGCACTTATTGATATATTCACACAATTATTATGCTTTGATTTGAAGTAGTGATCCAAATTGTTCTAATGTAGCGTCCCGGAAGTGTTGGTGCTGCGGGGAATTCTGGGAATGTGTTCTGTGTGTTTATGCTGTGTTGCGGTGCAAATATTCTCCTGAAATGTGTTTGTCATTGTTGTTTAGTGTGGTTTCAATAAATAGCACATGTTTATGACAGTGTTGGCGTTGTTCATACGGCCACCATTAGTGTGACATGTATGGCTGTTGACTAAGTATGCGTTCATTCACTTGTGTGTGTGTTCAAAATTAACAGGATCATTAAAAATGCAATGATTGGACAGAGTGCAACCTTTTTTTAACATCTTCAATTAAAGACCATCATTAACCCATCCAATGCTACAATATCTTGCACAAATGTGTGGGGATCTTTGCATGTAATTAACATACTTTTCACTACACTTAATTAATGACACAAAAAGCACACACTCTGGGATATTAAAATAGTTGTAAAAAGAAAAACAGAACTTCAATAAATGTAAACAGAAAAACACATTTTTATTTTTGTAGGTTTTTTTACACTGATATTTATGTTTTAATGCATTGTTGTTATTATTATTTTAAATGGACTTGTTGTGGTTTATTTGTTAATTATTTATGTCCTTTGTTTTTTCAAAGTATTTTTAATTCTTTTCAGCATCGCTTTCGCTTGTGTGGCGATGCCCTAGCATAACAAAGTTGTTACTGTCACTGCAGCAACTGCACCTGAATGAGTACTAATGTGTGGATGTGATGGCTGAATGAAGCTTTTACCGCGTACGGCTTTACCCCTCATGTTTGTATGACGAAGATATTTTCTTTAATTTTCTTTTTAAATCCAACAACAACAGTGTGTGAATGTGTGTGTGAATGGGTGAATGTGGAAGTAGTGTCAAAGCGCTTTGAGTACCTCGAAGGTAGAAAAGCGCTATACAAGTACAACCCATTCATCATTTATCATTTAACTTGATAAAGAGATTTAGGGCGAAAACATTCTGACAAAGAAGTCATAATCATCTGTCGAAAGCAGGTTGGACTGACATTGAGGTCATTATAACCTCGGTTGGGAGCACCTCATTTTTGGTATAATCCGCCTGAGAAAAGGAGAGCTCAGATCCCAGACTAATTAAATACAAAAGTGATGCAGTTATCATCACGTTCAAAGTTTATTGTTTATTACCATATTTTCCTGACTATAAGATGCAACTTTTTTCCTGCGCTTTGAACCCTGCGGCTTATAAAACGTTGTGGCAAATTTATGGATTTGTCTTTGATAACAGCCAAAATGTTTTGTATTCAAAAAATGAGTTTGTGCTTTTGCACGAGTTTGCTCACTGCAGGTGCTGCGGGTTGATCATTTCCGTCTGTTTAGTGCCTTGAACTGGAAGTAGTGCCATTCCATCTACTAGTCATCCATAGTGTTTTTACTCGAATGGTTTCTTCATCACTCCAAGCAACGTTTGTAAGTTTTACAATATCCATTCATCCATTTTCTACCGTTTGTCCATTCGATAAAATGTAAAAAAAAAAAAATATCAAGCATCAAGAGAAAACAAAGGCACATTTACTGTACGTCTTCTTTTTCCAAGTAGGGTGCAAGCATTAAGAGTGTTTGAAGTGTTTGCTTTGAGCAATTCCTCAAACAGGAGTTAAGAAGAGTTTCCTTGTTTAAGTCGGATATGTGTGTCGAGTACCAAGTTACACAGTATGACTCTGGGGTGTTTAAAAAAAAACATTCCCAAATATTTTTTTTAGGTCTTTAAGATAGAAAGTGTAGCTGCCATTCTGATGTGCAGTGATGTCTTCTAATGACCGCAAGTCTTCAACTATACAAAGTATTTCAAAGGTTGGAATATGCAATTTTGCATGATATTTTAGTGACTAGTGTTGTCCTGATGCCAATTTTATTTCGATACTTTTCGGTACTTTTCGATACTTTTCTAAATAAAGGGGACCCAAAAAAATGCATTATTGGCTTTATTTTAACAAAATAGAAACCAATAAGTACCTGTGGCGGACAGGTACTTTTCAGAGACGGTATGGTACCGAATATGATTCTTTACTATCGCGGTACTATACTAATACATGCATACTGTACAACTCTACTAGTGACTATGATAATCTACGTCACAGCAGCTCAGACGAGGCACCAAGCAGTGTGGGTGGGGAGCGTTTCCACATGGTGTTTCCAGAGCCTGAAATGTGGGTGTCCGGGACCGATGCAGAAGGAGATTCTTACACAAAAGTTCCAAAGTTTAGTGATTTATCAGATGTATCAGATTGTAGATGTCTTTTTACGTCCATATTTCACCGTTTGTTGCATTTGGCTTGATTGTAAAATATGTCGATGGAAAGGGGGTGTGATGTTTATATGTTGCCAATATTCAGGGTTTTATCGTTCATAGAAAAATTTAAAATTCCATTCGGTTTTTAAGGCGATCTCTCATAACATTTTTATTCATTCGATCAGACTTTATTGTGAGGTTTTATATTAGTTTCCCAAAAAATAGATACACCGGCCATCAGACACATTTTTTTCTCAAAATTTGGCCCCCATGTCAAAATAATTGCCCAAGCCTGGCCTATATGAAAGTGGTGGGGTTCGGTACCTCCAACAAGGTTAAGAACCACTGACTTAGATCGTGTCACTCTGATTGACTGAGACGAATCCGAGACCAATCCATATGTTCTTGTACCTAAATCTAGCCAACCCCGGAAGGCATCTAGCAATGTGAACCAATCAGAAGCACTGTAAGGCGGGTTTAGGTGTCTCTATTACATACACACATACCCACCTCAGCGCAGTGTTGTTAACTTGCTGACTTTCTCGCTAAATCTACTATCTTTCCAACTCCTCTTAGTGACTCTCTTTCTCAAAAGCCACTAGCGACAAATCTAGCGACTTTTTTGGATATTTTGGAGACATTTTAAAATCCTCAACGTACAAGCGGCGATGCCATGGGCCTTTCCTCACAGCCCCCTTCGACAGCTTGTACTGAAAACATGTCGTACTTTTAAGTGCAATTACAATTAAGTGTCGTTCCAGTCAGAGCAAAGAGGAAACCCTGTGCAAAGCCGCTGTTTCTGAATTTGTTTAGAGAGTGAGATTAATGTAAATGTTGAATCACTGTCAGGCTTCAAATTTAAAAAAATATATATATGTTGTTCATGTTAATGAGCCAGTCATAGATTTGGTTTGTTTGCGACTATAACACAACTTTAGTCTTTTGATCAAATTTGATACATTTAACAATGTAGAACAAAAAAAATACAACTAAACTAACAATTAACAGAAGAAAATAATTTACAGGTCTATCCCCCGGGAAGAGCTGGACGAAGTGGCTGGGGACAGGAAAGTCTGGACTTCCCTGTTGAGGCTGCTGCCCCTGCGACCCGACCTCGGATAAGCGGAAGAAAATGGATGGATGGATAATTACAATTTGCATTTTTTAACTCAATGGTTCGCAACCTTTTTTCAGTGATGTACCCCCTGTGAACATTTTTTTAATTTAAGTACCCCCTAATCAGAGCAAAGCATTTTTGGTTGAAAAAAATAGATAAATAAGTAAAATACAGCACTATGTCATCAGTTTCTGATTTATTGAATTGTATAACAGTGCACAATTTTGCTAATTTGTAGTGGTCTTTCTTGAACTATTTCGAAGAAAAGATATAAAAATAACTAAAAACTTGTTGAAGAATAAACAAGTGATATAATTATAAATAAAGATTTCTACACATAGAAGTAATCATCAACTTAAAGTGCCCTCTTTGGGGATTGTAATAGAGATCCATCTTATTTCATGAACTTAATTCTAAACATTTCTTCACAAAAAAAGAAATCTTTAACATGTCCCCAAAAAAATCTAGCTGTCAACACTGATTATTGCATTGTTGCATTTCTTTTCACAGTTTATGAACTTTCATTCATATTTTGTTGAAGTATTATTCAATAAATATATTTATAAAGGATTTTTTAATTGTTGCTATTTTTAGAATATTTAAAAAAAATCTCACGTACCCCTTGGCATACCTTCAAGTACCCCCAGGGGTACGCGTACCCCCATTTGAGAACCACTGTTTTAACTCACTTTTAATGTCCACCACCACGTTTTTCCTCTCTCCTACAACATCCATTGTAATCGATTTTGCAAATGAGCCTACTATGTCATTTATAAACTTCTACCAATTTGTATGACAGTCAATTGCTACTTTCCTTTAGTAGTACACACTGCAACGTGAAGAGAGAGCAGAAGAGATTGAGGACAGTGAGAACGGAGATGTAGAAGAGATAAAAATTGAGAACACAGATGCGGAGGATGAGACAGAAGAGATCATTTTAATTCATTAAGACTAGTATTCAGAGGCCACGGTGGAGGGAGCGCCGCCTGAAAGAAGGACATCAGTCTTGAGGTATAAATAGACATTAAAACAGGCAAGATTGCTGTTGAAAAGGCCAACATTTTTTAGATAAAAATCCACCAAAGTTTCATTCTTGTCATTTCTGAAACTTGGCAGCCCCGGCAAAGTTATATGACTCGCAGGTGTACGCCTGGGAAATTAGCTATAAAAGCCAGCATTTTTTTCAGTGTGATTTATTGTGTAAATGTTAAAATCCCAAATGTAGAATGCAAAGATGCACAAAGGCCAAAAATTCTGAGTTCCTAAAACACACAATTGTGGAAAACTGCTACTCTAATTCAACACAATTTTGAAGAGAAAATGTTATCCATTGAAAACCATTATCAAGTTAACAATTTGTACGGTTAATGAAACTTAACAATCAACAATTACAGTATGCAACAATTATGTACTCTACCTTTGATGATCAGCTACGTCATTAGCGCTAGTGTCGTAAATACTTTCACAGTCTTTTTTTTTCTTTTCTTACAGTCTGCACAAAATGATTTATATGGAAACCATGTGTTCTTCATCCTCAACACGTTACGCAATCTCCTCTTTCAGCTCCCCTTCTGCACACATGCTTTCACTGTCTGGTTGTTTTCTGAAGCCACGCTCCACCTTCTCGCTGTCAAACTCATGTTTTCCTGTCTTTCCTGCATAATAAGATGCATACACACATGACACACACACTTACTGGCCTGCAACTCAGATGACGTGTACATTTGAGCACGCCGGCCTTTTGAGGACAAAACTTTGACGTGAAAACCATTTTGATAAGTGTTTCCTGACGTGACTGAATAACAATGAATCCATGACAATGGGGTACACAGGGGGTTGTTGCCAACCCGCTTACACATGGTGAGAATCTGCCTTTCAGTTTGCAGATTCATGCCCACATTTTGCACATTAACTGTATATTAACACCTGAGTGAAAAAATGATGAGGGCAGCAAATACATCATTTTCTTGTCTTTTTTTCTGTAGAACCTGCATGGATCCATAATAGAACACCTGTTATATTTGTCTGGTTCAGAAATATGCAATATCTTGTCTGAGCAAACCCCTAAAAGCAGGTCAACCCTCACAGCAGCACAACAGGGCCCTCTAGTGGCAACAAGCGTGTATGATTGTAGCTTTTTATTTACTTCATGTATTAGTTATTTATTTAAAGGCCTACTGAAACCCACTACTACCCACCACGCAGTCTGATAGTTTATATATCAATGATGAAATATTAACATTGCAACACATGCCAATACGGCCTTTTTAGTTTACTAAATTGCAATTTGAAATTTCCCGGGACTTTTTTCTTAAAAACGTCGTGTAATGATGACGTGTACGCGTGACGTCACGGGCTGTTATGAATATGAGCGCTGCACACACACAGCTAAATGTCGTCTGCTTTAACGGCATAATTACACAGTATTTTGGACATCTGTGTTGCTGAATCTTTTGCAATTTGTTCAATTAATATTGGAGAAGTCAAAGTAGAAAGATGGAGTTGGGAAGCTTTAGCCTTTAGCCACACAAACACACAGTGATTCCTTGTTTAAAATTCACGGACGTGAAACTTTACTATAGATCACAGCGAACATGGATCCCAACTGAATGTCAACCAGCAGGTTTCGGCGAAAAATTGTGGTTAAAAAGTCGCCTCTTACCGGATATCAGCTGAGCTTGTGCCTTCCGTACAGCTGCCGTCGACTTCCCCGAGGCACTGCGCGTCAACACACGCCCGTGGACGTACACTTCCGACTATCAAGTACTATTAAACTCACTAAAACATTAGCAACACAATAGAAAGATAAGGGATTTCCTAGAATTATCCAAGTAAATGTCTCTAAAAACATATGAATCCGTCTCAATGCAACGTGATTGCAATCGCGTTTAGTTTTTTTTTTTCCTTTTTTTTTTTCCTAGTCCGTCGCTATCAATATCCTCAAACCCAAATCTTTCATCCTCGCTCAAATTAATGGGGAAATTGTCGTTTTCTCGGTCTGAATAGCTCTTTTTGTTGGAGGCTCCCATTAAAATCAATGTGAATATGTGAGGAGCCATCAACATGTGACGTCATCGTCTGCGACTTCCGGTAGAGGCAGGGCTTTTCTCCAGTTGCGAACTTTATCGTGGATGTTCTCTACTAAATCCTTTCAGCAAAAATATGTCAATATCGCGAAATGATCAAGTATGACACATAGAATGGAGCTGCTATCCCCGTTTAAATAAGAAAATCTAATTTCAGTAGGCCTTTAATGTGGAACTGTATTAAATTATTTCCGGTACGGCTGCGGACGTCAAATACAAATAGGACAACAAGAGAAGTATCCCGCACTTCTCTTTTATAAAGTAAATCTGTACGGCAAATATGGGCATATCCATCCATCCATTTTCTACCGCTTATTCCCCTTGGGGTCGCGGGGGGCGCTGGTGCCTATCTCAGCTACAATATATATATATATATATATATATATATATATATATGCCCTGCGATAAGTTGGCGACTTGTCCAGGATGTACCCCGCCTTCTGCCCGATTGTAGCTGAGATAGGCGCCAGCGCCCCCCGCGACCCCAAAAGGGAATAAGCGGTATAAAATGGATGGATGGATATATATATATATATGTATATATATATATATATGTATATATATATATATATATGTATATATATATATATGCAGAAATATCCATACACACACACACACACACATATATATATATATATATATATATATATATATATATATATATATATATATATATATATATATATATATATATATATATATATATATATATATACATACACATACATACATACATGCATATACATACATATACTTTTTGTTTTATTTTAATGTTCACTACATGCTGCTACATGATGCTACTACAACCTGCTCGGTGTCCTTGTGCTTAGAGTATCTGCCTTGAGACTGGAAGATCGTGAGTTCAAACCACGGCCGAGTCATACCAAAAACCATAAAAATGGGACCCATTACCTCCCTGCTTGGCATTTATCATCAAGGGTTGGACTTGGGGGTTATATCACCCAAATTATTCCTGAGCGCGTCCACCGCTGCTGCGCACTGCTCCCCACACCTCCCAGGGGGTGAACATGGGGATGGGTCAAATGCAGAGGGTACTTTCACCGTTGGGACTTTAACTTAACTTTTACAGGAGAAAGGAGGAAAGGAGATGAAAGCCCTGAAATCGTAGCACAAGATGGCAGGAGAAGAGAACGTGTTGTCCTGGTCGAATTGATGTGAATCCTACAAAAGAAGATCAGAACTCTCCTTCAGGCAGAGTGGCATTGTAGTCGTTGGGTTAAAGGGCAATAAAACAAGCTCCATTTATTTCCCACCCCTTCACGTTCACCAAGGACCTATTGGGGCAGAAGCAGAGTGTGAAACTTGCCTCCTCGCAGCAGGACATCGAGCAACATCTGAGACATCCAGTAACCCTGAAAGAGAGCATGAGCTGGGAGAATGCAACATCCTCATCATCCACCTGAACCAGAAGTGCAGTCTGATATTTTCGTACTGCAGCTGAAGAAAGCCAGAGAGGTCATCCGCAAAGCAATGCCTAGGAGTGTACAAGAACTGCCCTCGACTTCTGCTGTGTCTGTGGAAAATCTTGCAAATATTCCGGTGGAAAGATTTGGGAACTATGCCTGGTTAAATGGCGACTGGCTGAAGGGGTGTGGATCCCGAAAGAGGAAAACCTGTACCCAGCTGGATCCGTTCTTCCTCTTCTTTCTTCTGCTGTGAGGCAATGATTTTCTTTATTGCCATCTCCAAACGACTGTGCTCCTACCTTACAAAGAACACTTGTATTGACACATTAGTCCAGAAGGGTGATATTTCAGGAACACCAAGGGTGAGTGGAGCACACTGGAGTTCTGACACAGCTAATTTGTGAGGAGAGGATGAACAAAGGCAAACTCTCTGTGTTGTAGCTTGATCTGGCAAATGCATTTGGGTCAATTCAGCTAGTTCAACTCAGTCCCCAGCAAGTGCAGAGACCTCATTACTACAAAACATTTAGGAGGTCTCATCTGGAGCAGCTACATCTAGCAGGCACAAGCTGGAGATGGGCATCATCACATTGGTGCACTACGTCTGTGACTTTGTTTACCTTAGCCATGAACATGCTCACTGAGTCTGCTGAGCCAGTGTGTAGATGGCCTTAAACAAATTCCACCTATCTGGGCATTCTTAGATGACCTTACAGTCGGGTTGCCGCTGGATTCTGAAGGGACTCAAAAGGCTGGTTGAATGGCCATGTATGTGTTCCAAACTTGCCAAGTTCAGATGCTAAAAATAATGAAAGATGGAGGACAAATTCAAGTTTTGCATGAGGTTTTCGATGGCTCTCCGAGAGACACAGAATTCATCCAGTTAATCTGTACTGAGTCGGATGGATGGCTGAAATCTGTGGACAAGTTTTGCCTACTTGGAAAATTCAAGGCTTGGTTTTATCAACATGGCGTTCTTCCCAGGATCCTGTTGACCCTTCTGTCTTCTGTATGCCCTCTAAAGGTCAACAATTCAGACCATAGGGGAGTGTCAGCAAAAATCTCCGGAGATGGATTGGATTACCTAAAAGTGTGTGCAGCATGGCTCTATATGGACGCAACAATAAGCTACGGCTCCCGTTCAGGTCCCTGCAGGAGAAATCCTAAGTGACAAGGGCAAGAGAGTTCTTGCAGCACAGGGACTTAAATAATCTGAAGGTAGCCAGAGCTGGAATCCAAGGTGAGGACAGGTTAAATATAGAAGGCTGAGGCTGCTGTCCAGGAGGCAGATGCAAAGGTGCGTCAGAGGAAACTTGTTGGAGTGGTCACACAAGGGGTTAGGATCCTATCCATCCCCCTAAGTGAACACCAGGGGGAAGGAGAGGTAACGCCTGATACTGGAGGAGAAGAGAGGAACAGTAGAGGAAAAAAGGTTCATGCACGGCTGTTGATATGAAACCGCAGGGAGCATGGACAAGATGTAAGGAAGCGGTTAGGAGGAAAATGACCTGGACTGACACCTGGAAAGCCAAACCTGAATGCATCAGATTTCTCATCCAGGCAGTATGAGCTTCCCAGACCATCTAACCTGCACACGTTGGTTATAGCAGAGTCACCTGCATGCCCGTTGTCTTCCGAGCTAGGAGCCCAAGAGCACATTCTCAGCTGCTTTTCATCCATGCATCCATTTTCTACTGCTTGCCCCTTTCGGCGTCGCAACGGTGTTGGCAGATGTTTGTGGACCTCAAGAAGCAACTAAAGTTACCCAACTCCATCTCTGTAACAAACCTGAACCTGTGTTTTATATTATATTAATATTATATGACTTAATAAAACAAAATCATATTTTGTACAACTTAATTTATTGCATTTATTTTAGTACTGCATTTCTTTACTTTTGAAGTTTACCTTTTTGTCTGACTGTTGTTTTATTGATTTTTAAAAAGTAATTATCAAATTGAAATACAATGTTTGTATAATGTATAAATTGTGTACTGTGTAGTATATAGTGTTAAATACTTATAAGAAAACATATTTGTGCATAATATTCGTTAAAAGTAAACATACATAAACATGTTTGCATCTTTTTTATTAAAAACTCGTAGCACATTTCCATGTATGATTTTTTTTCTTACAGTGCATTTACAAATTAAAATAAAACAAATTTAATTTGTATTTTTTGGTGGATTATTTATTTTTTATTCATGACCTTATTGTCAATTAAAATACACTTTTTTTTGGATATTGAGAGTCGATGACAGCAATCACCTCTAGATGGCAACATGATCCAAGTGTGGAGTTAGTGCCCCTCTTACAA
The DNA here is from genome assembly GCF_033978795.1 of Nerophis ophidion. NCBI lineage: Eukaryota > Metazoa > Chordata > Actinopteri > Syngnathiformes > Syngnathidae > Nerophis > Nerophis ophidion. The sequence goes on along the minus strand of NC_084623.1, from coordinate 31,939,149 downwards.
ACATCTTAGATGATGTCCAGGTTCCAATTTTGGACACAAGTATGTTGCGTTTGGAACCACATAAGCACAAGTCTGCATCCATTGCAGTGATACTGGTGATATTTATTATCATGTAAATGTGTCCTGTTTAATATTAGCCATTGCTTTAATCATGTTAAAGATGACACTGTGCATTGAGATTGTATTATTTATTTATGATTTGTAGATACTGTGTATACTAGTATATTAAATGAGTAGGCAAACAGTCCCCGGATTCACTCATTCATTTTAGTTTTCCAATTGTACATTGAGTACAAAGTAAACAGCTTTATTAACCAAATCCTGCCTCTGGTATTCTCTGTACCTAAATACTTGACTGCTGTTGTATTTATCTGATTAATAAATAAAATAATTCTAAAGATGGGACCCTGCATTGTAGCTTTCAAGCATAGTCAAGAAATATAAAAAAAAAAAAAACAGTTCTGCTGGAGCACACGATTGTTTTTAAGTTTCTGCCATCTTGCTGTCGATTTGACTCATGATAGACCTCCTTTTCACCACTAGAACTTTCTAATTTACTGTGGTAAATAATAAATAAAGTTCCACTACAACCTGATTTGGTGCAATGTTGCTTGTAGGGACTTTTGAAAGTTCTCCAAGAACCTTTGAGAGGCAGGCTGTGCTGTTGAACACTGATTGGTTGAACACAGTTGGAGCTTTTTTTAAAAAAAAAAATATTTGAGATATCACCTGTGTATTTTAGGAATGTTGCAGAAACTTTTGAGGTGTATCTGTATGCTAAAAAAATGCTGATTAGTAGAACAATCTTGCAGTGTTTTTACTCAACCGTAGTGTTTAAAACAGTTTCCAAATTAATACTGTTAATTTTTACAGGCTTCATTTCGATATGCAAAGCTAAAAAAAGGTGGAAACTCTTTCAAATGTATTTACAGAGGAATATAAAGTATTCAAACCTTGTTGTTTGAAAATAAATAGGAATTAAAAGAGCCAGTAAACAAGTGGAATCACGTGAAATATTCACTATTTATTTTGTTAAAGTACAACGGTAGTCAGCGACACGCCATTCGTCTCAAACCAAGTAAACGGAATGCTAATGCTGACAGGTTAACAATAAATCTGCAGTTTTTTTGCAAGATAAATGCGATATTTCAAACAGTTTGACAAAGTACTTTTGCGACTTGTAGGTGTTTTCATTAAGGGTGTTTTGCATCATGAAGCGCAATTCTCGTAAAATCTCATCTGCGAGAAGAAGATATTGTAGCCCCAGCTGTTGCTGTAATGTCAATAGAAGACAGAGGTTGATCGCTTAAAGTCCACGTCCTTATAACCCCCATGACATTACTGTTTGGGCATGTGGATCTCTTCCAGCCTGCTGTTCCGTTGCTGGGAAGGGACCTGCACAGCCACCTCGCTCCCCCGTGGCCGACCGATCAGAGATTTTACGGATCACTCGACAAATGTTCGGACATGTGGGTCTCTCCAAGCCTGAGAGTAGGCCTCTATTGCCGGGAAGGGACCTGTTAGACGGCCCGATGGGGCGGTGCCGCCTCACTTCCCCCGGCTGACTAATCGGAAGTGAGACAAAACGACCTGTCTACCCTAGTTGTCCTGCATCGGTGCACCGCCGGTTCGATGTTTATGTGAACCCTAAATGTGAAAAAAGTATTTCCATCATGCTTTTGCGAAACACTTCAATATCGAAATATCTCAAAAACCACCTCATGAGAGTGCAAAAAGGGTTTTTGAAATATGGGTGTTTCGGTTACCAGTATCTATTTGACATATTTAGGTTTTGCGAATTTCTAGGGGTATTAGAAACACAGCTACTGACATTTATCATTTAAAATACGTATTATTTTTTACAGGTAAAATGGACAATAAAGACTCACCTAACCCTAATGAATTCATCATTTATTGTCGACTTTCTGAGTGTTGCACATGGTGGGTAAAAGTCTGACTTTTTATGTAAAATTCAGTACACTTTATTTTTAAATTGTTTAATTTTGCATTGTATTGCTTGTGTTGTAAGAATAGTGTATGTGTGTTGTAACTGATCGACAGCCTCGTCATTCCGACCAAAGAGCGAATAATTACGGACCCATTGACGGGTAAAGTGAAGGGTGTTATCCACGACAAAAGATCGGCCCTGGAGGGAACATCTCCCGACTACGGTGTGGGAGCCGACAAGGAGGAAAGGTGTATCATTGGCGAACACGAAGGGCCCTGCTAGCCGTGGTGGACTTCACATCCCACTACCGCCAGTATCTCCTGGGGCGGCGTTTCACTGTTCGCACCGACCACAGTAGCCTCTGGTGGCTCACAAAAATGAAGGAGTCTGAGGGGCAACTCGCCAGGTGGCTCAAAAGATGTGGCAAATACAACTTTGAGATCATCCATTGCTCTGGCCAGTTTAACGGCAACGCAGACAGCCTCTCCCGGAGACCTTGCCATCAGTCCTGCCCTTGTAAGCTCCAGAACCCTTCTACTCAGTTGAATGTCAGTCACCAGGCTGTGCAGTTGCTGGGTCCAGTGGGATTAGAGAGACACCTTGCTCTTGAAGAGGTGAGTCTCGTGGGGGTAGATGAGGCCTGGCCAGCTGACTGATTACTTAAGTCCCCAGAGAAAATATACCTGCCCAAGACAACAACAACAAAAAAATGTTTGGCGGTTGGTCCCTGGAGGAGCTGCGACAAGCCCAGGAAGCGATGCAGATATTGCTCCTATCAAGACCCGGTAGACAACCAGCGAAGAATGTCCTGCATGGGGGACAGTCTCACCATGCAGCCCATGCAGCCACAAAAATATATTGGAGCCAGTAGAAATGACTCTACATCAGGGACGGCATACAAGTAAGAGGGTTCCACTGCCTGGACGACACCTAATTCCATCAACGAGTGGTGCCGCACTGCATTTTCCGGGCCGAGACCATTAGATGGATGCATGAGGCACAGGTTGGTGGACACTTTGTTGTTGAGTGCGCCGTAGCTCAGCTGCAAACCCGATACTTCTGGTACAGAATGCGGAAGAACGTTGCTCTGTGCACCTGCCCCAGCTGCGCATCAAATGCCAGGCCACAGAAAACACTTCGAGCCCCCATGAGGACTGTTCAAGTCTGAGCTCCTCTTACACGCATTGCTGTGTTTATTATGGGTCCGCTGAATGAATGTTGACTATTTCAAAAAATCGGTCGAAGCTTTTCGCATTCCTAATGAACCAACTGTAACTTTGACTGAAATGCTTGCCTCTAAGTATGTGTGTCGCTATGGAGCCCCACAGACACTGCACAGTGATCAAGGCTGGAACTTCGAGTCTGAGGTGTTCCAGGAAATGTGCACGCTGTTTGTGATCGACAAAACACACACAACTCCTTTTTCTCCTCAGTCAGACGGACAGGGTTGAAAGGTTAAAAGCCACTCTGAAAAAATACTGGCCACGACAGCTGAGCGTTGCCACTAGGATTGGGACTTAACAATTCCTTACGATGTCATGGCCTACAGAGACACAAAGCACAACTAAACTGGTTTCATTCCCAACTAAACTATGTTTGACCGGGAAGTGAACGAGCCAGTGGACCTGGTATCCGGCCTGCCAATGGACTTTGAACCAGCTCCCTCAGCCTTTGCTTTTGTCCAGCACAGTTATGAGCAACTAGAGCTGGCGCACAAATCACCAGCGATGCTCTCAGACAGTCCGTAAAACGTGCAAAGGGAAAATATGACAAGAACAGTTGCCGCACACATTACAACGTTGGTGATGCTGTGTAGTACCTCATTAAATAAACAAAGACATCCAAGAACAAAGTGAGGAAGCTCCTTCCGTCTTACGAAGAGCCAATTCTTTGTTCTGGGTCAGTTGGACAACCTGGTCTATCGAATCCAGAAAAGGCCAAGGACTAAGGTAAAGGTGGTTCACCACAATCAGCTCAAGCCTTATTGCTGCTGCAACCCACTGAACAACACCTGGTTCCTGTAGCAAATGCAAAGCTGGACACCAAGGAATGTGTCACCACCGGACAATGTCGATCCTGCTGACTCTTTACTGGGTCTGCCCCAGCTCTTCTCCGGCACCGACGCTGATGACAGCTTCAGCTTCCCCTCATCGGATCCAGCTGTGGGTGTTCCTGTTGCTGCTTCTTGCCCTTCCACCACTCTGACAGCTGAATATTCCTTTTTGCTTTTCTCTTTGGATCCCACTTGTACCTGGATTATACCAGGCGTCGACGTGGATGTGGTGATGCAGTCTTGGCGCCTCTGCCGCCGTCACAATCTTCAAAATGGAGCGGATCACAACAACCTTTGCTTGCTGTGTCGGGAAACCAAGTTGGTTGTTGTTGTGCTCTGATTAATGCCAGATAACTGGTAAATCAATGTTGTTTTTGACAACCATCTTACATTTAGTCTTAGTCTTAGTCTTTTGGACTAAAATGCTTATTAGTTTTAGTCACATTTTAGTCACTTTTATATGTGATAGTTTTAGTCCAGTTTTAGTCGACGAAAACTCAAAAGGGTTTTAATCTAGTTTTAGTCAATGAAAAGTCAAAAATGTTTTAGTCTAGTTTTAGTCAAAAAAAAAAAAGAATAAAAAGTATAATATAAGTATATAACTATAGTCTTTAAACAAATTAATTTAGGTCAATAAGTATTGGAGATTGCTGTTGGGCAGTGTCACACATAAGTTGTGAAAATAGCAGCAGATCTATAAGTTCAACCAATTGTAAGCTTGCAGATCTGCTATTTTCACAAATAATAACAATAAAGGAATGGTTTTAGACATATAAGGTGTCCACTCAACAGCAAATTTCTGATCCAAGGATTGTGTATTACACACAGATAAAGTGGTAACAGGGGAATTAAAGTTCATTACTCCAAAAAAGCCAAAAAACAAAAACATTCTACTTCAGCAATTGTGGTTTTATTTCTCAGAATTTGTTAAAGTACAATGAACATAAACATGCCCAAAATATGAGTGATGGATGAGGAACACATATGCTCAACTTGGCCTTGTCTGCCAGTGCAATTACAACAGTATCATACAACCCCACTCTATCTCTAATTTGTGCAAACCATGTAATAAAATAATCAATTCATTCCTGAGGTACAGTGAGGTAGGTTGTAAGTTATACCAGAGAGTTATACTGTACATACTTGAAAGTATGAAACAAATATATTCTTAAGTTTTTGGAACAAAATAGACCACCCTGTAAATACTGTAAACACTAGGAAATTCAATAAATAAATAAAAACAACAACAACAACAGTGTTTAATATGAATTAGAGGAGGGCTTGTGTCATAACAAGAACAAACTTAATATCACAATCACATATCTGTATCTGTACTAATAATAGTAACAACTTGCTGTTAGCAAAATTAGCCTACTGACCTCGATTTAATTAGGTGCTGACAGAACATGCTCACAAAGAGATAACCACACCGTCACTGAATGTAAACATGGCTAAACATTCTGCTAAAGTAACACACACATAATGAATTGACGTTAGCGTAACAAAAGCTAACTTTAGCCTGAAGTTAGCAGCAAATTTGCGCCAGGAGTATGTGGAAAACATACTAACGTATTAGCTTACTGTGACATTTATCGATTATGTTAACAGCATTTGAAACTTACCTTCGAAAAAATATCCTTGTGGCGAGCCTTAAGGTGCCGCTTATGGTTGGTCGTATTTTTTCCGCATATTTTGTGGCCACATTTGTCACCGTCTTCCTTGGGGCGGTAAAGCTCGGTTGGTAGAGTGGCCGTGGCAGCAACTTGAGGGTTCCAGGTTCAATCCCCACTTCCGCCATCCTTATCACTACCGTTGTGTCCTTGGGCAAGACACTTTACCCACCTGCTCTCAGTGCCACCCACACTGGTTTAAATGTAACTTAGATATTGGGTTTCACTATGTGAAGCGCTTTGAGTCACTAGAGAAAAAGCGCTATAAAAATATAAATCACTTCACTTCACTTCCTTCACAATACACTCCGTTTTATTATCTGCTGGGTTATATTTAAAATACACATATATGTCGTCTCTACGTTTGCGACCACCGAGCCCCTGTGTTGAAACTGCCGCCGCCATCAAGGTCCATTGCCTGATGAATAACAGTCTGACGTGTTGAGCACGTTGGTGGGCGTGACCAAACAACGATAGAATGCAGCAGCCTGCTGTAGGCAGCAGCAGATACTTTTTAGGTTTTAATTGACACACACAATAAACAGAAATGTCATGCATTTAAAACATCTGACAGATTACCAACTAACATTTTTGTCCGTTCTCGTCTCGTCAACGAAAACTCACACACGTCTCGTCATGTTTTCGTCATCAGAGGGACATGTTTATCTTGTCACCGTCCCGTTATCGTCATGAAAAAAAGTGGCGTCAAAGAAATTATTTCGTCATCGTTGACGAAAACAAAACAACACTGTGGCAAATAAAACGTTTGTCCTGACGGATTACTACACATCACAGGATTTGGATTTTATGTTTGTGACTGAGCAGGGGCGCTGCTAGGGATTTTGGGCCCCATGAAAATAATCTTTACAGGGCCCCTGTATCTTTATAGCACCCCTTTGTATTATAATTTCATCATCATTAGGAGAGAGGCCCCCCTCCATCATGGGCCCCTAGAATCTGTCTCCTTCACCCCCCCCCCCCCCCTTTTCGGCGCCCCTGTGACTGAGACGAGGCTGGGTGTGGGTGAGTCTGCTGCCTTCTCTGAAATTTTGCCACCTGATTGTGCTTATTTTAACTCTACAATAACCAATGGATGCAGAGGAGGAGTAGTGATCCTTTTTAAAAAAGGCCCAACCTGCAAATTACTCCCAGCCCCCCTCTTTCTCCAGTTTTGGACTATCTCACTCCAGCCCACTACTGTGTGCTGTGATTTACCATCCTCCTAATTATAACAAACACTTTATAAATGACTTTTCTGAGTTTTTTTCCAATATGGTACCTAAATATGACAAACTTTTTTAATTGTTGGAGACCTCAACGTTCATGTATGCTGTTCTCTGAAGCCACTCTCTCAAGATATTTTACATATTTTGGACTCTTAGAATTTTGTGCAACATGTTGCTGATCCCACACAAGAACATGGCCAAACGCTGGATCTTGTAATTGCATATAATCTTGATATATTCAACGTTCAAGTATGTGATGCTATATTCTCTAACCATATGCCGTGTTGTTTAAATTCTACTCGCCCTGGCTTGTGGAAAATGGCGCGGCATAGTTAAAGCATCTACTGCTGCTGAGTTCTCCTCTGCCTTCTATCCGCCCTGGACACATGCTCTTTCTCTCTTTAAACACAGAATATTTTATGTCCCACTTTCAAACTTGTTGTCGTCAAGTTCTGATTCCATTGCTCCTTTTAAATCCATGCGCCCTAAGGCTAAAGGTGAGCCATGGTTAACTGACGTCACAAGAGGCCAGGCTTCAGTGCAGACAGGCAAGGCGTAAATGGAAGAAGGATAAGCTTTATGTCTCCTATGCCATCATGAAAGACTTGTGGAAAGAGTATCTTAACATTCTGAGAGTAGAAAAGAACAATCACTTTTCTGACATAATTACATGTAATTTAAACAACATTCTTTTTTAAATGTTCCCCAATCCACATGCTTGAAAGCTTAGCCAGAGGTCTGTGGAAAATGTCTTGGCTATTTTACTGAAAAGGTTAACACAATTAGAGCGAACATTTCTCTCCCATTTTTTGACCCTACTATTCTTGTCACCTGTCCATTCAGCTTCCAACAATTTGAGCCGCTGTCCCTATCCTCGCTCAACAAAATTGTATCTCAGCTCTCAAACCTGCACCATGTTCCACGGATTTAATGCCACCTGATCTGTTCAAAGATGTCTGGGATGTCATCGCCCCCCCATGTTCAAGAAATAATTAACAGCAGTCTTGCTTCAGACACTGTCCCAAATTATTTTAAGCAAGCTGTTGTGGAACTTTTTCTAAAGAAACCAAATTTAGATCCCTCTATTTTATAAAATTGTAGACCCATTTTGAAGCTACCTTTTATTTCAAAGATTATAGAGGGAGCTGTGCTTCTACCATTACAGTCATATCTTGATTTGCACGCTATTCTTGATGTTTTTCAGTCTGGTTTTAAAGCCTTTCATAGCACCGAATCTGCACTTTTAAGGGTTTTTAACTATCTTTTAATATCCACTGATTCTGGCGATTCTGCCATTTTAATTCTTCTACAGCTACCTGCTGCATTTGACACAGTGGATCACACAACTCTCATTAGTCGCTTAGGACAATGTGTCGGTTTAAAAGGCAGACCCTTGAAATGTTTCTGGTCATTGGCTGGAATATACTGTTATCTATTCAGGGGGAGAAGTGAAGGCGCAGTTCCACAAAGTAAAGCTCTATGCTTTATTATATTTATACACAATAAAAACGAGAAATGACGAGACACACAGCAACGTCAACACGGGAATGGAGGTCTACAGTAGGATCGACGAGGTGGACAAGAGACAATCAAAATGACGGGGGAAGAATCACAGAGAGAGCAAGATTCCATAAGGCACAATGATCGCTTACTGTACGGCAACAGAAGGTTATATTCCGGCGAGGGATGGCAGGTTGTGCAGGCTTTTGAAGGCCAGTTCTGATCATCAGCTCCAGGTGTGCAGATTGCTGGCGATTGATTGCAGTTGTTTGGTGCCGCTCGTCTGAGGCACGCATTGCACGCTCTCAAAGCTGCGCTTGGCGCAGCGCACAGATGAATGCGCACTGACGCTCGCCCGGGCCATGATAATACCCCCCTCCGATGGACGGCTTCCAGATGTCCTATGACCCAAGAGAGAAGAACAAAAGTCAAGCGAGGGTGGTGTGAACTGGTGGTCGGTCGCCAGCCCAAGTGTCCCCGAATCCACCGAGGACGAGTCTGGTGGCGGCAAGGTTCGCCGCTTTGGCTGGCGAGGTGGGCGACCAAGGAATGGCCACCTCCTTGGCCGTCAGGCAAGCGGATGCAAGTGGTGCAACAAGCGTCAGAGGGCCGCGCGTGCGGGTGTCTGGTGGCCGCCTGTGCGGCCGGCCAGCCGGAGGTCCCTGGGGCGTCGCAGCCGGAGACGAGAAGGATGATGTCGTCAGAGCCGGAGATGTGGAGGTCACCGTCGTCGGAGCCGGAGATGTGGGAGCTGGCTGAGGAGGGGGCCAGTCCGGGTGCTGGTACTGGTATGGGCACCAGCCTTCGAGCGGGGGCCAGTCTGGGAGCTGGTGCTGACTCGGGGACCAGCCTGGGAGCTGGTGCTGGCTTGGGGGCCAGCCTGGGGGCTGGTGCTAGCTCGGGGGTCAGCCTGGGAGCTGGTGCTATCTCGGGGGCCAGCCTGGGAGCTGGCGGTCTGGCTGGGGGCTGCGACTGGGTAAAACGAAAGACATGTGGTAGTAGTCTGGCAGAGGGTAGCCTGGGTGGGTGCAGCTGTGCTACCACACCAGCACAGCCACCAGTACTATCCCCCCCTTCCAAAAGCGGATGCCAGACGCTTCCTGCTGACTGAGGAACAGTCAATAAGGATGGGAGGTAGTTGGCCAGGCGGCGGGTAAATTCTTCCATCCGTACCGCATTGCTAAACAGTTCATGATATTGATGAAGAGGTGGGATAGAAAAATTCTCGAGGGTGGAGGTAAAAGAAAAATACATCCTAAGAGGAGCAAAAAGTAACTAGGGGCGGGGCTAAAGTAACAGGAAGCGGGGTTGAAGAAAAAAAATAATTGTGCCGTCTGGTCCCTAATAAATTGGCTGGAATATACTGTTATGTATTCAGGGGGAGTATTGATGGGACAGTTCCACAAGGGCCAGTAAAGCTCAATGCTTTATATATATATATATATATATATATATATATATATATATATATATATATATATATATGATATAACAATACAAACTAAGGAAATGGGGTGTGAACGAGTATCTAAGAGTGTGTGGTGTAGACTAGCTGTGAAAATTACTTGAGTGTTTTACCGTAGTGTTGAATCGAGAGCAGGGACAAGACAGAAGAAAGTCCATGAGACAAGCGGGAGGTCCGTGGGCCTGAGAGAGAGGCGTCAAGAGGTCCATGTCCAAGGGTAGGTCGAGATCCAAGAAGTGAAGTGAAGTGAAGTGAATTATATTTATATAGCGCTTTTCTCTAGTGACTCAAAGCGCTTTACATAGTGAAACCCAATATCTAAGTTACATATTTAAACCAGTGTGATTGGCACTTGGAGCAGGTGGGTAAAGTGTCTTGCCCAAGGACACAACGGCAATGACTAGGATGGCAGAAGCGGGGATCGAACCTGCAACCCTCAAGTTGCTGGCACGGCCACTCTACCAACAGAGCTAAACCGCCCTTGGCAGTCCAGGAAGCAGGGAGTGCGGGGACAAAGAATGACAAGACACATGACAACGTCATCACGGGAACGGAAGTCTGGAGTAGGATCGACAAGGTGGACAAAAGACATTCAAAATGACGGAGGAAGAAAATCAGAGAGAGAGAGAGCAAGCTTGGATAAGGCACGATGATCGCTTGCTGTATGCCAAGAGAAGGTCATATTCTGGCGAGGGATGGCAGATTGTGCAGGCTTTTGAGGCCAGGTCTGATCACCAATTGCCAGCGATTGATTGCAGCTGTTTGCTGCCGCTGGTCTGGGGCACGCTTTGTGTGCTCTCAGAGCTGCGCTCGGTGCAGCGCACCGATGAATTCGCACTGATGTGCGCCTGGACAGTGACACATATCAGACAATTAGAACTTTTAAAATCCAAATTGATAATTTGGCTTTGTCCTATACACCCTTGTTCTGTGGTGTCCCTCAGGTTTCAATTCTAAGACCAATCCTGTTTTCAGTTCACATCCTGCCCATTCAACACATTTAAAAAATATATTATATATCATAGCCCTGCGATGAGGTGGCGACTTGTCCAGGGTGTACGCCACCTTACGCCCGATCGTAGCTGAGATAGGCACCAGCGCCCCCCGCAACCCAGAAGGGAATAAACGGTAGAAATGGATGGATGGATAATATATCATTTTTATGTGAATTATACGCAAATCTATGTCCCTTTAAAAAAGAAAAGTGACACATGTTTAACATCACTTTTAAATTGTCTTGAGGCATTAAAAGGATCGTTGGCGGTAAACTTTAGAAACTAAAATGAAAACAAGACGTAAATTATTTTATTTGCCTCAAAAGTAAAACATCATGCTCACCCTTGTGACCTGGACCCCTGATGCCTCATTTAAAACCCACAGTCACAAATATTGGTTTTAAATTCACCAATAATCTTAAATTAAAACATCAGAATAACTCCGAGGAGGGGGATGTGAGGGGCAGCCATTTACCAGCAACTGTAAAGGTCCATGCTTGGGTCCTGGCCATTGCAGCTGATGGCGCAGAGGGTGTCCGTGAAACAGCTGCATTTTCAGCCTACGAGGTGGCGGAGTACGGACGTCTGAGCAGCGAGCGCCAGAAAGGCGCTTGTGCGGCAGGCAAGCAAGCAAGCTTGGCTTGAGCAGGCGTTGCTGCTTGGACAAGCTTGGCTGGTACCGGTGGAGATGGTAAGGCTGACCCACTGCCCAAACAGGATAGTTCCTCCAACTCCACCAGCACTTTCTGGTATGTCGGCCATCCATGCAGCACTGTACATCTCTGGCGAGTGCCCCGTGGATTGCAGCGCTGGAACAGGAAGGGGAGCTGCAGCATTAGCTGATAAAGACCCCTCTGGTGGGGAGACAGGTGGTGACCTCAGTGGGAAGAACTGGGCTTCCCTAGCTCCAACTCTACCACCACTATCACCCTTGGCACCCTTAGGATGCGGATTCAAGCAAAGGGTGGGTGGGCTTTAGGAAGCCGGGCTGCTGAAATGGGAAGTGCCGGAGCTTGAGTCTCAGACAAAAAGGATTGGTGAGGTGGGCGGAGCTTGAGCCTTAGGGGGCGAAGCTTAAGTCTTGGGAGCTGAGCTTGAACCTTTGGGAGTGGAGCTTGACTTTGTCCTTTAACACAATAAATGTCCACATTAATCACAACCTTTGATTTATTGTCACTAAGTAGGGGTAACTGGCAGAAAGTGCTGGGACAAAGAATCTGAAATGAGCACCGCCCACAACTTAGTATGTGCGCCCCTGCTCGTGACTCAGACGCCAGGTGTGTGTCCAACATACCGTGCTCCAGCTGAAGTGGTGACAGAGAAGCAGCTGTCCGTCTCTCAGGTGAACAAAATCCGCACTGAAAGAGTGTAGGAGATGAACTCCTCATGTGTGGAGTTTTTCCTTCAACATCTGGGGATACAGTATCAATTCCGGTACCTGGTATTGGTATTTGTACTCAACCCAATTTTCTGCACTTTTGTGTGTGTTCATGTGGCAATACATTTCTAATAAAATAAAAAAAAGTAAGTCTCTCTTTTTAAAGTGTAACATTTAACACAGAGCAATAATAACTGTGCTGTATAGTTTAATCTTGTTTTCTTACACTTCTGTGTCTCATTTGCAGGTATGCACTTATTTCAGTTTGTCCTAGGTGTGTTGCCACAGCAAAGAAGTAGCTTTATTGTCCCACTCGTATCTTTGAAGCACTACAAAGTGTTTGTACTGTAAGTATTGTACTCATTACAGCTGTTTGACTGTAACGTGTATCTTAGTTTTTGTATCGATTACTAAATTACAGGGGTTGAAATCGTGATATGTAGTGAAGTGAAGTGAATTATATTTATATAGCGCTTTTTCTCTAGTGACTCAAAGCGCTTATTACAGGGGTTGAAATCGCGATATGTAATAAAGTGAAGTGAATTATATTTATATAGCGCTTTTTCTCTAGTGACTCAAAGCGCTATACGTAGTGAAACACAATATCTAAGTTACATTTAAACCAGTGTGGGTGGCACTGGGAGCAGGTGGGTAAAGTCCCTTGCCCAAGGACACAACGGCAGTGACTTGGATGGCGGAAGCAGGAATCGAACCTGGAACCCTCAAGTTGCTGGCACGGCCACTCTACCAACCGAGCTATACATAAACTGATGTAAATTAGCAATGAGCAAGCATATTTTGAAAAGTGGAACCTTTCTTTAAAGGGGAACATTATCACCAGACCTATGTAAGCGTCAATATATACCTTGATGGTGCAGAAAAAAGACCATATATTTTTTAAACTAATTTCCGAACTCTAAATGGGTGAATTTTGGCGAATTAAACGCCTTTCTGTTTATCGCTCTTTTTGCGATGACGTCAGAATGTGACGTCTCCGAGGTAATACAGCCGCCATTTTCATTTTCAACACATTACAAACACCGGGTCTCAGCCCTGTTATTTTCCGTTTTTACGACTATTTTTTGGAACTTTGGAGACATCGTGCCTCGTCGGTGTGTTGTCGGAGGGTGTAACAACACTAACAGGGAGGGATTCAAGTTGCACCACTGGCCCGAAGATGCGAAAGTGTCTCCCGCCAGACCCCCATTGAATGTGCCAGAGTGTCTCCACATTTTACCAGGGATGACAGACATGGCACAGAGATGTATGGATAACCTGCAGATGCATTTGAAATGATAAATTCAACAAAATCACAAAGGTGAGTTTTGTTGATATTGACTTATGTGCTAATCAGACATATTTGGTTGAGGCGTGACTGCCAGCTAATCGATGCTAACATGTTACGCTAATCGACGCTAACATGCTATTTACCGGCGGTGCTAAGGCATACATGGCACAGAGATGTATGGATAACCTGCAGATGTATTTGCAACTATAAAGTCAACGAATTCACAAAGGTGAGTTTTGTTGATGTTGACTGCCAGCTAATCGATGCTAACATGCTACGCTAATCGATACTAACATGCTATTTACCGGCGGTGCTAACGCAGACATGGCACAGAGATGTATGGATAACCTGCAGATGCATTTGCAACTATATTACGTTTCCTTCCACCCACATTTAATGTGAAAAAAACACTTACCAATCGAAGGATTTAAGTTGCTCCAGTGTCACGAGATGTGAAAGTCCTGATCGTTTGGTCCGCACATTTTACCGGCGATGCTAGCGCAGCTATTCGGCCATGCTATGGCTATCAATGGGCTATGTTGTTCATCCACTTCTGCTCAGCATTTAATACCATCATCCTACAAAAGCTGATCAAGAAGTTGAGCATGGAAGAAAAGAGGACGACTGCTAAAATATTATTGAATTATTTTACTTAATTGAGTGGATTAATGTTTGCCTGTGGATTACTTAACTTTGTTAAGATTTAAGAAAGCCTTGAAAGGTGAAATAATTGAAAATTAGAAAACAGAGTAACAATTACTTTCATCCCATTGATTTTTTTGAACGTTGATGTTCCAGGTAATCTTATTTCCAGTCAAGGTATAGGATAGGCAAATATAAGCCTTGGCTTCAGCCAATTTCTTTTCGGTCATCCTTTTTCTTTTTTTGTGTGTAATTGTGTATGATTGTTAAATATGTATAACATGTCCTGTTAAACTGATCACACAAAATGGTTGATTATATGAAGCATGGTAGCGGCGGTCGTGAGTTAAGTGGTGTTCCCTTCAAACTGACACCAACTCCAAGTAGCGTGCGTGACTTTGAGGGACTTTTATGGACATATTGTTGTTTTACAAACTTTTGTGTTTCGTTGCTTCATTATTTGTAATTATTCCAAGCTGATTTATTATCTGTAGCAGAGCCTTGTGAACTGAATGTGACAGGATATTTTAATTACGACGGTCAGCTGGATAAAACAAATACCGATGGCCATATCATTTTTCCAGAATCTTCATGGTCCAGGAGCACCGACTCAATTAGGAACTGGTACTAATAAATACCAGTACTCGGTATACATCCGTGACACTAAAAACTGAAAAGGTCATCAAAGCAAATGATTGATTGATTGTTGCTGAAGCTCAGTGCAAGCGTCTTTTAGATCCCGCGCCTGATGCAGGTTTGGAGACATTTGACTTTATCATGTTGAAGGGCTAATTAAAAGGATTTCAAGGACTTTAAACTTAGCTGTGGCAGAACATTGCCTCAAAGACTTACTTTTCATCATTATGTTTCAAGAAGTTACCAGCAAAATCATGACTTTGATAGACCTCACTTCAAACACCAACTACATCACTCATGAGGTTGCAGATGAGCTGAACCTGATGAGTGAAACTGTAAACCTTGTCCATGGGATCAGAGGGATGTAAATTAGAGTGCATACCGACTTTACAAACGACACTCGAAGTCTCATTAACTCATGTGGTATGGCTTTAACAGCATTGGGAAGGTCCATTGTCACATATCACCAAAGAGGTTGCAACTCTTTCCTGACATATTGCTGCGAGAGTTTGTCAGTCCCCAGAAAATTGAGCTTCTTATCAGCAATAAAGAGGGACAACTTCTGCTTCAAAAAGTATGGGAGGTTATCACCCTGACTTCCTGGGAGATCAATCAATCAATCAATTATTATTTATATAGCCCTAAATCACTAGTGTCTCAAAAGGCTGCACAAACCACAACACAAACCACAACGACATCCTCGGTAGAGCCCACACAAGGGCAAGAAAAACTCACACCCAGTGGGACGTCGGTGACAATGATGATTATGAGAAACCTTGGAGAGGACCGCATGTGTGGGCAACTCCCCCCCAGGGGACCGAAAGCAATGGATGTCGTGCGGGTCTAATATGATACTGTGAAAGTTCAATCCATAGTGGATCCAACACAACCGTGAGAGTCCAGTCCAAAGTGGATCCAACACAGTAACGAGAGTCCCATCCATAGTGGAGCCAACAGGAAACCATCCCAAGCGGAGGTGGATCAGCACCGCAGAGTGGTCCCCAGTCGATATACAGACGAGCGGTCCATCCTGGGTCCCGACTCTGGATGACCGGTCCATCCTGGGTCCCTATTCTGGACAGCCAGTACTTCATCCATGGCCACCAGACCGGACTGCCTCCACAAGGGAGAGTGGGACAGAGGAGAAAAAAAAAAAGAGAAGAAACGGCAGATCAACTGGTCTAAAAAGGGTTACAATTACAGCTTATGCTGTGAAGACACATTTTTTCTTCACAGCGGGGACCCAGTAGACTAGCAAGATCCTGACTTTGATATTACTCAAATATTATTTGACTAATATCAAATAATATTTGATATTACTCAATGCATCAAATATATTATTTGATGCATTGGCTTCTTCCCCTTCATCTGATCAAGCAAAAATTTCAGCCCTGTGTGTGATTTTCTGTAGTGGTGGAAATGGTACGACATTGACGGTGAACAATGCATGTGCAGAATTTTCACTTTGCTTTCAATTGACTTCTTGCAAGTAATGTGCTGTGTTTTAAAGTAATGGGCATTTTTATACTATTAAACTTGAACCTTTGTGAACGTTTTTTTTTTTTTACTTACTTGAGTTATTTTGCTGTACAGGGGAACATGATGTTTGTTGACAGTTGAAAAAAGCTTGAGTAGCCCAATCGCTGAGAGGTGTGCCATTAGACAAGGCTATCCTATTTCTGGATAATCATACAGCCTGGACATTGAAAAACTGTGCACACTGACAAAAAGTGCTGGCAGGTCTAATTATTACATCAACTCTGTCCACAAGGTCATTGCATATACAGACAGCATCGGTACCTCAAAAATGGTTTGCTGCCTACAAGAAGAGTGTGTAATCTGTTATGACAAATTTGCATCTGCTAACTGTTAACTGGGCGAAAAGCAAGGCACTTTTGGCTGGTGAGTGGATGACTAAGAATGTGCTTTCTCTTCTGGGGGTTGTTGAATAGAAAAAGGTAGGGCTTGAATTTAATGGAGATGGTGGCAGAGGGGTTAGTGCGTCTGCCTCACAATACGAAGTTCCTGCAGTCCTGGGTTCAAATCCAGGCTCGGGATCTTTCTGTGTGGAGTTTGCATGTTCTCCCCGTGAATGCGTGGGTTCCCTCCGGGTACTCCGGCTTCCTCCCACTTCCAAAGACATGCACTTGGGGATAGGTTGATTGGCAACACTAAATTGGCCCTAGTGTGTGAATGTGAGTGTGAATATTGTCCGTCTATCTGTGTTGGCCCTGCGATGAGGTAGCGACTTGTCCAGGGTGTACCCTGCCTTCCGCCCGATTGTAGCTGAGATAGGCGCCAGCGCCCCCCCGCGACCCCGAAAGGGAATAAGCGGTAGGAAATGGATGGATGGATGGATGGTTTTGGGGTTAATTTTTACCAGGAGAAAAACTGATACTATCAAAACTTTACATACACTTGTAAAGAACATAATGTCATGGCTGTCTTGAGTTTCCAATACTTTCTACAACTCTTGTTTTTTTTGTGATAGAGTGATTGGAGCACATACTTGTTGGTCACAAAAAACATTCATGAAGTTTGGTTCTTTTATGAATTTATTATGGGTCTACTAAAAATGTGATCAAATCTGCTGGGTCAAAAGTATACATACAGCAATGTTAATATTTGGCTACAGGTCCTTTAGCAAGTTTCACTGCAATAAGGCGCTTTTGGTAGCCATCCACAAGCTTCTAGCAAGCTTCTGGTTGAATTTTTGACCGCTCCTCTTGACAAAATTGGTGCAGTTCAGCTAAATGTGTTGGTTTTCTAAAAAGTACTTGTTTCCTCACCATTGTCCACAAGATTAAATTAGGACTTTGGAAAGGCTTAATTCTAGCCTGATATAGCCATTCCTTGACAACTTTTGACGTGTGTTTGGGGTCATTGTCCTGTTGGAACACCCAACTGCGCCCAAGACCCAACCTCAGGGCTGATGATTTTAGGTTGTCCTGAAAAATTTGGAGGTAATCCTCCTTTTTCATTGTCCCATTTAAAGCACAAGTTCCATTGGCAGCAAAACAGGCCCAAAGCATAATACTACGACCACCATGCTTGATGGTAGGAGTGGTGTTCCTGGGATTAAAGGCCTCACCTTTTCTCCTCCAAACATATTGCTGGGTATTGTGGCCAAACAGCTAAATTTTGGTTTCATCTGACCACAGAACTTTCCTCCAGAAGGTCTTATCTTCGTCCATATGATGTTAGATGAAACAAAAATTTAAAATGGTGTCCCAAGGACCCCATCAAATCATAAAAATGGGGTCCCAAGTACATTTTTGGGGTCCCACTTTTTTGTAACCGTTTTGAAAACAAATGATAAATATATGCTTTATCCTTTTATATCTCACATTCTATATTGTGTTTTAGAAAAAGGTTGTCATAAATGTTACTTAATTAGATAAACAAATAATACAAAAGAAAACACATTTCTATTGGTCTACTGGGTCCCCGCTCACTCCCTGCCAATTTACGCCTATTTGGACAAAATGGTACGATAAGGGAGTCAGATGCCTTGGGGATATTATCAATGGAAACAGTCGTATCTCTTTTAAAAGTTTAATAACACAATATGCAATAAATCCTAACAAATTCCTAGAATATATACAAATCAAATCTGTAATCAGCGCCAAGATTCAACAAAACAACATGGGAAAGTATTCCAGGACCGTTAAATTCTTCAAAACACAAAAATAGATAACACAATGGGTATCCCAACTTCCAAATGGCACTCAGACGTAACCACAACTGTGACCCAGAATTCTGGAATCAAATATGCCTCAATACTTCTCGTTTGATTAAAAATCCAAATTCACAACTTATTCAGCTCAAAATACTTTACAGAATACATTACACCGTTCTAAGAATGTATAACATGGGTTTAGCTGACTAACAGTTGTGTACACTGCTCAGATAATAAGGTAGACAACTACTTACATTCAATGTAGTCCTGTGCATCCGTGAATAACTTTTGGCGTGGAGTGTGCAAGAACCTGTCATTAGCCTTAGAGATTCCTATACCCATCTCCTCCGCACTCTGCCTGTTGGGTAATCTCTCCGCAACTGAACTTGATATAAACAAAACATACCTCCTCATCAACGCATTCGGTATTACCAAGAAAAATTGTTCTCATGGATTGTAAATCCCCCAAAAATGTATGTATAAACCTTTACAAAAACATTTTCTTTGATTATGTAGTTATGGAATGATCGTCTGCTAAATCAAAACAACAACTGACAAAATTCCGATCTCTTTGGGCACCGCTGGTTAATTTCCTGACCTGATTCCCATGAGGGCCAGGGCTGGGGCTCTGCCCTAGGGTCTTGTTCCGTGGATGGGGGGTCCTGGGTGCTGGGGGGCCGTGTGCCGCGGGCTCGGGTGGGCCTGGTTCCCTGGTTCTGGCCTGGTGGGCCAATCCTTGTGTGGTCTAGCAGTTGGGCGTGGATGGGTGTACCTGGGTGGAGTTTGGGGTGCGGATGGGGCGGCGGGTGGTCCCCTTTGGCGTTGGCTTGCCGGCTGGATTGGGTACTCACATGCAGACAGGATGCTTTGGCTTCTTCCCCTGTTGAGGGGGTCTGTCTCCTGGCCTGGACTCATATGGGCACGTTCCTGACTGGATGGCCGGGATGCGGTGTTTGCATTGGGCATGGGGGATGTGCAGTTTTACTGCGTTCGGTTGCTGTTATAGACTCTGCAGAGTTGGGTTGGGGCGGGCGAGGAGTGGCTTTGTTTGGTAGGGGCTGGACTTGCGTGGCGTCATGTTAAAGTGGTCTGGTGCGCCTGTGGGTCATGGACCTCGGAGAACGGGGGGTGGGGGGGGTGGGTAGATTCTGCTGAAATTCTATGTTTTGAATGAATACAGAATCGTTTTGAATCCGAAAAATATCGTTTTTGAATCGAGAATCGAATCGAATAAAAAAACATCGATATATTATTGAATCGTGACCCCAAGAATCGATATTGAATCGAATCGTGGGACACCCAAAGATTTACAGCCCTAACAAATACAGTACACACCTACATACTAAAAATTCGTACATCTACACGCACATTCACTGTACAAACATACATATACACATACATGTACATATACAAGTATATCATCGGCGGTCACTCGTGGTCGATTATGACTGTCCTCCTTCCTGGTCCTTGTGGGTCTTCAGGTGGGCGTGGAGGCAGATTCTGGACCCGATTATTCTGGGGCAATGTGGACAAGGGTATGTAGTGGTAGTGGGCTTGGGTTGGGCCTGTTTGGTGGATGCTCGCTCCTTACTTAGTCTGCGCTTGTCTTGTGCAGCATGGCGGAGGTCATCATTATATTGCGCGGCACCCTCACGGACAAGGTTTCTCCACATCGTCCTGTCTGTTGCCTTGACTTCCCAAGACTTAAGGTCCTGTGCGACACTTTGTCAGGTTTGGCTTGATGTTATTCTTAAATCTCTTCTTTTAACCTCCCGGGGCCTGTTTCCCTTCAACAAGCTGGGAATAAAGGACTTGTTTTGGGAGGCGAGAGTCAGGCATGCAGACTACATGGCCAGTCCATTTGAGTTGGTTTTGGGCAATCGTGGCAGTGATGGTGGGCAAGCCAGCCTCCTCCAGCTTCCTCCAGGATGCTGGTGTTGGTGTGTCGGTCCTCCCAGCTGATTCTGAGGATTTTTCTGAGACATCTATGATGGTAGGTCTCGAGTGCCTTTAAGTGCCTGCTGTAGGTGGTCCAGGCTTCTGACCCATACAGAAGGGTGGGGAGTACGACTGCTTTGTAGACCAGGATTTTGGTCTTTGCTTGGAGGTCACGGTTCTTGAAGACTTGCTTCCTCAGCCTTTGAGAAGGCCCCACTGGCACAGCTGAGGCGGTGGTGAATTTCATCGTAAATGACAGCTTTAGATGACAGGAGGCTCCGAGATATGGTAAGTGGTCCACATTTTCCAGTCGGATTTTGTCAATTGAGAGGTTTGGGGGCAGGAGAGGCGCACTACTGTTTGGTGGTGGTTGGTGGAGGATTTGGGTTTTCTTTATATTGATGGCAAGACCAAGCTGTTTGTATGCTTTCGCAAAAGCAGACAGAGTGCACTGTAGGTCCTCTTCTGAGAATGTCTGAGGGCATTATTATCTGCATACTGTAGCTCCATGATGTATATGGTGGTAGTTTGACCTTTAGCCCTGAAACAGTTGATGTTGAGGAGTTGACCGTTGGTTCTGTACATTATTTCGACTCCCTGGGGCAGATGTATGTTTGTGAGATGGAGGATAACAGCAACAAAAAATGGAAAATAGTGTTGGAGCGATGACACATCCCTGTTTTACACTTGTGTCTACGCTAAAGGGTCCCGTTTCATCTCCACTGCCACTGAGCACTGTGGCACACGTTATCATGCAGTAATCTCAGTACCCGGATGTATTTGTCTGGGCAGCCAATCTTCGACAGAACCAGCCAAAGGGCCTGACGGCTAACCGAGTCGAAGGCTTTGGTGAGGTCTATGAAGGCCGTGTATGGTGATTTGTTTAGATCCCTTGTTCCCGGCATTTTTCTTGCAGTTGTTGTGCGATGAAAATTATGTCTGTGGTGCCTCTGCTTGGGCGAAATCCACTCTGAGACTCAGGAAGCACGCTTTTTGGTCTGTTGGCCAAAACCCGAGCGAGGGCTTCCCCTATGGTGGACAGGAGAGGGATGCCACAGGAATTCCCATTCTGCCTTGTCTCCTTTTGTAAATATGGAGACAATTAGGGTATCTCTGAGATGTGCAGGGATTTCCTCTTCTTCCCCTATTTTGAGAAGCAGGGCATGGATGTGCTTGGTAAGATCGGGTCCACCTTTTTTCAGGACCTCTGCTGGAATGCCGTCGGGCCCAGCAGCCTTGTTGTTCCTCATCTTCCCAATGGCATCCTGCAGCTCATCCAAGGTAGGTGGTTCTCCCATGCTTTCATTTGTGGGTTGTTGTGGGAGTTGGTCAAGAGCCTCCAACTCAGGTAGTGTCCCTGTTTAAGAGGTCCTCATAGTGTTCTTTCCACCTGTTTGAAATTGCGTCCTTGTCCTTCAGCAGCAGCAGACCATCTTTTGAGCGAAGGGGGGTTAGGCAGCGGTGGCTGGGACCATACACCGCTCTTGTGGCATCGAACAAGCCTCTCGTGTCTCCAGAGTCAGCAAGCTGCTCGATCTCCAGAGCCTTCTTTGTCCACCACTGGTTCTTCAGTTCCCTAACCTGTGTTTTGGACAGCTGCCTTCGCTTTGGCGTGGGCTACTTTTTTCACTTTGCAGAGGATGTCGTTTTGCCAAGTGATGAAAGCTTACTGCTTGTTGTCAATTAGTTGCTGGATCTCAGTGTCGTTCTCATCAAACCAGTCTTGATGTCTCCGCTTTATGAGACCAAGGATATTTTTGCAGGATTTCATTATGGCAGTCGAAAGTGTGCTCCAGTATGTTTCCGTATCCTCTGGGTACTGTTTGGGCGACGGTGCGCTAAAGGTCTCCTGCAGCTGTTGTTGGTAGGTGGTGTCACTCAACAGCTCGATGTTAATTCTTATGTCTTTTCTGCATCTGTCTTTTCCGCATTAAGCGGATGGACATGATGGAGGTAATTAGGCGGTGGTCGGTCCAGTAGTCCTCTGCACTAGTCATTGCTCTGGTGTATAGGACATCGCTACGGTCTTTAGAGCGGACAATGACGTAGTCAATGAAAGGCCACAGTTTGGAGCGAGGGTGCATCCATGATGTTTTGAACTTGGTTTTCTGACGGAAAAGTGTGTTGGTGATGACCAGGTTGTGCTCCGAGCCATTGGAGTTTGTATTTCCGACCACTTCTCTCCCCACCATACACCTCCATAGGTGGTGGTTTCGTCCCACTCTGGCGTTGAAGTCTCCAAGCAGGATTAACTTGTCCTCCTTAGGGACTTCAGATAGAACTTTGTCCAGGTCAGCTTAAAAGGCCTCTTTAACTTCATCCTGTGTATCAAGGGTTGGTGCATAGGCACTCACGACCGTGGCCATATGACTGCTAGCAAGCATAAGGCGTAATGTCATTAGGCGCTCGTTGATGCCCACAGGGAGTTCATGGAGGTGGTTGATGAGGCAGTTCTTAATAGCGAAACCCACACCGTGGATTCATGGCTCATTTGCAGGCTTTCCTTCATCAGCCAGTCGAGTCTCGGAGAGTGCTGCAATGTCGATCTGGAACTTCCTTAGATCTCTGGAGATGATGGCAGTTCGCCTTTCAGGTCGATCGCTGGCTTCGTTGTCCGTGAGGGTTCGCACGTTCCAGCCTCCAATGTGTAGTTTGTGTTTTCTTTGTTTCTGACCGCGTGGTGGTGATCCCTCTGGATGCGGTATTCCAGACAGGATGTTGCGAGGCTGGCTATTTTTAGGGTACCTTTTCTAACCCCCTCCCCTACTGGGGTGAGCAGAGTGGATCCTGAATAGGGCTGCTCAGTCATGGGTGCACTGCTGAGAAGCTCTTCTGCCTCAGTCCATGAGCTTAACGACTGAATCTAACACCCACCGCCTGTGTGCCAGGACTTTGAAGTATCCGGAATGTAAAATGGATGGGTTCCCATTCGGGAGGACGCCTGCACGTGACGTCTTTTAGCGTGGGGAGACTGATGCGCCTGCAGCCACCACACGGTCTTTGGCAGAGAGGGGCCATGATCCAGTGGCATGGATCCATGATGACTTGAGACCACCCTCTGTTTCAGCCTTCATGCGTCTTCAGTGCCGTTGTGACATACAGTGTCATCCTCCGCCACTTCCAGCATTGAGGTCTTTGGACCGCACTTTGTCTGGAACCTCCCCCTCGACCTTACCGACATGGTTAAACCTACCAGGAGCAGAAGCTCCCGACGGCATCGCTCTTAGGTTCATTGGAACACAAAAGGCTCTCCACCGCGGCAAGATGGCAGTCCATAGAGAACCAAGTATATATACATACATACATACACTCATGCACATAATCACGTTTCATCAAACATAAATTAACGCTGATACCCTACGGTAAACTGAATAGCACATGGCACACTGATAAAGCTTAACCTATTGTTACTATAACAGTCTACAAGGTTAATATAAGTTTCTTCTCTTTCTTCCCCTCCATTTTTCTGATTTCTTTTGTATCTGTAGTTATCATTACATACACTAGGTATGGTGTTCTTGGGATGCAACTCAGTATTCTTCTTCCTCCAAACACGACGAGTTGAGTTTATACCAAAATCGATACATGGATGATACAGCAGAGGATTGGGAGAATGTCATGTGGTCAGATGAAACCAAAATAGAACTTTTTGGTATAAACTCAACTCGTCGTGTTTGGAGGAAGAAGAATACTGAGTTGCATCCCAAGAATACCATACCTGCTGTAAAGCATGGAGGTGGAAACATCATGCTTTGGGGCTGTTTTTCTGCTAAGGGGACAGGACCTCAGTCTGCACCCCCACTACAGGGCCCAGGCTAAGACCGATTTTTTTTTTGATTTTTTGATTTTTATTTTAATCTTCTATTCTTTCCCCCCCCCCCCCATGTTTACCTGTATGTCATCTTTTTTGTAAGGGGCGCTGGAAGCCGGCAGACCCGTCAGCGATCCTGTTCTGTCTCCCTGTAATGTTTGTCTGATCTTGAATGGGATTGTGCTGAAAATTGTAATTTTCCTGAAGGAACTCTCCTGACGAAATAAATAAAGTACTATCTAATCTAATCTAATCTAAGGACGATTGATCCGTGTTAAGGAAAGAATGAATGGGGCCATGTATCGTGAGATTTTGAGCCACAACCTCCTTCCATCAGTGAGAGATTTGAATGGTTGACCAAATATTTATTTTCCACCATAATTTACAAACAAATTCTTTAAAATTCCTACAATGTGAATTTCTGGATTTAATTTCACATTCTGTCTCTCACAGTTGAAGTGTACCTATGATGAAAATTACAGACCTCTGTCATCATTTTAAGTGGGAGAACTTTCACAATCGGTGGCTGACTAAATACTTATTTGCCCCACTGTACATATATATTGTTGCATTTGAACAACTGTATTGTTGATAATAGAGGTAAATTATTGGTATTGTTCATTATTAACAGCGTTATTTCCATTGGTAAAGTATTTTTTGGAGTGTAAGTCGCAACTGCCGAAAATGCATAATAAAGAAGGAAAAACACATATTTAAGTCGCACTGGAGTATAAGTCGCATTTTTTGGGGTAATTTATTTGATAAAATCCAACACCAAGAATAGTCATTTAAAAGGCAATTTAAAATAAATAAAGAATAATGAACAACAGGCTGAATAAGTGTACGTTATATGACGCAAAAATAACCAACTGAGAAGGTGCCTGGTATGTTAACGTAACATATTATGGTAAGAGTCATTCAAATAACTATAACATATAGAACATGCTATATGTTTACCAAACAATCTGTCACTCCTAATCCCTAAATCCCATGAAATCTTATACGTCTAGTCTCTTACGTGAATGAGCTAAATAATATTATTTGATATTTTATGGTAATGTGTTAATAATTTCACACATAAGTCGCTCCTGAGTTTAAGTCGCATCCCTGGCCAAACTATGAAAAAAACTGTGACTTATAGTCCGAAAAATACGGTATTTGTATTGCTCCATTTGTAGTGTAATAACGCTCAGTGTCATTTCTGCATTATTTATTTCGCTAACTGCTGCTTTGCTATCACTTCTACCATCAAATTTGTACATAACATATTTGCTGATGTTGCTCTATTTTTGTTGTTGTTATTGTTGTTGTTGTTATTGTTGTGTTTGCTGTTGTTGTTTTTGTCTGTCTGTCTTATCCCCCTCTTGTCCCCACAGTTTCCCCCTCCGTCTTCCTTTTTTTCTCTGTCTATCCCCTTCTGCTCCGGCCCAGTTGCACCAAATATTCATATGGATACATTTAATTAAGTCAAATACAAATAAGGCAACAAGAGAAGTTTCATACACTTCTCTTTTGTAAAGTAAATCTAAACAGTCAGATGGGCATCTACATCAACAATATGTTTTGCCTGAGAAGCTGGACAGGACAAAAAAAAAACAAAATGTAAATTTATTCAGTTATAAACATTCATTCACTTTCTTCTTACCTTCATGGATCTCAACTTTAGCGCTGCTGGTACTTCTTTTTTTCTATATTTTTATTTAATAAGTTGTAGGTGAATTTATTTCAGTATAAAAGTGTAAAAAGTTTCTTGCTTTGGTCATGAAATTATGATAATGGTGTGCCAGGGCATACATGCACATGACAAATAGAATTGATTTTTCTCACCTGTATGTCGATCATCAGTTGTTTAAAAAAACACGCCACATCTAGACTTTCATGTACAAAAATGCCAACAAACTTAGAATTTGGCAAGTTAGTTTCAATGCCTTTTAATACAGTGGCACTCAATGCCTCCAGCATTTTATCTCTGGATTCATGATGGCCATAAGCTGTCTGTTCCCCTTTTTTTTTTTTTTTTTCATATTTAAAATATTTATTATCTCAACAGTAGAAATACTAAAAATAAAAAAAATAAAAAACAATGGCGGGAAATATGTACACGCAGCTATGTTGACAAACAGGATTTTCCGGTGCAAAAATCATACATAACAGCACATATATTGGTGTTAAACAATAGTATAAAAATACAACACTATTTAAAATTGAAAAAAAATCATTTTTGCACTGAAGCCTCGCTTCTTGGGTTTATTGCTCGTCATGACGAAAAACGATAACACGGCGAAGTCCTAATACCGGAACTGCAGTGTTTGTGATCGAAACAATTTTCGGCGAATCAAAATTTAAGAAATTGTATCAGAAAGTTAATTACTTTGAAGTTGACAAATAAAAACGCAATAAATGGGTGGCAAAATTTCTATTCGGCAAACATAAACCTAACATGGTAGGTAAAAAAAAAAAATCTGTGTCCCAGGGACGCGCAGACTTCCGGAAACGCGGGTCCTTTCTGATTTCAATTCGTAAAAAGTGCTTTATTGCCAACAGTGTGTTAAATGACAACCGCGCCAAAATGTTTACTTTACATTACTTTAGGATATAATGAATTTCAGTCAATCCCAAGGCTCTATAGGAAACATTTTAGCATATTTAAGGTGTTAGTGACATGGTTTTTTTTTTTAGTACTTCAAGTTAATTATCCTCTTATTTGAGTTGTTAGTGATGGAAAACCTGTATTAACATTGATTAGAGCACAAGAAACAAAAAGTCAGTGATGGAGCTCCCTGCACATGACTGATTCAGTATTATTGGGTACTAGGAGTACGTTTATAAAACACCAGGTATTAAATACATCAGTTAATTTAATTTACAAACTGAACAATGCTTAAAGGCCTACTGAAATGAGATTTTGTTATTTAAACCGGGATAGCAGATCCATTCTATATGTCATACTTGATCATTTCGCGATATCGCCATATTTTTGCTGAAAGGATTTAGTAGAGATCATCGACGATAAAGTTCGCCACTTTTGGTCGCTAAGAGAAAAGCCCTGCCTTTACCGGAAGTCGCAGACGATGACGTCACCCGTGGAGGGATCCTCATATCCTCACATTGTTTTTAATGGGAGCCTCCAACAAAAAGAGCTATTCGGACCGAGAAAATTACAATTTCCCCATTAATTTGAGCGAGGATGAAAGATTCGTGTTTGAGGATATTGATAGCGACGGACTACAAAAAAGATTCAGATGTTTTTAGACATATTTACTTGGATAATTCTGGGAAATTCCTTATCTTTCTATTGTGTTGCTAGTGTTTTAGTGAGTTTAATAGTACCTGATAGTCGGAAGGGTGTCTCCACGGGTGTCTTGAGGCCAGTGTCTAATGAAAGTCGACGGCAGCTGTACGGACGGCACAAGTTCGGCTGATCTCCGGTAAGTGGCGACTTTTAACACAATTTTCTCACCGAAAACTGCTGGTTGACATTTGGTCGGAAACCATGTTCGCTTGACCGCTCTGATACATAGTAAGGTTTCACCTACGGGAATTTTAAACAAGGAATCACCGTGTGTTTGTGTGGCTGAAGGCTAAAGCTTCCCATTACAAGACTTCTCCATTATTAATTGAACAAATTGCAAAAGATTCAGCAACACAGATGTCCAAAATACTGTGTAATTATGAGGTTAAAGCAGACGACTTTTAGCTGTGTGTGTGCGCAGCGCTAATATTTCCTAACAGTCCGTGACGTTTTCAACAGGACACTTCACGGGAAATTTAAAATTGCAATTTAGTAAACTAAAAAGGCCGTATTGGCATGTGTTGCAATGTTAATATTTCATCATTGATACATAAACTATCAGACTGTGTGGTCGGTAGTAGTGGGTTTCAGTAGGCCTTTAAGTATTAATTTCTTCAGACAAGGAAACATGGAACACACAAGATCACACTAAAACAAAAAGTTATATAGGTTTGTCAAAGACCTCATTGCTCAGTAAAAAAAGTGGGGAGCCTGAAAACTCCAAAGCAGGAACTGAAAGAACATCTGGAAAGGGTCCACCAGTGCACAATAATGCATTGAAAGATTGTTCCACATTACATCCCACCCATTTATCCCCCTGAATTGAACCTGGAAACCGTCCTTCCAAAATGGAAGGAAGGAGAATACAGTATGTAGAGTTTTGCCCCTGGGCCTAATGCAGTACTGTACAAGGTCTACACAATTGCACCAGATGCTTTGAACAAGAGCCAATTGTATTTTGTGCTTTCATTTATTTTGCTCAAAGAGAATGAATTGAATTGAAAGGAAACTATTTGTTAACATTGAGTCAAAATTAAAGTACCAATGATTGTCACACTCACACACTAGGTGTGGTGAAATTGACCTCTGCATTTGACCCATCCCCTTGTTCACACCCTGGGAGGAGAGGGGAGCAGTGAGCAGCAGTACTAATTTTGGTTATTTAACCCCAAATTCCAACCCTCGATGCTGAATGCCAAGCAGGGAGGTAATGGGTCCCATTTTTATAGTCTTTGGTATGACTCGTTTGAACTCATGACCTACCGATCTCAGGGTGGACACTCTAGCCACAAGGCCACTGAGCAGGTTAAAATGTCTTTACATTGAATTTATGTTGAAATAGTTGTATAAAAATGCATCAGTACTGATTTTTAATGTTAATACTGGCTGTGTATTTACCTGCAATCTGATATTTGCAGTATCCCCCAACCTTAGTTTTAGATGTTCTTGAAACAAACACCAGTAGTCTTTGGTAGGCTGTCCTTCTGGTGGATCTAGTAGCATTTAGTTTTCTTTCTTATCATACACAGTGCATCCAGAAAGTAATCACGGCGCTTCACTTTTCCCTTTTTTTTTTATGTTCAGTTACAGACTTATTCCAAAATGGAATAAATAATTTTTTGTCCTCAAAATTCAAAATACCCCATAATTATGTGTTTTTTTTTATTGCAAATTAAATGAAAAAAAAACCTCCACACATTTTCACAGCCTTTGCACAATACTTTATTGATGCACCTTCTTTACTGCTCGCTCATGTCACCATATCTGAGTTAAGGTGTACAAATATGGGGAGTGCGGCTCTTGCTGCTCCTGACGGAGGAGGCGCAGCTTGCCGGTGGCGTTCAGAGTGCACTTCGTGGACCTGATGAAGACGGTGCTGGACCGGACAGGAGGCACCGCCGAAGACTACCGGCGCCGGTTCCGGTCCATGCGCCTGCGGAAGGAGGACTGGCCATTCATCTTGGGTCAGCGGCTCCAGGACGCAGCGACGCGCTGGATCCAACCGGGAGAGGGAGAGGGCAGATTGATTGACCAGATCATCCGGGAGCAGTTCTTGGAGGTGATCCACAAAAAGACGGTCGACTGGGTCGGACTACCACCGGCCACGTGACCTGGCAGCGGCAGTGACCATCGCCAAGGACCACCTGGCCGTCCACCACAAGGTGCAACCGACACCAACGGCGCATAAACCGGAAAAGGAGAGGACAGCGCACATTCCCCGCCTTAACCCACGTGACTTCCCTTCTGCTCTTTTCCCACAGGTCCTGATTGCTGTCCCCAGAACATCTCCCGCACAGACGGCCCCTCAAGCGCTTGGGCAGGCGTGCTGGAGGCGTGGGCGGCACGGTCACGAGCATCTGGGACCTCAACAGGTGGAGGTGGGATGCGTGGCCGTGGTGGTTGGCCCTTCAGTGCCCTCCCCCGACCCGGGTGAGACGTACGGTATCTAGGTAATGATACAAGGGAATACATACCAGGCGATGGTGGATTCAGGCTGCGTGCAAACCATGATCCATCAGAACCTGGTTCAACCCGGGGCTTTGAGGCATGCAACACGGCTAAAAATCATGTGTGTTCATGGGGATGTGCACGAGTACCCTCTGGTGCCAGTAGAAATTTGGTATGAGGGCCAAAAGCATAGTTTTGTGGTAGCTGTAAGTATGCGCCTCTCGCACCCCGTAATTTTGGGCACAAATTGGCCAGGGTTTAGTCATTTACTGACACAATGCGTAGGGGTGCGTTCACGGACAGTAAGAAAGGGGAGTATCGCGCAGTGCTCAGTGTCGAGGCGGGGTCATCCAACACTGCTGAGCGGGAGCGGGCGGAGGCTTCGCGGGAAGCTTCCCCGGCCCCCTGTTGGCGTCCTATGGAGGATTTTCCCCTCGAGCAGTCTCGAGACGAAACTTTGCACCTGGCCTGGGACCAGGTAGACTACATCAACGGTCAGCTGATGCGCCCAAGAACAGCGCGGGTATTCCCTCACTTCTCCATTATTAGAAATAGATTGTACCGAGTGAACCCTGACACTCAAACAGGAGAGGAAATCACCCAGTTGTTGGTGCCGAAATCTTATGGCTGAACATTTATGGTATAATAAAACACTCAATGGGGTCATGGTCCGGTTCTATTGGCCGGGCATCCGGGCAGACGTGCACCGTTGGTGCGCTGCCTGTCCGGACTGCCAGCTGGTGAACCCAGCAGCCACTCCGAAGGCACCTTTGCGCCCATTGCCGCTCATGGAGGTCCCATTCGAGAGAATTGGGATGGACCTCATCAGACCATTTCACCTGAGCTCACGGGAGTATCGCTTTCTGTTAGTCCTGGTAGATTACGCAACGCGCTACCCCGAAGCAGTGCCCCTGTGTTCCATCTCTGCAAAGAGTGTGGTGCAGGTCATCTCCCGAGTTGGAATCCCGAAAGAGATTCTGACTGACCAGGGCACGCACGATAAAAGAACTGTACAGATTATTGGGAATTAAAGTGATCCGCACCAGCGTGTACCATCCACAAACGGAAGGGCTGGTGTAGCGGCTAAATAAAACGCTAAAAACCATGATACATAAGTTTACGCACAAGGACAAACCAAATTGGGATAAATGGCTGGATCCCTTAATGTTTGCGATGCGGGAGGTACCCCAAGCCTCCAGTGGCTTTACGCCTTTTCAGCTATTATACGGCAGGAAACCACGCAGCGTTTTAGACGTAATCAAAGAAAGTTGGGAAGAGGGTCCAAGCTCCAGCAAAAATGAAGTGCAGTACGCTATGGATATGCGAGCAAAACTCCACATGGTGGGGCACTTATCACTTGAGAATTTGCTCCGTGCCCAGGAACGACAACAGCACACGTATAAGGGGACCCAGCTAAGAAAATGTTCACCTGGAGAAAAAGTGCTTGTATTATTCCCAACATCCAGCTTGAAATTACTTACAAAGAGGCAAGGACCCTTCGAGGTCAAACGGCAAGTGGGTGGTGTGGATTACGAGGTTCGACGCTCGGACCGGGACGGGGAAACGCAAATCTACCATCTTAACCTGCTGAAAGTAATGGAGGGAGGCGGAGCCTGTATCCATGGTAACAGTAATGAGGGAGGAGGAGGAGTTGGAACCAGAGATCCGGCGCTCTGTCGCTCCCTCTCCATTTCCCTGTGATAACCAGCTCACTTTAGCGCAGATAGCGGATGTTGCTAAGCTGCACCGGCGCTTCTCCGACGTGTTCTCCCCTCGGCCCGGCCGCACGAGTCTCATCCAGCATCATATCGAGACCACCTCGGGGATTATGGTGCGAGCTCTGCCGTTCAGGCTCCCTGAACACAAACGCAAAAGAGTTCAGGAGGAATTAAAATCCATGCTGGAATTGGGGGTATTAGAAGAATCCCAAAGTGCGTGGTGCAGCCCCATAGTTCTGGTAGGGATCAAGGATGGGTCTGTGCGGTTCTGTGTGGATTACCGCAGGGTGAATGAAGTATCACGTTTGACGCGTACCCCATGCCTTGGGTCGACGAGCTCCTGGATCGGCTGGGCACTGCTTGTTTTTTCACGACACTGGATTTGACCAAGGGCTACTGGCAGATTCCCTCGTCACCAGAGTCCAAGAAAAAAACGGCCTTTTCCACTCCGGAAGGTTTATACCAATTCGTAACACTTCCATTTGGCTTGTTCGGTGCGCCTGCCATGTTCCAGCTCCTCATGGACCGGGTGCTGCGACCCCACGCTGCATATGCAGCCGCCTACCTAGATGATGTCATCGGGGGGTATTGTGCTCAAGTTCCTGAGGCAGGCAGGGCTCACCATCAACCCGGTGAAGTGTGCAGTTGGCCGGAGGGAGGTACAGTATTTGGGGTACCACTTGGGAAGAGGGCAGGTGCGGCCGCAGGTAGATAAAACAGCGGCAATTGCGGCCTGCCCAAGCCCCAAGACGAAAAAAGAGGTGAGGCAGTTTTGGGGTCTGGCGGGTTAGTACCAAAGGTTTATCCCCCGGTTTGCGGACCTAACCAGCCCAATAACTGTCCTCACCCGAAAGGGTGCCCCAAATCTGGTGCAGTGGACGGAGCAGTGCCTGCTGGCACTGCTCCGTTTGAGGGGGTTAAGAAGGCCCTCAGCGAGGAGCCGGTCCTACACATGCCTGATTTTTCCCTCCCGTTTTGTCTGCGGGCTGATGCGTCGGGCAGAGGTCTGGGAGTAGTTTTATCCCAGCAGGTGGAGGGCGTCGACCGCCCTATCCTCTACATCAGCCGTAAGCTGTCCGAAAGGGAAGCCAGGTATAGCGCACAGTGGAGAGGGAGTGTCTCGCCGTCAGGTGGGCGGTCAGGGCCCTCCGATGCTACCTCCTGAGGCGCTCATTCAGCCTCTGCTCGGACCACAAACCCCCTCCAGTGGCTCCACCGCATGAAAGATGCCAACGCGTGGATCAAACGTTGGTATCTAGCTTTGCAAACGTACAACTTCAGAGTGATCCACAGACCGGGTGCACAGATGGCCATGGCCGACTTCCTGTCCCGCTTTTTCCCGGGGGGCGGGGGGACTAGGCGCGGCCAGACGGTGTCCCGGCCTGAGTCTGGCGGTGGAGGTATGTGATGGGCGTGGCCTGCGCACCTGCAGCGAAGCGGGGTGTGGCAGGGTGAGTGGATGACACAGCTGAAAGTGTTTGTCTAATCACCTGTCGCTCTGTTAAAGGCAGCAGTCGGGAGGCGGCAGCACGACAGAAAGACAATTGCTGTAAAGCACGACAGAAAAACAATTGCTGTAAAGCACGACAGAAAGACAATTGCTGTAAAGCAGAACAAAGCTTTATTGAAAAATAAACCTTGTCTAATTTTGAAAGCCTTTCATGTCAGTCCTTGGTGGTCCAGACAACACTTAAACTTTTAGTATGCGGATTTGAATTACGGAATGGATTATCCAAAGAAATCAAACAAACCACTAATGTGATTCAGTTTAAGAGACTGTTCAAACTGCAGGTGTTCCAAAAGTACACAGAACAATAATTATGATGAACATCTTGAACCTTTGAGACAAAGATTATTTATGTATGTAATAT
Source organism: Nerophis ophidion (assembly GCF_033978795.1). Classification (NCBI taxonomy): domain Eukaryota; kingdom Metazoa; phylum Chordata; class Actinopteri; order Syngnathiformes; family Syngnathidae; genus Nerophis; species Nerophis ophidion. The sequence goes on along the minus strand of NC_084623.1, from coordinate 31,905,591 downwards.
TTCTATTTTTACTATGGTACATTATTTATTTATTATTTATCCGTTCACTGTTTTATTACAGAGAACAAGGACATTGTTATGGTATGAAAATGGGTAGGATTATATAAACTCTGCCTTTTCCTACTCATTTCGGATGTGCTGTAATGAAACGACTGGAACTGTGTGTTGCATTACATTGTATCGTATGCATGGTCAAAACAAACTGAAACTAAACAAAAATGAACCAAACCTTTGCAGCAATTACAGCCTCTGTGCCAGCTGTGATGTGTTCTGAACACAAGTCTGTAGTCCACTGCTTTTGCAGTCTCGCCAATATTACACCAATGTGAGAACATTGGAGGCATAAATTGGTTAAAAAACACTTTTGCAGTTTGGATGCAATGCAGAGTTTATATTATTATAAAATATTCTTGCAGCTGCGTTCCACTGGCCACCTAATGGTCCTCCCTGGATTCGGGGATACATGAACTGGCGACCCTTTGCCAAGTTCTCCCTCCTTGATTTTGAACTGTTTCTTTTTGGGACTCTGTGACATCTAGAGTAGGTACTTGCCTGGACAGGTCAGACTTTGTTTATGGGTTTCCTCTTTCTTTGAGTTTAGTTAGTCTCAGGGTTTTTTCCCTCTTCTTTTTTCCACTTCCTGTGCTCTTCCCATTCCTCGTCTGTCAATATGGTGCACTGATTGAGTACACCTGCCTATGATTAGTGATTTGGACAGTCACCTGTCGCTGATCACTAATCAGAGGGCTTCATATGCCAGTCTTGTTTCCTTAGATCATGGATCTTGGATCATGGTATGTGTTGTTAATTTTTTTCAAGCTTTGTTGTGTTTCCTGTGCACTTCCCTAAATAAAATTTTTTTTTAGCATTGCATGTAGCATAGCTTAGTTGGGCTATATATTACCCTAACATACAACACAATGCCTAATAATCATAGCAATATAAACATATTGCATGAGAAAAAAAAAATCTACTGTTATATAATTACTGTACATGTCTGCCGTATTTATTATCGGATATGTTTAAATCTTCTGTCACCTACAAGGAGCAGCTGTTCATCATTAAAACTTTTCTGGGATGTTTAGGAATTTCATCATTTTTGTGCAAGACTGATAAGAATGCTGCAGCACAGAGAACAGCATGTATGATACTATTTAGGAAGGGAGTACGAGCCCCAGCTGGTTTCTGGTATTTCATCACAACTTGTAACAGCTATGGAGGAGAGTGAAGAAAAAAACGGAATGAGGAGACACAAACGCAACCCTCCCCCAATCCTCCATGATGGATAACAGGAATGACGGTTTGTATTTCCAGGCACCCTGCTTGTCCAGTCTTTCCCTGACACGTGCTTATCAGTCGTCAATTTCCTCCATATCCATAACGTGTTATTTAAGGAATGTCAAACTGTAGTATCTTTCCGGAAGATTTACTGTATTGCCCGTTGCCATGCACACACTGCTCTGTTTTTAGAGTGCAGAATATTGTTCAATTTTATACGTTTTCCTCTTGTTCTGTATGACAGACCTTAACCTTTTATGTCTCCTAAAGAGCGTCCATCTAATTGGTCGAATTAATCCCAATATAGCACCATCAGATCGATGCTTGTGGGATGATATTTGAGCTTGTCAGGCCATAGTTATTTGTTGTAGAGTTGTAACGATACCAATATTTTAGTACTGGTACCGGTACTTAAATCATTTCAATATTTTTTGGTACTTTTCTGTAGTTTTCTAAATAAAGAGGACCACAAAAAAAATTGCATTATTGGCTTTATTTTAACAAAAAAAATCTTAGGGTACATTAAACATGTTTCATATTGCAGTTAAGTCCTTAAACAAAATAGTGAACATACTAGACAACTTGTCTTTTTGTAGTAAGTAAACAAACAAAAGCTTCTAATCTAGTCTGCTGACGAATGCAGTAACATATTGTGTCATTTATCATTCTATTATTTTGTCAACATTATTAAGGTGAAGTGGTAGAAAAATTATTATTTATCTACTTTCTCATTTACTGTTAATATCTGCTTACTTTCTCTTTTAACATGTTCTGTCTACACTTTTGTTATAATCACTTATTCTTCTCTTGTTTGGATGCTTTACATTAGTTTTGGATGATACCACAAATTTGGATATCATTTTGATACCAAGTAGTTACAGGATCATATATTGGTCATATTCAAAGTCCTCATGTGTCCAGGGACATATTTACTGAGTTTGTAAATGTTTATATGAATTAAAAAACAAATAAAAGCAGATGCTGTGATGCCAAAAAATATCAACGTAATCATAGTAGTATCGACGACATACGTGCCTGTACTTGATATCAATACAGTGGATGCTAGGTGTAGAGCCACCAATGGCGTGTGTAGTGAAGCATGTTTAGCTCTTCCTCGTCCTGCAGGGATGATACTTGTAAGAAACTCACTTTATTTTTTAGCAATGGAGGCGAGGATTTGTGATTTAGAAGTAGCTACAACACTCTTCCGGTGGGTGTTTCAGTGTTATAACTTCACCTTTGTCCTTAGTTTTTAAGCCAAAATGCGTCCGTTCTCCATTTTCTGTCAACACACTGAGTCTGTTTGTAAGTAATCTGTGATTGTGTGCCGCTAAACATGATCGTCTGCTCGTGAACCAGGATTAAATCGACGTTCGATGACGCGGGCGCTGGGGGGTGCAGGACGGGTACTTTTCAGAGGCGGTATAGTACTCAAAATTATTCATTAGTATCGTGGTGCTGTATTAATACCGGTATACTGTACAACCCTAATGTGTTGTTTGGTAAAAAAAAACCTTAGCTGCTTGCACTTTGCCTTTTTTGTTCTGTTGTGAATGCTTGTGATTTTTGTGATTGTGTTTAATGTCAGTAAGGAGGAATTATTGTTCATAGTTCCTATTCCTAGTTCGCAGCAAGCAGAAATGTCTTCCTTTTTTAGTTAATTTGAACACTTAGCAGTAGTCAGAGGTGTGGACTCGAGTCACATGACTTAGACTCGAGTCAGACTCGAGTCATGAATTTAATGACTTTAGACTCGACTTGACAAAATGTAAAGAGACTTGCAACTCGACTTAGACTTTAACATCAATGACTTGTGATTTCTCTTGGACTTGAGCCTTTTGACTTGACAAGACTTTCTATTTTCCCCAAAATCAAATCAAATCAACTTTATTTATAAAACACATTTAAAATTTACCACAGGGGTAGCCAAAGTGCTGTACAATGGGCAGGTTAAAAGATAATACGAGGACCGAGCAAACAACACAACACAAACAGAACATGATAAAAAATAAATACATAAAACATAAAAACAGGTTCACAGCAGGTGTATAAAGGGGCGCCATTGCAGGATGGATATCACTCAGTGTTAAAAGCCAAGGAATAAAAGTATGTTTTTAAGAGAGATTTAAAAACAGGAAGAGAGGAGGCTTGTCTAACACTCAGAGGTAGGTCGTTCCAGAGCTTGGGAGCAGCAGCGGAAAGCTCTGTCACCTCTAAGCTTCAGCCTTGTGTCAGGGACCATCAGTAGCAGCTGATCGGCTGATCTTAGGGATCGGGTGGGGCAGTAAGGCTGAAGGAGGTCGGAGAGATATGTTGGCGCGAGGTTGTTTAGACATTTAAAAACAAATAGAAGGAGTTTAACATTGATTCGATAACGCACAGAGAGCCAGGGAAGGGACGCTAATATAGGGGTGATGTGCTCACGTCTGCGGGTCTGTGTTAGCAGACGAGCAGCAGAGTTCTGCATGAACTGCAGGTGGGCGAGGGAGGCCTGGCTAATGCCTACATACAGGGCAATGCAATAGACTAAACGATTCGAGATAAAGGCGTGAATTAATTTCTCGAGATCATGTCCTGACAGAAGCGGTTTCACTTTCGCTATTTGCCGTAATTGATAAAAGCTTTTTTGAACGACGCTGCTGATTTGTTTTTCGAATTTCAAATCTGAATCGAACTTTACCCCCAGGTTTGTGACACAGTCGCTGAGATACGGGGTCACAGTGCCGAGGTCAACGTTATGGGAGGGAGGGAGGGACCCAAAGATAAAAAAGTTATTCAGGAGCGCTCTGTATGTTTTATTGTGTACGTGTGTGTCTGTCAGCGTGTGTGCTCACAGTACAATAGCCAATCAAATTAGATCCAAATTGTATTCATCCCATGGCATTCATCCAATCAAATTACAGAACAACCAACGAAGAAGAGTTGTCAAACAACGTGCCAGTGAGAAAAAATTATGCCAAAGTTGGTTTCCTTCGGGTATAAAAACTTCGACACGGTCAACAAAAAAACTAATTACTGTAGCCCTGCGATGAGGTGGCGACTTGTCCAGGGTGTACCCCGCCTTCCGCCCGATTGTAGCTGGGATAGGCGCCAGCGCCCCCCCGCCACCCCAAAAAAAAGGGAATAAGTGGTAGAAAATGGATGGATGGATGGAAAACATGCAGTTCGAATATTACCGACAGAGACGCGACAACTTCCAACTTCGTTCGACATTTGAAGATGCACAAAGAACGGTAAGTTTTGAATTCAAGCCAACGCTTATTGGCTAAATAATGTGACTTTTATTTGCCGTGTAGTTAAATCAGTGAGGCTGTAAACTCACTGCTAACGTTATAACCATAGACATCTTATAAGTAGACGCAGCATGAAGCGCTACTGCCTATTGGCGCTGACGAGACGCGGGGCCGCCATCTTGGAGTGGTGATCTGCTCCTCTCAGTGCAATTCATTTGGCAGGAGCAGTGAACTGTCAGAGCATTTGTTTCATTTTACCTCTCTGAATACCACTGATTTTCACACGTTTTTTGTCATACGTGTAACTATGATAAACTACACGTTTTGTCATGTTATATTACTCATAGTTTGCTTAGCAGTAATATAATATTCTTATACGCTATAAGCAGGGGTGTTGCCAGACATATTTCAGTGGGGCACGTGCCCCACTGTTGATCTGCAGTGCCCCAGTAAAAATTTCACCAATAAAAAAGAAAACGATTCAGAGTTTTAAGTCTACATAACATAGACAACAGCGCACATACTACTTAGTATGGTAATTGTTTGCTGCTGTATTCACTCCACGAAACAGTGAGCACATGGCTACTTGCACATGGCTACTTAATATGGTAATTTATTCACGTGTGGATCGAGACTTCGGTTGAGAGAGAGAGAGAGAGAGAGAGAGAGAGAGAGAGAGAGGCGATGCGAATCACTGCTGAGGTAGGTAAAGTTAGCCAACAACAATTTGTTAATTACATTATTTTGATTTTGATTTGACTCAAACTGTAACTCCTAGATGGATATCAGAAAGTTATTCGCCCGCAGCAGAGAGGAAGCAGCAGGAATGAGAGATGTAAGTGAAGTCTTAGCTAGCTAGGCAACATAATATTCTTAAATTGATGCTAAGTTTGCTAACGTTATTCCTTGTATCAAGACAAACATATTCATTTGCTGTACGAGCTGTCGGGGGAATTTCCAATGAACATGAAACATAATGTTGGTTATTGTCTGCTGGTTCTGCATCAATGATGATTTGGAGTAAGCATGTGTGAGTTGAGTGCTTCTCAAATGGTTTATCTTCAGGAAGAAAAACATTTTTCCATATCATCAAGTCGTGAGCCACATTTTTAAATCATTCAAGTTTATTTCACAGAAAAATAGCACAGTAGACTTGTCTTGTTAATCGGTGCGACTTTGACTAAAATAATCTTGTTTTGTCACCAGAATAATAGCTATGCTAAAGCATCTGGTTTTGTTTCCAGAAAAAATAGTAATATTTCTGTATTTGTTTTCAGAAAGATGGCTGAAAATATTGGGTTTTGTTGCCCCATTTAGATTGTTTTTTAATATCTTTCCATGTCTGTCCTGAGTCCTCCTCCAACTTGTTAGTCGGTTTGCCTTTTGCTAAAATACTCACTAATAGTCACTAGAAAAAAGGCTAAAATAATCTCGTTTTGTTGCCACAATTTCATTTTTTTCTCCCTAAACTTTTTTTTTTCATGCACACATCTGACTGCGACTCACTGAAAATGACACACAATCCACTTTTATGTCACGACCCAGCAGTTGGGAACCACTGGTCAACTGTATAACAGTTACTGTAATATTTCCATGTCTGTCCAGAGTGATTGACCACTTTGCAAAAATGAAAACGAGACGTTACGGTTTAATTCTCACAAAATGATTCCCTGAACAGACACACAAGAGTTGTTCATTTATTCTACCACTGTGGCTTTATTGTTTTGTGTATATTTTATTGTTTTGTGTATCTGAAATAGGATTAGCCACATTGCCATAAATGGAAATTGAATAATATAAAAGAACCCAGAGATGTAGGGGTGCTTTATTTTTTGTTTTACTTTTGTAGATGTTAAATTTGCAGATGATTACTGCAATAAATATTTCAAAAATATTAATTGCTCTTCCTTTTTGCTTTTACCAGTAGTAGTTTCGAAGTCTGGAGTAAAAAAGTGCACAAGTAGGCCAAATGCATTAGCTAATTTCAGGTGGTTAATCAAAGATCCATACAACATAATCTGATATGATTTCATAGTTTAAAGCACTATTTATGTATTTTTTATGATAAATAAGTGGTAAAAATGTTTTTGCTTGCGCGCTTTGCACGCTCACATGAATTATTTGTGCCCCAGGTGTGCCCCAGTACAGTATTAGGTCTAGTGACGCCCCTGGCTATATATGACCAGATGTCCGAGATCAAAACTGGGAATATAATCCCAGAGAAGGGGGAAAAAACGGTCAGCTATTTTTAAATTGAAGAAACAATATGCTTAGGTTGTATATACTGTACATGTGTTTATCCTACATAAAAGATGTATGAATACATTAGATATCTTTATATCTTAGGGACCTATAGACTGTATCTCTGTTGCTGCAGCAGCAGAGTTTATTCTGTCTTGACACTTTGTATTGAAATTTTGTACTACATTCTTCGCTTAAATGAAAATGTTTTGTATGTATTTTTTATGTATGTCGCTTTGGATAAAAGCGCCTGCCAAATACTTAATTAAACATAAACATGTATAAACACCTGAAAGTATTTATATCAGTTAAAAACACCAATCTGTTTCACTGGATTCAGAATAAAACCAAATTCCGTCTTGCCCAACAATGTTAGTATTGGAATATTGTTGCTTAAAGACTTATTCCTGGCTACAATTACACTGTTAAGAAAGTATTGTCTTATATTTTATCTAAAATGAGAATTCATCATAATTAGTGGCGGCTGGTGAATTCTCTTTCAGGTGGGGCTAAAAGTTTGTAAACCAAACCCTTAAAGATGTTTGCTCCTGCTCAACTCTGTGGTAATATTCTTAATGTTAAATCTTACTTATGAAAAGTAAACCCCCAATTCCTATTTTCAATAGTCTGCTCATTTGAGCAGGAAAACGCTGAAGATCAGCCGGGCATCTTTGTTTTATACCTGTCAACAGTCAGTTTCAGCTGCTCGCTGGCTCCTCATCACCACTTCAAAATAGCGGCCAAATTGTTGCGTCACAGCAGGCAATGTTGCGTTTACTTATAAGATGTCGATGGTTAAAACGTCATTGCAAACACAGCAATCTGTTGCATCCACTGCAGTTCACTACCGTATTCATACTTTATGTCAAGTGATTGTTTTATGCAGGGTTGCATGAGGTACCTACACATAACGTTATGTTAGTCAATGTATCACACACAGTAACGTATCGTTAGATGGCGGTCAGCAGCACCGTGTATTTTAGCCACCTACAAAAAGACAAACATAGTCAATTAAAGATCAGTTAAAATGGATACTATTTTAAGAATATGTGTACATATTCCATCGGGCCCTGACATCTAAAAATTACAATTCTGTTCATTGTTATGTTCATGTATTTTTTATGTTTTTCATGTGTACGCACACATAAACACACGTACAGTAAGAGATGAGATCAATGAGATAAGGTAAGAACAGGATAGAAACTGCTGTGGAACTAGTTACAATGCAATATGCCATGGAAATACAATGTTAACACTTTTGTGCAAATAAGTACAGTTGCACTTGTTTTTTCAAATGTGTTTATTCTGTAAAGGACTGAGTTAAATGTTTAAAATGACTGGTTAATAGAGCTATCATGATGTGCAATGTCAGCACTATTTTTTTCCCCTGCAATTTCAAATGCACTTGTTTTAATACATAAATACAGAATTTAAAAACCATACACAATCCGTGTAAATATATTAGTCTGTGGTTAAAAGCACTTGAAAGGACTCAAAACTCAAAATCCAGGACTTGGGACTTGACTTGAGACTTTCCAGTCTTGACTTTGGACTTGACTCGGGACTTGCCTGTTTTGACTCGGGACTTGACTCGGGACTTGAGGGCAAGGACTTGAGACACACTTGTGACTTGCAAAACAATGACTTGGTCTCACCTCTGGCAAGTTAGTGCTGCCAAATCAAGGATGTTGCTTGTGTGCCGCCATCAGCCTGAGTGACATAAAATTTAAGGCCTGCAACTGCAGTGCAATAACTAATAGTTCTTCGGCATTTATTTAATATTCAACAATCCCGCTTGAGCAATAAATCTTTGTTGATTGCAGTTAGTAGACCATTGTTTGTATAAGATAATGTGCTACACATTATACAAACTTTATAAATGACAAGTTGAATTTCAAATTTTTTATGTATATATATTTTTTGGCCTCTTTTACTACATGTATATTTTAACTAGCACTGTCAAATGTTTGAAAAATAAAACATTGTAGAATGATTATTATCTGTTATTGTTTCAATAAACTCTATGAAAAATTGCTCAAAAAAGCCCTCAATTTGAGGTACTTTCATTTTAATGCATTACATTATTATAAAAGAAGACATATAATAAAAAATATATTTAAAAAGTCATGTACTGTATTGTTTTTAACAGACTTTAAACCGCAACTTCGCAACTGAAAAGAATAGTGTACCGGTGCAAAGGTCTTCAGGTAAAAGTCTACCTTATATGGAGATACCCGCAGACGTAACTAATACAAACTACGTCACTTAAAGGCCTACTGAAATTAGATTTTCTTATTTAAACGGGGATAGCAGGTCCATTCTATGTGTCATACTTGATCATTTCGCGATATTGCCATATATTTGCTGAAAGGATTTAGTAGAGAACATCCACGATAAACTTCATGACATTCGGTCGCTAACAGAAAAAGCCTGCCTTTCCGGAAGTCGCAGACAATGACGTCACATGTTAATGGCTCCTCACATATTCACATTGTTTTTAATGGGAGCCTCCAACAAAAACAGCTATTTGGACCGAGAAAACGACAATTTCCCCATTAATTTGAGCGAGGATGAAAGATTCGCGTTTGAGGATATTGATAGCGACGGACTACAAAAAAAAAAAACGCGATTGCATTGGGACAGATTCAGATGTTTTTAGACACATTTACTAGGATAATTCTGGTAAATCCCTTATCTTTCTATTGTGTTGCTAGTGTTTTTGTGAATTAAATAGTACCTGATAGTCGGAGGTGTGTGTACACGGGTGTCTTGACGCCAATGTCTCAGGGAAGTCGACGGCAACTTTATGGCCGGGGCAAGCTCAGCTGATCTCCGGTAAGAGGCGACTTTTTAACACAATTTTCTCACCGAAACCTGCTGGTTGACATTCGGTCGGGATCCATGTTCACTTGACCGCTGTGATCCATAGGAAAGCTTCACCTCCGGGAATTTTAAACAATGAATCACTGTGTGTTTGTGTGGCTAAAGGCTAAAGCTTCCCAACTCCATCTTTTTTACTTGGACTTCTCCAATATTAATTGAACAAATTGCAAAAGATTCAGCAACACAGATCTCCAAAATACTGTGTAATTATGCTGCTATAGTGACGACTTTTAGCTGTGTGTGTGTGTGTGCAGCGCTCTTTTGTCCTAACAGTCTGTGACGTCACGCGTACACGTCATAATTACGCGACGTTTTCCAAAAGAAACTCCCGGGAAATTTAAAATTGCAATTTAGTAAACTGCAATGTTATTATTTCATCATTGATATATAAACTATCAGACTGCGTGGTGGGTAGTAGTGGGTTTCAGTAGGCCTTTAGGTCTCAAATTCCAAATGGCTCAATTAGAGCCATTAAAGTTAAAAAAACAAATATAAGATTGTTTTGTAAATATCTATGCCATGCCTCCATGGTTTGATTTGATATGTTGGTTGGATCGTGACGTGATGAGTGCGTTGATTTAAACAGGTTGTTGACGTAAATGGGATTGACTTTACACAAGTTTTTCACTTCTGTCCATTTTTTTAATTTTGAATTGTATTTGTGTTATAACAGTTGTAGTGTGTATTTTAGTGGTTACTGTGGGCAACTGGTGCTCATTCGTTCGTGAATGTTCTCCATCTCGTTCAGCGCGTAATCTGAGAGCAAGAGTATACATCCTGGATGACATTGGACAAGAGGCCCGAACAGATGGCCTGCCATCGCCTTGATTTAAATCCCCATTTCACGGAACAGTAAACAACACAGTTTTGTTAAAAATTTGAGTTTCTATTTGGTGAGGAGTACTGATAAATCAATATTAGCGTACATTTTTGAGTGTGGTGTTCAGGAGGCAGATTGATGAGGCTTGTCTGCGCAGGGAGCAACTTAAATCTCTCTATTCTATCTGGACTGTTGCCAAATGGTCAAAAAACAAATGTTCCCACTGGGAGGAGAGTGCAGCAAAGGTTTTCCCCTCGTGGAATTTCTTGGAGAGGGGCATTAGTTAATCAGCTGCACCTGTTGCAAACTCAGAGACTGCTTGGTGGGAACACATGTAAGTAGGCATTTGCACACACACACACACACACACACACACACACACACACACACACACACACACACACACACACACACACACACACACACACACACACGCACACACACACGCACATTACATAGGCACGCACACACACACACACACACACACACACACAGAAGCAGAAAAGCACACACACGACCACATAGGCACATGCACACACACAAACACACACACACACACACACACACACACACACACACACACACAGGAATAGATGGTGGGAACACCCCTTTATGTTTGTCCAATGTCTCTTGAGGTGGCAAAGGTCAGAAGTGAACCTTTGTAAAGTATTATTTCTATTCACATCATACTAGAAACAGAGGGACTTTCCACTAGTTTCCGATGGTTTATTCATTGATGATGTCATCTTCCACTGTGTCACTGCACATTTGGAAGAAGTTAGTGCTTAATCTGTGCCACAGCCCAGTTTCAGCGCTTGCTTACCATAGTTTAAGTGGCTTTTCTAAATTCTTACGTATTTTTCTAAATGTCCAACAATGCTTTATCTGGGCTCAGGACACATAGAAGAGGGATATGATTTTGATGTTAACGTCTCCAAACATTTTTTCGTGCTCAAACTGACATGACTAATGCAGGGCAACAGTCTCCTGCTCCTTATTAATCTGATTATCTGATTGGTCATTGCAGTTTTTACTCCCATGAGATTAACATTCCTTTTGTCTTTCACTTGATTATCACCACTTATTCTGTCTACAAACTGTTTAAAGAGCCAGGAATGTATTGTTGCTGAAGTTAAATGTCAGGGTTTTGGTGCGGTAAACTTTTGTGAGTAAACATTAATATTACTTTTTATTAGGGCTGTATATCTTTTTGTGTGTGAGTGCTCGTGCACAGGATGCGTGTGATGCGTCAGTGCATTAGATTTGTGACTGAAGTGCTGGTAGTTAGTGCTTGCTGCATGCTGTCCCTGGTTGCTACTCTCTGCTTACAGCTATTGCCGCCAGTTAGCCCCTGGGTGGGTGAAAAGAGGAGCCGAGTGTGTAAGCCTCCTCTTGCTGGTACAAAGCCTCTCCACTACCAAGACTCCTTTGGTGCCTCCTCGTGGCCACACACGGTAAACTGTGAACACAGGCTAAATTGTAGGGGACCTCGGAGCAGCAGGGGGCCCTAGAGGCGAGGCATGCAGCTCCACCAGTGTGTGGGCACTCCCTGGCGTCCGTCAAACACTGCCCCATCTATGGGTTAAATATCCCCCCGAACCCGCACCCCCTTCCACTGCCTTGAGGGTATCCTCTGAAATGTAAAAGGCTAAGGTAGCCAACCCCAACAATAAACCCGTCCTGGACTCCGTTAGGCAGTTCAGTGTGTGTGAAGGTTCTGGTAACTCCTGCAGCCGAACTGACGCCAAATTATTGGTTCTCCATTCATTTTGACAACGCCAACAAGGCAGAGAGGGGGCCCTGTTACTTGTGCAACACAGGTTCTCCATACACCTGCCCAGGCTTCTTGCGCCCTGGAGAGAAAACTCCAGCTTCACTGTGCAGTAAAGGCACAACACGGGATGTCAGCAGTTATCGGTTATAACCCCTTTCTTGTTTGGCGTAGATATGGGCGCCAGGGGCTACCTCTGTCGGTGGGAGAGATGTTTCATCTTACTGGACAGCAACCTCCCGCCTCAAGCTGGGCAGCCCTAAGCCAATTAGGTGCTGTTCCGCCACAGCCTGCCTGCTTCATTGGGTGCATGAAGCTAAGGGACTCTGGCTGACAAGTGGGCTGTAAATTTTGCAACAAGCAAAACAAATGAAAGAAAGACTCCAGCACTACGTCTGGGATGCTCGGACATCAGGACCATGACCTCCGGACTAACCTGCTAGATATAAGCGACGCCCGCAAGACTGCAGTCATTAACAACAAACTCCTGAAGCGACGAATAGACATCTCTAACCTTCAGGAAACCCAACTCCTCTCATTAGGGTCACTGAGAGAAAGAGATTACACCTTCTTCTGGCAGGGGAAGCTTCTGGGTGAAACCAGAGAATACGGAGTTGGCTTCGCGGTCAAGAACACTCTACTAAGAGCAATAGTACCACCTACAGATGGCTCAGAGAGAATCTTACCCCTCTGCCTTAACACCACCATGGGACCTGTCCACCTGGTGAGTGTGTACGCGCCAACACTTAGCTCCTCCCATGAAATAAAGGACACATATGAGCTTGAGGCGACATCCCCTAACAAGATCAGCTCTACTTGCTTGGTGACTTTAATGCAAGAGTTGGCTCGGATCACAAATCCTGGCCATCTTATTTGGGTTACCATGGCATTGGTAGGATGAATGAGAATGGGCAGTGTCTCATTGAATTCTGCACAGTTCACAATCTCTGCATCACTGACTCATACTTCCCTCCCCCTCCCCCGTGTGGACAACAGCAAAGCAGCCGATGCAAATAAAACTGCTTCCTTCAACTGTGCCTTAGAGGAATCCATCCACCAACTTCCCCCGTGCAGCTCTGCCAAGCAGTGCTGGGAACGCTTAAGAGACACCATTCACACCACGGCTCTAGCGTTTTTTGAAAAAATCATCACTGACTGTTTGAAACAATTCAACCGCTGGGTAGAACACTAGTCTGAACTCTACGCCAGCGACAAGACTATCTCGGATGCAGTCCTCTGACATGTTGAGTGTCAACCTGTAATGGAAGAACTGGACACGGAACCAACAACTTAGGAGCTAAGCAAAGAGATTGACAGCCTAGCATGCTGTAAATCACCTGACAGTGATGGAATCGCAGCTGAAATCCTCAAGTTTTGGAAGTCTGCTCTCCTCGACAAATTTCACAAGCTCTCCTGTCTGTGCTGGAGTGAAGGTGCTGTCCCACAGGACATGATGGATGCTACCATCATAATCCTGTACAAGAATAAGGGAGACAGGAGTGATTGTAACAACTACCGTGGTATCTCTCTACTCAGCACTACTGGTAAATTCTTTGCCAGAGTTACACTGAATAGACTCCAGGTTCTCGCTGAGAAAATATACCCAGAATCTCAGGCAGGGTTCAGAGCAGTCTACCACTGACATTATTTTCTCTCAGAGACAGCTGCAGGATAAGTTTAGATAGCAGAGAAAACCACTCTCGATGGCATTTATTGACCTAACAAAAGCGTTCAACCTTGTGAGCAGGAGTGGCCTCTTTCAGCTGGTTGAACGAACAGGCTGTTCCCCCAAACTCCTTTGATGTGAAGTAAAGTGAATTGTATTTATATAGCGCTTTTCTCTAGTGATTCAATGCGCTTTACCTAGTGAAACCCAATATCTAAGTTACATTTAAAGCAGTGTGGGTTGCACTAGTAGCAGGTGGGTAAAGTGTCTTGTCCAAGGACGCAAAAGCAGTAACTTGAATGGCGGAAGCAGGGATCAAACCTGGAACCCTCAAGTTGCTGGCACGGACGCTCTTCCAACCGGGCTATACCGCCCCACCGCCCCTTTGCATCCTCCAGTCCTTCCACACCGACACGCATGACACCATCTAGTTTGATGGGTCAACATCAGACCCCTTCAAAATCTGCTGTGGTGTCAAGCAGTGATGCGTGCTGGAGCACACCCTGTTTGGGATCTTCTTTTCCCTCCTCCTGCGCAAAGCATTTAGTACAGCAACTGAAGGAGTCTACCTTCACACAGGGACAGACAGTAAACTATTTAACCTTGCCCGTCTGAAAGCCAAAACAAAGGTCAGGCCACTCGTCATCCGGGACATGCTGTTTGTTGATGACGCAGCAGTGGTAACACACTACCAGGAGCACCTGTAAATCCTAATGGACCAGTCCACCAAAGCCTGTTGGGACTTCAGCCGGACCATCAGTCTGAGCAAAACCAAGACAATGGGACAGGGAACTGAAACCCCCACCCCTCTATCACCATCAACAACTACACCCTGGAATTGGTAAACACCTTCACCTACCTCGGTTCCACTATCACCGACAACCTGTCACTTGATGCCGAACTCAGTGGCCGCATCGGAAAAGCTGCCTCAATTTTGGGAAAGCTAAAAGCGAGAGTATATGAAAACAGCAAGCTCACTATCCACACTAAGGTGCAGGTGTACAGAGCAAGTGTCACCAGCACTCTACTGTATGGGAGTGAAACCTGGTCCCTATACTCCCACCAAGAGCGGCGGCAAAACGTCTTCCATCTTCGCTGCCTTAGGCGTCTACTGGGCATCACCTGGAGGGACAGGGTCACAAACCAATCAGTCCTGGAGAGAGCACAGCTTCAAAGCATGTGCTCCCTGTTGAGGCAGCGACGTCTCCGCTGGTTGGGCCATGTTCGACGGATGGATGGTGGGTGAATCCCAAAGGACATCCTGTATGCTGAACTCGCAACTGGCAAGAGGCAGATTGGCCGTCCCCAGCTGCGTTACAAGGACGTCTGCAAACAATATCTAAAGTCTTTTGACGTCAGCCCCGACAGCTGGGAAAATGCAACCCAGAACCGCCTTTTAGTGGCAGCAGTCAGTCTGCAGCGGGCTGACCAAGTCAGTAACTACCCTGGCCCAAATCCATGCGGCTAAGAGGACAAAGAGAAAGAAAGAGGGTTCTACGACACCGGCAACATCTATGGGACCGATCTGGATATGTGACATCTGCAGCCGGGAATGTCTCTTACGAATTGGCCTACACAGCCACAAGAGAAGCTGCGACAATATGTGACTACGAGGCACAGGTAATCAGGCTTCGGAGACTGCGATGTTAGAATAGAATGGAATAGAATAGACTTTATTGTCATTATATTTGCATATAACGAGATTAAAGACTCCAACTTAAGGTGTGGTTGTGGGAAAAAATATGGGGTAAAATAAATAACACAAGAGGTAATAAAGGAAAAACTAACAATTGTTGCGATCTGCTGCTCAGATCTTCACATGTTTGTTTTTTCCATCTTTGTTTCATTCTCAGTCTGACCCGTTTATTTCCTGTTTTGTCCATCACTATGGTTCACTCATCAGCCCACCTGCTAGTCTGGCCCCGCACACCTGCTATTAATAATCACCCTCCTTTATAAGCCAGCCTTTTTCTGTTCAGTCTTTCTCGGATCCTAATTTGCCCACGCGCAACAGTGACGACTCTCGACCTTCATCTTTGTATGTATATTCTCGCTAGCTTTTACGCTAAGCCATTTGTTTATTCCAGCTCACATGCTGAGGAATTGTTTTTCTGTTTTTTGTGTGCCTTCGTGCCAGCTTAGTTGTTTACTTTTACTTCCTAATTCTCATACTAGCGTTTTTGGTTTGCCTCCTCTTTACACCAGTGTTTTTGTTCCTAGCCTTTTAATATTTAATAAATACCTTATATCTTACCTTTGCTGTGTTCTGCTTCGACGCATCCACGGGAAAACAACACCGGCATTACCATGCCGAAGAAGAGTCTTTACAGTAGGATCCGAGCATTAGAAAGTTTTTCCGCGTCTGGCAACCACGAGGAGACCTTCGACGAAGGAACATGGATGGTGTTCCGAGCGGGGCTAAAAACAAAGCAGAAGGCTAATCCCCACAGAACACCACATCCCTCCATCCTGAAGCCGGATTTAAATGGAAGATGCGAGACTACTGGTCTGGGTAAGGAGTCAGTTAAATTAGAACAAGTTTTTTCTGCTTTGATTGTTTCAGAGTTGTACATGTGTTCTACTGAGGTGGCTAACTATGATGCGTGCAGTTTATCAAAGCAACAAACAAACAATCGGAAAATTCCCGTCGTATAAATTCCTAGATATGGTCGTAATTATACTAAATGCACTGGGCAAAATAAACACAACATTATTAATATTGCTACTACGGATAATTTGATCAAAAATTCCCTAAAACAGCCCACACTACCTATAATACAAGTTTTTTAAACATAAGATCATTGTCTCCCAAAACGTTGTTAGTTAATGATATCATCAGAGACAACAATCTTAACGTCATCGGTCTCAGCGAAACCAGGTTTAAACCAAACGACTTTTTTGCGCTAAATGAGGCATGTTCCCCTAACTTTACACATACACATATTGCCCGTCCTCTTAAAAGGGGTGGGGGGTCGCACTAATATACAACGAAAACTTTAACCTTAGTCCTAACATAAATAATAAATATAAATTATTTGAGGTGCTTACTATGAGGTCTGTCACACCGCTGCCTCTACACCTGGCTGTTATCTACCGCCCCCCAGGGCCCTATTCGGACTTTATCAATGAATTCTCAGAGTTCGTTGCTGATCTAGTGACACACGCCGATAATATAATCATAATGGGGGACTTTAATATCCATATGAATACCCCATCGGACCCACCGTGCATAGCGCTCCAGACTATAATTGATAGCTGTGGTCTCACACAAATAATAAATGAACCCACGCATCGCAACGGTAATACGATAGACCTAGTGCTTGTCAGGGGTCTCACCGTTTCCAAAGTTATGATACTCCCGTATACTAAAGTATTGTCCGATCATTACCTTATAAAATTCGAGGTTCAGACGCATGTTCGTCAAACTAATAATAATAATAACTGCTATAGCAGCCGCAACATTAATACGGCCACAACGACAACTCTTGCTGACCTACTGCCCTCGGTAATGGCACCATTCCCAAAGTATGTGGGCTCTATTGATAACCTCACTAACAACTTTAACGACGCCCTGCGCGAAACCATTGATAACATAGCACCGCTAAAGTTTAAAAAGGCTCCAAAAAAGCGCACCCCGTGGTTTACAGAAGAAACTAGAGCTCAGAAATTATTATGTAGAAAGCTGGAACGCAAATGGCGCACGACTAAACTTGAGGTGCACCATCAAGCATGGAGTGATAGTTTAATAACTTTTAAACGCATGCTTACCTTAGCTAAAGCTAAATATTACTCAAATTTCATCCACCATAATAAAAACGATCCTAAATTTTTGTTTAGTACGGTAGCATCGCTAACCCAACAAGGGACTTCTTCCAGTAGCTCCACCCACTCAAATGATGACTTTATGCAATTCTTTGGTAAGAAAATTGAATTCATTAGAAAGGAGATTAAAGACAATGCGTCCCAGCTACAACTGGGTTCTATTAACACTGACACGATTGTATATACGGCGGATACTGCCCTCCAAAAGAGTTTCTCTCGTTTTGAGGAAATAACATTAGAGGAATTGTTACAACAAGTAAGTGGAATAAAACAAACAACATGTTTACTTGACCCACTTCCTGGGAAACTGATCAAGGAGCTCTTTGTATTATTACGTCCATCAGTGCTAAATATTATAAACTTATCACTTTCCTCGGGCACTGTTCCCCTAGCATTCAAAAAAGCGGTTATTCATCCTCTTCTTCAAAGACCTAACCTCGATCCTGACCTCATGGTAAACTACCGACCGGTGTCTCACCTTCCCTTTATTTCAAAAATCCTTGAAAAAATTGTTGCGGAGCAGTTAAATGAACACTTAGCGTCTAACAATCTATGTGAAACCTTTCAATCCGGTTTCAGGGCAAATCACTCCACGGAGACAGCCCTCGCAAAAATGACTAATGATCTATTGCTAACGATGGATTCTGATTCGTCATCTATGTTGCTGCTCCTCGATCTTACCGCTGCTTTCGATACCGTCGATCATAATATTTTATTAGAACGTATCAAAACACGAATTGGTATGTCAGACTTAGCCCTGTCTTGGTTTAACTCTTATCTTACTGATAGGATGCAGTGCATCTCCCATAACAATGTGACCTCGGACTACGTTAAGGTAACGTGTGGAGTTCCCCAGGGTTCCGTCCTTGGCCCTGCACTCTTCAGCATCTACATGCTGCCGCTAGGTGACATCATACACAAATACGGTGTTAGCTTTCACTGTTATGCTGATGACACCCAACTCTACATGCCCCTAAAGCTGACCAACACGCCGGATTGTAGTCAGCTGGAGGTGTGTCTTAATGAAATTAAACAATGGATGTCCGCTAACTTTTTGCAACTCAACGCCAAAAAAACGGAAATGCTGAGTATCGGTCCTGCTAGACACCGGCTTCTATTTAATAATACAACTCTAACATTTGACAACCAAACAATTAAACAAGGCGACTCGGTAAAGAATCTGGGTATTATCTTTGACCCAACTCTCTCCTTTGAGTCACACATTAAAAGCGTTACTAAAACGGCCTTCTTTCATCTCCGTAATATCGCTAAAATTCGCTCCATTCTGTCCACTAAAGACGCTGAGATCATTATCCATGCGTTTGTCACGTCTCGCCTCGACTACTGTAACGTATAATTTTTGTGTCTCCCCATGTCTAGCATTAAAAGATTACAGTTGGTACAAAATGCGGATGCTAGACTTTTGACAAGAAAAAGAAAGTTTGATCACATTACGTCTGTACTGGCTCACCTGCACTGGCTTCCTGTGCACTTAAGATGTGACTTTAAGGTTTTACTACTTACGTATAAAATACTACACGGTCTAGCTCCATCCTATCTTGCCGATTGTATTGTACCATATGTCCCGGCAAGAAATCTGCGTTCAAAGGACTCCGGCTTATTAGTGATTCCCAAAGCCCCAAAAAAGTCTGCGGGCTATAGAGCGTTTTCATTTCGGGCTCCAGTACTCTGGAATGCCCTCCCGGTAAAAGTTCGAGATGCCACCTCAGTAGAAGCATTTAAGTCTCACCTTAAAACTCATTTGTATACTCTAGCCTTTAAATAGACTCCCTTTTTAGACCAGTTGATCTGCCGTTTCTTTTCTTTTTCTCCTATGTCCCACTCCCCCTTGTGGAGGGGGTCCGGTCCGATCCGGTGGCCATGTACTGCTCGCCTGTGTATCGGCTGGAGACATCTCTGCGCTGTTGATCCGCCTCCGCTTGGGATGTTTTTCTGCTGGCTCCGCTGTGAACGGGACTCTCGCTGCTGTGTTGGATCCGCTTTGGACTGGCCTCTTGCGACTGTGTTGGATCCATTATGGATTGAACTTTCACAGTATCATGTTAGACCCGCTCGACATCCATTGCTTTCCTCCTCTCCAAGGTTCTCATAGTCATCATTGTCACCGACGTCCCACTGGGTGTGAGTTTTCCTAGCCCTTATGTGGGCCTACCGAGGATGTCGTAGTGGTTTGTGTTGTGGTTTGTGCAGCCCTTTGAGACACTAGGGATTTAGGGCTATATAAGTAAACATTGATTGATTGATTGATACACGCCATAGTGGCGGTTGTGAGTTAAGTGGCATTCACTTCAAATTGACACTAACTCTTATTTTACCATGAATTGATTAACGTGGACCCTGGATCCTGACTTAAACAAGTTGAAAAACGTATTTGGGTGTTACCTTTTAGTGGTCAATTGTATGGAATATGTTCTGTACTGGGAAATCTATTAATAAAAGTTTTAATCAATCCATCAATCAAATTATCAATCAATCAATGTTTACTTATATCGCCCTAAATCACTAGTGTCTCAAAGGGCTGCACAAACCACAACACAAACCACTACGACATCCTCGGTAGGCCCACATAAGGGCAAGGAAAACTCACACCCAGTGGGACGTCGGTGACAATGATGACTATGAGAACCTTGGAGAGGACGAAAGCAATGGATGTCGAGCGGGTCTAACATGATACTCCATCCATCCATCCATCTTCTTCCGCTTATCCTTTCGGTCATGACCCAAAGCTTATGACCATAGGTGAGGATGGGAACGTAGATCGACCGGTAAATTGAGAGCTTTGCCTTCCGGCTCAGCTCCTTCTTCACCACAACGGATCGGTACAACGTCCGCATTACTGAAGACACCGCACCGATCCGCCTGTCGATCTCACGATCCACTCTTCCCTCACTCGTGAACAAGACTCCTAGGTACTTGAACTCCTCCACTTGGGGCAGTGTCTCCTCCCCAACCCGGAGATGGCATTCCACCCTTTTCCGGGCGAGAACCATGGACTCGGACTTGGAGGTGCTGATTCTCATTCCGGTCGCTTCACACTCGGCTGCAGTAAGAGCTGCAGATCCCGGTCAGATGAAGCCATCAGGACCACATCATCTGCAAAAAGCAGAGACCTAATCCTGCGGTCACCAAACCGGAAACCCTCAACGCCTTGACTGCGCCTAGAAATTCTGTCTATCAAAGTTATGAACAGAATCGGTGACAAAGGACAGCCTTGGCGGAGTCCAACTCTCACTAGAAATGTGTTCGACTTACTGCCGGCAATGCGGACCAAGCTCTGGCACTGATCGTACAGGGAGCGTACCGCCACAATAAGACAGTCCGATACCCCATACTCTCTGAGCACTCCCCACAGGAGTTCACGAGGGACACGGTCGAATGCCTTCTCCAAGTCCACAAAGCACATGTAGACTGGTTGGGCAAACTCCCATGCACCCTCAAGAACCCTGCGGAGAGTATAGAGCTGGTCCACAGTTCCACAACCAGGACGGAAACCACACTGTTCCTCCTGAATGCGAGGTTCGACTATCCGGCGTAGCCTCCTCTCCAGTAGACCTGAATAAACCTTACCGGGAAGGCTGAGGAGTGTGATCCCACGATAGTTGGAACACACCCTCCGGTCCCCCTTCTTAAAGAGAGGAACCACCACCCCGGTCTGCCAATCCAGAGGTACCGCCCCCGATGTCCACGCAATGCTGCAGAGTCTTGTCAACCAAGACAGCCCCACAGCATCCAGAGCCTTAAGGAACTCCGGGCCACCGAGGAGCGTTTTAACTACCTCAGCGACCTCAGCGCCAGATATAGGAGAGTCCACCACAGATTCCCCGGGCACTGCTTCCTCATAGGAAGACGTGTTGGTGGGATTGAGGAGGTCTTCGAAGTATTCCTTCCACCTATCCACAACATCCGCGTTGAGGTCAGCAGAACACCATCCGCACCATACACGGTGTTGATAGTGCACTGCTTCCCCTTCCTGAGGCGGCGGACGGTGGTCCAGATTCGCTTCGAAGCCGTCCGGAAGTCGTTTTCCATGGCTTCCCCGAACTCCTCCCATGCCCGAGTTTTTTCCTCAGCGACCGCTGAAGCCGCACACCGCTTGGCCTGTCGGTACCTGTCCACTGCCTCCGGAGTCCTATGAGCCATAAGGACCCCATAGGACTCCTTCTTCAGCTTGACGGCATCCCTCACCGCTGGTGTCCACCAAGGGGTTTTTGGATTGCCGCCTCTACAGGCACCAACTACCTTGCGGCCACAGCTCCGATCAGCCGCCTCGACAATAGAGGTGCGGAACATGCTCCAATCGGACTCAATGTCCAGCACCTCCCTCGTGACATGTTCGAAGGTCTTCCGGAGGTGGGAATTGAAACTTTCTCGGACAGGAGACTCTGCCAGATGTTCCCAGCAGACCCTCACAATGCGTTTGGGCCTGCTAGGTCTGTCCGGCATCCTCCCGCACCATCGCAGCCAACTCACCACCAGGTGATGATCGGTAGAAAGCTCCGCCCCTCTCTTCACCCGAGTGTCCAAAACATAAGGCCGCAAATCCGATGACACAACTACAAAGTCGATCATGGAACTGCGGCCTAGGGTGTCCTGGTGCCAAGTGCACATATGGACACCCTTATGTTTGAACATGGTGTTTGTAATGGACAAACTGTGACGAGCACAAAAGTCCAATAACAAAACACCATTCGGGTTCAGATCCGGGCGGCCATTCTTCCCAATCACGCCTCTCCAGGTTTCACTGTCGTTGCCAACATGAGCGTTGAAGTCCCCCAGTAGGACAAGGGAATCACCCGAGGGAGCACTTTCCAGTACTCCCTCGAGTGTACCCAAAAAGGGTGGGTACTCTGAACTGCTGTTTGGTGCGTAAGCACAAACAACAGTCAGGACCCGGCCCCCCCACCCGAAGGCGGAGGGAGGCTACCCTTTCGTCCACTGGGTTGAACTCCAACGTGCAGGCTTTAAGCCGGGGGGCAACCAGAATTGCCACCCCAGCCCGTCGCCTCTCACTGTCGGCAACGCCAGAGTGGAAGAGGCTCCAGTTCCTCTCGAGAGAAGTGGTTCCAGAGCCCTTGCTGTGCGTCGAAGTGAGTCCGACTATATCCAGCCGGAACTTCTCCACTTCGCGCACTAGCTCAGGCTCTTTCCCCCCCAGTGAGGTGACCTTCCACGTCCCAAGAGCTGGCTTCTGTAGCCGAGGATCGGACCGCCAAGTGCCCTGCCTTCGGCTGCCGCCCAGCTCACATTGCACCCGACCTCTATGGCCCCTGCTACGGGTGGTGAGCCCACTGGAGGGGTGACCCACGTTGCCTCTTCGGGCTGTGCCCGGCCGGACCCCATGGGAACAGGCCCAGCCACCAGGCGCTCGCCATTGTGCCCCACCTCCGGGCCTGGCTCCAGAAGGGGGCCCCGGTGACCCGCGTCCGGGCGAGGGAAATCTGGGTCCATGTTTTGTCTTCTTCATAGAGGTCTTCGAGCTGCTCTTTGTCTGATCCCTCACCTAGAACCTGTTTGCCTTGGGAGACCCTACCAGGGGGCATAAATCCCCCGGACAACATAGCTCCTAGGATCATTGGGACACGCAAATTCCTCTACCACGATAAGGTGGCAGCTCAGAGATGTCGAGCGGGTCTAACATGATACTGTGAAAATTCAATCCATCGTGGATCCAACACAGCAGCGAGAGTCCCGTCCACAGCGGAGCCAGCAGGAAACCATCCCAAGCGGAGGCGGATCAGCAGCGCAGAGATGTCCCAAGCCGATACACAGGCAAACGGTCCATCCTGGGTCCTGACTCTGGACAGCCGGTACGTAATCCATGGCCATCGGACCGGACCCCCTCCACAAGGGAGAGTGGGACATAAGAGAAAAAGAAAAGAAACGGCAGATCAACTGGTCTAAAAAGGGAGTCTATTTAAAGGCTAGAGTATACAAATGAGTTTTAAGGTGAGACTTGAATGCTTCTACTGAGGTGGCATCTCAAACTGTTACTGGGAAGGCATTCCAGAGTACTGGAGCCCGAATTGAAAACGCTCTATAGCCCGCAGACTTTTTTTGGGCTTTGGGAATCACTAATAAGCCGGAGTCCTTTGAACACAGATTTCTTGCCGGGACATATGGTACAATTAACGCGCTTGACTTTGGTGATAAGGAGGAAATAGTGTTGTGTTACAAACATTTCTGTGGTGTTGCTTCCTTATTTGTGATTATTCCAAGCTAAATTTGATTCACACGTGCGTAGTAGCGGTACTTGAACTAAATGGGATGTTGTATATGAATGAAGACAGTAGCAATAGCAGTATTATCAGTCCTGAATCTTAACGATCTTAACTGGTATTAAAAAATATCGATACAAAGTTTACATCCCTTTTATGCTTTATGACATTGTTTACCGGCCATACATGCTGCATTCATCCAATACTGTTAGAACCATTAGCTTAAATGACTATATATTTGGTATTTTGCTATATTATTGGTATATAGTTAAAAATATTGTCTTTCACTTCCTGTCAGTATACTTGTGCTCTATTAGTTTGCTGGGTGTCGTAAAGCAGTGGTCCCCAATCATCGATCCGGGGACCGGCACCGGTCTGTGACGCATTTGCTCCCGGGCCACACAGAGGCATTAAAGGCCTACTGAAACCCACTACTACCGACCACGCAGTCTGGTAGTTTATATATCAATGATGAAATATTAACATTGCAACACATGCCAATACGGCCTTTTTAAATTGCAATTTAAAATTTCCCGCGACGTGTCCTGTTGAAAATGTCGCGGAATGCTGACGTGTACGCGTGACGTCACGGCCTGTTAGGAAATATTAGCGCTGCGCACACACACGGCTAAAAGTCGTCTGCTTTAACCGCTTAATTACACAGTATTTTGGACATCTGTGTTGCTGAATCTTTAGCAATTTGTTCAATTAATAATGGAGAAGTCAAAGTAGAAAGATGGAGTTGGGAAGCTTTAGCCTTTAGCCACACAAACACACGGCGATCCGTTGTTTAAAATTCCCGGAGGGGAACTTTACTATGGATCGGCGCGGTCAGGCAAACATGGATCCTGACCACTTGTCAACCAGCAGTTTTCGGTAAGAAAATTGTGGTAAAAAGTCACCACTTACCGGAGATCAGCTAAGCTTGTGCCGTCCGTACAGCTGCCGTCGACTTCCATCAGACACTGGCCTCAAGACACCCGTGGACACACATTTCCGACTATCAGGTACTATTAAACTCACTAAAACCCTAGCAACACAACAGAAAGATAAGGGATTTCCCAGAATTATCCTAGTAAATGTGTCTAAAAACATGTGAATCCATCCCAATGCAATCACGTTTTTTTTTTTTAAACTTGATTTTCTTTTTTTTTTCTTTTTTTTTATGGTCCATTGCTATCAATATC
The DNA here is from genome assembly GCF_033978795.1 of Nerophis ophidion. Lineage (NCBI taxonomy): Eukaryota > Metazoa > Chordata > Actinopteri > Syngnathiformes > Syngnathidae > Nerophis > Nerophis ophidion. The sequence goes on along the minus strand of NC_084623.1, from coordinate 31,880,454 downwards.
CTCAAACACAAATCTTTCATCCTCGCTCAAATTAATGGAGAAATTGTTGTTTTCTCGGTCCGAATAGCTCTTTTTGTTGGAGGCTCCCATTAAAAACAATCTGAGGATGTGAGGAGCCATCAACGGGTGACGTCCTCGTCTGCGACTTCCAGTAGAGTAGGGCTTTTCTGTTAGCGACCAAAAGTTGCAAACTTTATCGTCGATGTTCTTTACTAAATCCTTTCAGCAAAAATATGGCAATATCGCAAAATGATCAAGTATGACAAATAGAATGGACCTGCTATCCCTGTTTGAATAAGAAAATTCAGTAGGCCTTTAAATAATCTATAACAGACTGCATTTTCTCTTACTTAAGTTTGGCCTGTCCCACCAGACACACCAATAAGCTTGTTCATATATGTTTTATAAAACTCCAAATAGGAAGTTGCCATTTGCTATATTTGTTACATCTTTGTCACATGGGACAATGCACATTATCAAATGTAAAGGTGCCAAATCGTAGCCAAAAGCTAGGTTCCATCTCGCTAGGTTGATGACCTAAGATCAGGGCAGATTAGGAACAAAGTGATCATAGGAGTTAATGTGCCTAAGGCAGATGGAGAAGTACTAAATTGTTGCATATATTAATTGTGCTGAAGGAAAAAAATACACATCTCCTTTGGCCTAGTAAGTTAAGGTGCTGGTATTATTGCACATCGTCTTATTACATAAGTAGTTAGTAATAACAGATGTATTTACACATGCAAAATTGGACCACAAAAGCAAACATTAGTGTATCTATGTGTGAAATTTTGCACAACATATGAATGCATATCTTTTAAAATGGAAATAATAACCTACATAAATTTATTAGAACTAATGTCAAGTATTTTTAGCTTTCTTATATATCCATGCTGTTGTCCTTGATTGTGATGTATCACTTATAACCCATCAGATACTAAAGTGAAAACAAAGCTTACTACGAGCAAAAATGAGCAAAAATGAGCAAAAAACAAGTATGTCATGTCTTGTGATCTTGTTTTGTTTAGTTATGTTCTGTTTTGTTTAAGACTCCATTGCTTCCTGTTTTTTCACTCCTTTGTGTTATCGCCATGGTTACTTATTGTGTTCACCTCTGATTACTGCTCACCCGCTCACCTGCTTCCCGAGCACTAATCAGAGGCAGTATTTAAGATTGTCTTGGCCAGTCAGTCTCCCTGGTGTCCTTGTTCTTTTCATGCTCTGTTCATGCTAGTTTTTCATGCCAAAGTCATGCTGCTCTTTTCAAGCCACAGTAAGTGTTGTTTGTTTTATGTTCATCGTTTACGTTAAAGTGTTAGTTTTGTTTCCTTAGCCAAGTTTAGCCTCCGCTCTAAGCGCTTTTTGTTTGTACCTTTTTTTAGTCAAAATTAATTCATGTTTGTACCTGCACACCATGTCCCGAGTAGTCCGTCTGCCTTCCTGGGAGAACAACCCCACAGCAAGCTGCGACCCCACCCCATCTTGACAAAGTCTATGGAGAGCTTTTTTGCAAAGGGAAAAGGCCAGGGGCTCCCAATAATTGAATGTTATGGTGAGTTTTTTCATGTAATAATTTTTTATGCATTTATTTACTATATCTTTCTGCCACGCAAAAATAATGCCTACACTAAATTGGTCCCTGGTGCAAAAAAGGTTGGGACCCCTGTCGTAAAGTGCCAGTAAACATTTTTGCATGATGTTTCAACCCCCATGCTTCACAGTAGGTATGGTGTTCTTGGGATGGAACTCAGTATTCTTCTTCCTCCAAACACGACGAGTTGAATTTATGCCAAAATGGATACATCGATCTTATCGGGACGGCGTGGCGCAGTGGGAGAGTGGCCGTGCGCAACCCGAGGGTCACTGGTTCAAATCCCACCTGAAACCAACCTCGTCACGTCCGTTGTGTCCTGAGCAAGACACTTCACCCTTGCTCCTGATGGGTGCTGGTTGGTGCCTTGCATGGCCGCTCCCTCCATCAGTGTGTGAATGTGTGTGTGAATGGGTAAATGTGGAAGTAGTGTCAAAGCGCTTTGAGTACCTTGAAGGTAGAAAAGCGCTATACAAGTACAACCCATTTATATTTATTTATTTATATTATCCTTTCGGACATGACCCAAAGCTCATGACCATAGGTGAGGATGGGAATGTAGATCGACCGGTAAATTGAGAGCTTTGCCTTCCGGCTCAGCTCCTTCTTCACCACAACGGATCGATACAACGTCCGCATTACTGAAGACGCCGCACCGATCCGCCTGTCGATCTCACGATCCACTCTTCCCTCACTCGTGAACAAGACTCCTAGGTACTTGAACTCCTCCACTTGGGGAGGGTCTCCTCCCCAACCCGGAGATGGCATTCCACCCTTTTCCGGGCGAGAACCATGGACTCGGACTTGGAGGTGCTGGAGGAAGCTCTGCCATCCGGGAGGAACTCAAAGTAAAGCCGCTGCTCCTTCACATCGAGAGGAGCCAGATGAGGTGGTTCGGGCATCAGGTCAGGATGCCACCCGAACGCCTCCCTGGGGAGGTGTTTAGGGCACGTCCAACCGGTAGGAGGCCACGGGGAAAACCCAGGACACGTTGGGAAGACTATGTCTCCCAGCTGGCCTGGGAACGCCTCGGGATCCCCCGGGAAGAGCTAGACGAAGTGGCTGGGGAGAGGGAAGTCTGGGTTTCCCTGCTTAGGCTGTTGCCCCCGCGACTTGACCCGGATAAGCGGAAGATGATGGATGGATGGATGGATGGATGGATGGATGGATGGATACATCGATTATACAGCAGAGGATTGGGAGAATGTCATGTGGTCAGATGAAACCAAAATAGAACTTTTTGGTATAAACTCAATTCCTCGTGTTTGGAGGAAGAAGAATACTGAGTTTCATCCCAAGAACACCACACCTACTGTGAAGCATGGGGGTGGAAACATCATGCTTTGGGGCTGTTTTTCTGCTAAGGGGACAGGACGATTGATCCGTGTTAAGGAAAGAATGAATGGGGCCAAGTATCGTGAGATTTTGAGCCAAAACCTCCTTCAATCCAGTGAGAGCTTTGAATGGTTGACCAAATACTTATTTTCCACCATAATTTACAAATAAATTCTTTGAAATTCCTACAATGTGAATTCCTGTTTTGTTTTTTTTCACATTCTGTCTCTCACAGTTGAAGTGTACCTATGATGAAAATTACAGACCTCTGTCATCATTTTAAGTGGGAGAACTTGCACAATCGGTGGCTGACTAAATACTTTTTTGCCCCACTGTCTGTAAGGCAAAACATTACATTACCCACAGAAATGATTAGCAATTATTGCTGTTAAAAGCAATGAGCAATGTCAACTTTCATTATTAGCAGCATTATGCATGCACCCATCACGACTAAGCTTATAGCCTGTTTTTATTCAGGCCATGCATTCAGCTTGCAATGTAGTGCAAACAACTTTGTGATGTAATTGGCGTGCCAATGTGGTCGGAGTATAGCATCTATATTTGGAGGTGCTGCCTGTCATGGTAATTAAGTTCGATGCTGATAGTGCTCAGTGACAAAGCAGCAGGGTGAAGACGTGGCCTCAGTCTATGTGGGTCTTGTTACCTAGAATGCTCAGATCATGCGAGATAAAGCTTTGTGGGGGTTGGAGGGGGACAAAAAAGCTCCAGAGCATGATGCAAAAATCATCCTACTTCTTAGTTGCTTCAATGCTTTTAGGTCCGACGGCTCCCCACCTTAACTCAAACAGACTTCTTGTCATTATACCAAACAGCTCATACTTCGTCTTGTTAGACCATAAAACAATTGTCCAGAATATGTTTTGCTCATGAATTTGGGCAGCTGCAAATTTCATTCACATTTTGAAGGTGTTGATTTCATTGCGGGGGTTTTATTCCCTGTTGGCACCCTCTAAATCATTGACAATAAAACTGACTTCAGCGTGGACGGTGACACTGGTGTTCCAGCGATTTCCAGTTCATAACAGGTTTAAGCCTTGATGCTTGCTGCTGCAGTTGTTCCTAAATGGCTCTGAAAGACATTGCCAACTTCTGCTGTAGTTGTAACGGAGACAACTTGGCCAGAAAACACGACCACCCCCATTAAAAAAATATATCATGGCTTTTGATACTCGCTGCTGTCGAGCAAGTATGCTAACAGTTAACATACTACGGTGAAGGTTAGTAAACCTCACTCCCTGCCAGCTTAAGAGTTCGCGCTAGACATCGGGATGACAGCTCAAGCTTTTAGCTCAATGTCTAGCGCTCTCGCACTATCAGTCAGAGGACCCAGGTTCAATCCTCGTAGAGGACAAAGCAAAGGCTGGACTTGGCGGGTTATAGTAGTGCCGTGACCCAGATGGGAGTGAGGTTTAGGGGGGTGATTGTAAGGAAGGCCAGCCACTGTGGATGTGCAAGTGTACGATGGTAAATCCACTGCCTGACACATCAAGAGTTTGCGCTCGACTTAGAGTTGACAACTCAAATATTTAGCTCGATGCCGAGCACTTTTGCACTTGTATTCGGAAGCTCAAGCCCCAGACACTACATAGGAAGGGCCGGACCAAGCGCGTTACACAGTCACTAATCAGAAGTTCTGTTGAGATCCGCTTTTCGGTTCTCCACATATTGTTTATTGTTCCAGTTTTTGTATCACTCCGTCGTTCCACCTGCTTAGTTCCTGTTTTGTCCGTTTCCATGGTTTCTCATTGATTTCACCTGCTACTCACGGTCCCGCACACCTGTTACTGTTAATCATCTTCCCCATATAAGCCTGCCCTTTTTGTTGTTCAGTCTGTGACCCAAGTTTGCTTTCATGCAACAGTATGTCTGTTATTCTTATTTGCTTAGACACTATTCTTCATTATTCTCACGGGCTTACACGCTAAGCATTTGTTAATTCTGGCTCTCATGCTGATGATTTGTTTTTCTGTTTTTGTGTGCCTTCGTGCCAGTTTAGTTTGTCTATTTGTATATCCTAGCTTTCATGCTAGCGTCCTTTGTGTGTTGTTTCTCCTAGCTCCAGTATTTTTTTTCTCTAGCTCCTTTTGATATTCAACAAATCAGTTAATCTTACCTTTGCTGTGTTCATCGTTCGACGCATCCTCGAGGGGACAATTTTGGGATTACTATGCCGAACAGACGTCACAAGTTAATTTCCTTATGCACTTTTTATTCGGTTATGCACAGTGATACACTTTATTGTTAAAAGTATTTGGCCACCCATCTAAATGATCAGAATCGGGTGTCCTGATCACTTTGCCCGGCCACAAGTGTATAAAATCAAGCACTTAGGCATGGAGACTGTTTCTACAAATATTTGTGAAAAAAGTGGGCCGCTCTCAGGAGCTCAGTAATTTCCAGCGTTAAACTGTTGATAGGATGCCACCTGTGAAACAAATTCGGTCGTGAAAATTTCCTCGCTCCTAAATCTTCCAAAGTCAACAGTGGGCTTTATTATAACAAAATGGAAGAGTTTGGGAACAACAGCAACTCAGCCACAAAGTGGTAGGCCACGTAAACTGACAGAGAGGGGTCAGCGGGTGCTGAAGCGCATAGTGCTAAGAGGCCGTCGGCTTTTCTGCACAGTCAGTTGCTACAGAGCCCCAATCTTCATGTGACCTTCCAATTAGCCCACGTACAGTACGCAGAGAGCTTCATGGAATGGGTTTCCATGGCCGAGTAGCTGCATCTGAGCCATATATCACCAAATCCAATGCAACGCGTCGAATGCAGGGGTGTAAAGCCCGTGCCACTGGACTCTAGAGAAGTGGAGACGCATTCTCTGTAGTGATGAATCATACTTTTTCATCTGGCAATCTGATGGACAAGTCTGGGTTTAGTGGTTGCCAGGAGAACGGTACATTTCGGACTGCATTTTTGGTGGAGGAGGAATTATGGGGTGGGGATGTTTTTCAGGAGTGGGCATTTTCCCTTAGTTCCAGTGGAAGGAACTTTGATTGCTCCAGGATACTAAAACATTTTGGACAATTCCATGCTCCCAACCTTGTGGGAACAGTTTGGAGCGGGCCCCTTCCGCTTCCATCATGACTGTGCACCAGCGCACAAAGCAAAGTCCATAAAGACATGGATGACAGAGTCTGGTGTGGATGAACTTGACTGGCTTGCATAAAATCCTTACCTGTACCCGAAAGAACACCTTTGGGATGAATTAGAACAGAGACTGAGAGCCAGGCCTTCTCGACCAACATTAGTGTGTGATGTCACCAATGCGCTTTTGGAAGAATGAACAAAAAAAAAATCCTATAAACACACTCTGCAACCATGTGAACAGCCTTCCCAGAAGAGTTGAAGCTGTAATAGCTGGAAAAGGTGGACCGGCTGTTGCGATCCGTGACTTGGATCTTCCCAAGCCAGTCACGCCGACGATGACTACTGCGGCTTCCACGCCGCCCGCGACTCCTGCGGCCTCCACGCCGCCCGCGACTCCTGCGGCTTCCACGCCGCCCGCGACTCCTGCGGCTTCCACGCCGCCCGCGACTCCTGCGGCTTCCACGCCGCCAATGACGCCTTCTTCGGCTGCAGCGCCTGCACCTGCATCCACAAAGGTGATTAATACATCTGCCCTCGCGACGACGCCGTTTTCTTCGGCTGCAGCACCCGAACCTACTTCCACGGCGACGACAACTCCGCCTCCAGCTTTCACGACGACGTGAAAGCTAAGTTTGTTCCAGCTACTACGCCGTTGACGACTTCACCACCTGCTTTTTCCTTGATGACGTCTCAGCGTTCTCTAGTTGGCCTGCTGAGCAAGCAGCAATCTGGGGCCAGCAGTCTGCCTTCTCTGAGGTCAGTTACTGGACGCCAGTGGCGCAAACAGCAGCAGCCCTCAAGACTTTCCCTAAAGACGCTAAGGCTGCTTAACTTTTGGCGCCACTCACACCCACCTTCTCAGCGGCCACCGATGTGGCCTTTTCCAGGTCGCCCACCAAGACTTTTTCGGCAGCGGAATTCCACCCGCCGCCGCCACATGACGTGTCCTCGGTGGATTCGGGGGCACGCGACCTGGCAACCCTCCGCCATTGCCTCCCTCCGCCCTCCCTTCGTCTGTGGACTTTTTTTTTCTTGTTGTGAGGAGGGGGTTCTAGTTTTTCTTTCCATTCTTTTGTTGGACATCTGGAATCTGTCTTTTTTGGGGGGGGAATACTGTTGCGATCTGTGACTTGGATCTTCACATGTTGTTTATTTTTCTATCTTTGTTTCATTCTCCGTCTGACCCGTTTATTTCCTGTTTTGTCCATCACTATGGTTACTCATTAGTTCCCCTGCTACACTCGGTCCGCACACCTGCTTCAGCTAATCACCCTCTTTTATAAGCCAGCCTCTTTTGTTTATTCTTTCTGGGACTTTAATTTGCTCACATGCAACAAGTAACGTCAGGTATGTTTTTTTTCGCTAGCTCATTAGCTAAGCCACCTTATTGTCATCTTTAGCTCACATGCTAATCATCTTTGTTTTTACTTTTTGTGCCATCGTGCCAAGTCTTAGTTCTTTATATTTCCTAGCTTACACGCTAGCGTCTTTTGTTTCCCTTTTTATTAGCTCCAGTGTTTTTGTTCAGAGCTCACTTTTTGTTAATACATTTTTTAGATCCTACCTTTGTTGTGTTCTTCGTTTGATGCATCCTCGAGGGAATCAAACCCGGTACCACGATGCCGAACCGGCGTTACAGTAGAGTCCCAGCAAAAAATAATTCCCTCGCGTCGAACCAAGGAAAGGAACCTTTCGACTTGGGTTTGTGGTTGGAGCTCATGGCTTAGGAGCAGAAAAGACTTGACTGTGGGCCTGAAATCCCCTCCGAAGCCGTTCGCGCTGCCCCGAAGAGGCGGGGGGTCCATTGGAGAGGTCCCCCGCACGGCAGTAATTACCCAGCACCACTTCATCCTTCCTACGAACACAGCAAACTTCACCCCGACCAGGATTCACCTTCCACTACCGGTAATCCAGCTTGTTTTTTTCCCCCACACTCTAGCAGTCACGACATTTGGAGTACGCCCACCGGTGACGCAACACCGCCCCCTGTTGTCAATATTTTTGATGAAGATTTTTATATTGTTGACTCTCATTCTCCACCAGTTTCTATTAACAGTAACAATTTTGATAAAATACAGAATTACCAGAAATGTTTTTCTTTTTATTCTAATCAGCCTTGTACGACTGTTTTTTTCAACTCCATTTTCTAAACCTCATTCCCCGCCCAAGTATAGTGTGTTCTCGCCTTCTAATAATAATTTTGTACAAGTTAAAGGAGAGGAATCTGCCCGCCTCCATACTTCCCACCACCCTCCCTTAAGGTCAGTCTCTGACCACAAGGAACGGGTCTGGGATCCCCGTATTGAGGGTGGGGCTAATGCCTTTAGCTGTGCTGCGGAGGTAGCACAGATGCTACCTATAAAACCGCAACCTCCTATGAGGCCACCATTACCTGTTCTCAAACCGGTGAAACGTTTAGGTCTGTGTAGACCTCCTCCCCCTTTTTTCCCCCCGGCCAAGTCTCAACGGCCTTGTAGACCTCCGCCACCTGTTTTTCCCCCGGCCAAGTCTCAACGGCCTTGTAGACCTTCTCCACCTGTGTTTCCTCCGGTCAAGTCACAACGACCAAGTAGACCTCTTCCACCGGTGTTCGGCACTAGTCTTAGTCCTAGTCCTTGTCAGACTTCTAGTCCAGGGCTGGATCCCACTCCAGCACGGGACTTCATGCTGGATCCCACTCCAGCACCTGCTCCTCGGCTGAGACCAGTGCGGGCTCCTCAGCTGAGACCAGCACCTGCTCCTCTGACGGCTTCTGCAACTGCTCCTAGGCTGGGGCCTACTCCAGCACCAGCTCCGAGGCTGGACCCCAGTCCAGCACCAGCTTCAACGACGGGGGTGGAGCCCACACCAGCGCCGACGAAGGGGCGGGAGCACATGCCGGCACCGACAACGGGGCTGGAGCCCACGCCAGTCACGCCGACGATGACTACTGCGGCTTCCACGCCGCCCGCGACTCCTGCGGCCTCCACGCCGCCCGCGACTCCTGCGGCTTCCACGCCGCCAATGACGCCTTCTTCGGCTGCAGCGCCTGCACCTGCATCCACAAAGGTGATTAATACATCTGCCCTCGCGACGACGCCGTTTTCTTCGGCTGCAGCACCCGAACCTACTTCCACGGTGACGACAACTCCGCCTCCAGCTTTCACGTCGCCGTGAAAGCTAAGTTTGTTCCAGCTACTACGCCGTTGACGACTTCACCACCTGCTTTTTCCTTGATGACGTCTCAGCGTTCTCTAGTTGGCCTGCTGAGCAAGCAGCAATCTGGGGCCAGCAGTCTGCCTTCTCTGAGGTCAGTTACTGGACGCCAGTGGCGCAAACAGCAGCAGCCCTCAAGACTTTCCCTAAAGACGCTAAGGCTGCTTAACTTTTGGCGCCACTCACACCCACCTTCTCAGCGGCCACCGATGTGGCCTTTTCCAGGTCGCCCACCAAGACTTTTTCGGCAGCGGCATTCCACCCGCCGCCGCCACATGACGTGTCCTCGGTGGATTCGGGGGCACGCTACCTGGCAACCCTCCGCCATTGCCTCCCTCCGCCCTCCCTTCGTCTGTGGACTTTTTTTTTCTTGTTGTGAGGAGGGGGTTCTACTTTTTCTTTCCATTCTTTTGTTGGACATCTGGAATCTGTCTTTTTTGGGGGGGGAATACTGTTGCGATCCGTGACTTGGATCTTCACATGTTGTTTATTTTTCTATCTTTTTTTCATTTTCCGTCTGACCCGTTTATTTCCTGTTTTGTCCATCACTATGGTTACTCATTAGTTCACCTGCTACACTCGGTCCGCACACCTGCTTCAGCTAATCACCCTCCTTTATAGGCCAGCCTCTTCTGTTTATTCTTTCTGGGACTCTAATTTGCTCACATGCAACAAGTAACGTCAGGTATGTTTTTTCTCGCTAGCTCATTAGCTAAGCCACCTTAATGTCATCTTTAGCTCTCATCCTAATAATCTTTGTTTTTACTTTTTGTGCCATCATGCCAAGTCTTAGTTCTTTATATTTCCTAGCTTACACGCTATTGTCTTTTGTTTCCCTTTTTATTAGCTCCAGTATATTTGTTCAGAGCTCACTTTTTGTTAATACATTTGTAAGATCCTACCTTTGTTGTGTTCTTCGTTTGACGCATCCTCGAAGGAATCGAACCCGGTACCACAATGCCGAACCGGCGTTACACCGGCATCATATTGAACCCTATGTGTTAGGAATGGGATGGCACTTCAAGGTCATATGCGAGTCAAAGCAGGTGGCCAAATACTTTTGGCAATAATGTGTATGTCAACCTATCAGTACCTAAAACTAAAATGTCTCCTGGCTTTTTTTGATGATTAACTTGCAAACAATAACTTAAGTTACGAGCCTCCACACCGCTAGGGATCGTAATAAATGTTGCAGAAAGAGCTGCCCCAAAACTTTCGGTCCCCTTGCTAACATTAGCTTATGACATTTCTTTTTTTCCAACCATGGGAACTGCGATCATGAATGTGAAAGACAGTGCTGACAAAAAAGAAGCATATGTTAATCATTGAATTAAAGAAACAATCCCTTACCTGGCTGACTATGCAGCTGTCTTTGTGAGGCAGTTTCAGCCTACCCAAGCTCGTCGGCAGAATGGAAGCTGGAAGAGCCTGGAATTGCGCTGGCAAAAATGGCGATGAATGAATTTTTTCACATAATTATGAAGAAGCTACTGGTGGTACTGTATGTGCGACAGAGAAGGAGCTAAAAGGAGAAACTTTAGAAGTTTGTTTTCCAAGTATAGGCCACAAGCGTTCAGAGCAACACTTCTCACAAGAGCTCTCTGCACCCTGACAGAGATGTCCAGGCACAGAGAGGGAGATCCACCCCTGTCGCTCTGAAAGAAAATATCTAACTAACAACATGAAACAAAAAAAAGTCTAACATTTAAAATTAGTAAGTATAGACACCATATATTCAACGTAAGGCAGCTTGTTGTTGGGATAATACAGAATATATTATTTGTGCATATCTGTGAATATTGTATTATTTTCCATACATACTACTGTACTGTAGTTGTTTGTATTACTATTGTATATTTTTCAGACAACAGTTTGTTACCTGAAAGCTTCCTTTTAAAAAATGTGATACCAAGCACAAATTAAATAGATTTCAATTCATTGCAATGGGCATGCAATGTGCTCCCAGATCGAGGTACCACTTTATATCTTTAAGCCTATTGAAATGATTTTAACGCCTGTCTTACGCATCCATCTCTTGCGCACTGACACCAAAATGGTGGTTAATTTCCAATCTCTGATGGTTTTTTTTAACTTTTTCAGTGTTTGGGTCGATTTTCTTTGGCTTTGGGGCTGCGTCTGGTGCATTTCGTTGTGTGTCCTCCATGACAAAGGTGAGTCCATAACGGGCAAAATAGGTGTTTAAATTATTTTGTGAGTGTGTTTGATTTAATGTGAACAGTTTAAAATGGTCCTCTCTTACCCATTTGTAAATTTCATTGGTCTGATGTGATGAGGTTAAATTTATTGGCAGCATGTCAAGCTGGTGTACCACAAAAAATCCATATATTAGCCGCAGCATTGTTTGACTATAACAATGTACAAGATTAATATAGTTTGCTTCCCTTTGATCCCCTCCATTTATCTGCTTTCTTTTGTAAATTAAGTTTTCATTGCGAATATGTATCGTTGCAGATGTGCACTTCATTCACTAAGTGTTACAAAAAAGGTAAATTAGAATAATACATAATGTTGGGTAATAGTTAACATACAAAACATGTATTTACTGAATCACAAATATTGAAATGCAGCAAATTGGTGCATTTGCAAACAGCTAAAATTATGTACAAAGCAAACTATGACCTGCTACCCAAGAATGTTCAACACTTCTTCTCAACAAAAGAGGAGAAATATAACCTTACAGGAAAATCAAATTTTAAAACATGTGTATGCTTGTACAACACTTAAAACCTTTAGCATATTTAATCATGGAATGTATTAACAAAAATGATCCAGGGTGCAATGTGAGCTGGGCAGAAGAGCTAGACAAATTGGCTGGGAGAGGGGAGTCTGGGCCTCCCTGCTTAGGCTGCTGCCTCCGCGACCCGACCTCGGATAAGCGGAAAAAGATGGATGGATGGATAGATCCAGTTTAAGAGACTCTTCAAACTATACAAAGTACAAAGAAGAACACATATGATGAAAACTATTTTTTATTTGAGTTAAAGATTATTTGCGTATTTAATATTATTTTTATTGGTATTTTTATAGTTCCATTTGTACATATCGTATTTGCTGATGGTGTTCTGTTTTGGTTGTTGTTGTTGTTGTCTCTCTGTCTTAACTCCATCTTGTTCCCGTTATTTCCCCCTCTGTCTCCTTTTTTAACATTATTTCTATCCCCTTCTGCTCTGGTCCAGGTTCCGCCGAACATAAAATTAATCAGTTTATCCATCCATCCATTTTCTACCGCTTGTCCCTTTTGGTTTTGCGGGGATTGCTCGAGCCTATCTCAGCTGCATTTGGGCAAATAAGGCAACTTTTGCAAAATAAATTTGTACAGTAAATATGGGCATCTATATCAACAATATGATTTGCCTGAGTAGCTGAACAGGAAAAACAAAAAAGCGTGGGGGAAAAAGTGGTAGCTTATAGTCCGGAAATTGTAGTATATCGACCTGAGAATATCCACTGCAGTGGACATTTGTGTTTTGTACAGCAGGGCTTATTTTTTTTCAAAATAAGTAACTCTAACAAGGTAAGCAGATAAGACTATAAATGTATAAGAGCATGTTATTATGTGTTTTTATAATCATATAAGCATATTCTATTAAATCATTAAAGTGATCATCTACCTCACATGTGTCAAACTCAAAGACCAGGGGGTCCAGATCTGGCCCGCCACATCTGGCCTTTAAAAGCCTGGCAATAATATGGGTTAATAAAGTACTTTATCTTTTCTTACTAAATGTATTTGTTCTTTCCATTTTTGACATTTAAACATGAATATTATTTGTTCCTATGGGGCCCGGCAGGGCACAGCCCGAAGGTGCAACGTGGGTCACCCCTCCAATGGGCTCACCACCCATAGCAGGGGGAATAGAGGTTGGGTGTGATGTGAGCTGGGCGGCAAGGTAGGGCACTCAGCGGTCCGATCCTCGGCTACAGAAGCTAGCTCTTGGGACGTGGAACGTCACCTCACTGCGGGGGAGGAACCTGAGCTAGTGCGCGAAGTGGAGAAATTCCGGCTGGATATAGTCGGACTCATTTCGACGCACATCAAGGGCTCTGGAACCAGTTCTCTCGAGAGGGGCTGGACTCTCTTCCACTCTGGCGTTACCGGCAGTATGAGGCGACGGACTGGGGTGGCAATTCTTGTTTTCCCCTGGCTCAAAGCCTGCACGTTGGAGTTCAACCAAGTGGGCGAGAGGGTAGCCTCCCTCTGCCTTCGGGTGGGGGGACGGGTCCTGACTGTTGTTTGCAGTTACGCACCAAACAGCAGTTCAGAGTAACCACCCTTTTTGGGTACGTTCGAGGGAGTACTGGAAAGTGCTCCCCCGGGTGATTCCCTTGTCCTACTGGGGGACTTCAATGCTCATGTTGGTGACGACAGTGAAACTTGGAAAGGCGTGATTGGGAAGAATGGCCACCCGGATCTGAACCCAAATGGTGTTTTGTTATTGGACTTTTGTGCTCGTCAGATTGTCCATAACAAACACCATGTTCAAACATAAGGGTGTCCATATGTGCACTTGGCACCAGGACACCCTAGGCCACAGTTCCATGATCGACTTTTTAGTTGTGTCATCGGATTTGCGGCCTCATGTTTTGGACACTCGGGTGAAGAAAGGGGCGGAGCTTTCTTCGATCACCACCTGGTGGTGAGTTGGCTGCGATGGTGGGGGAGGATGCCGGACAGACCTAGCAGGCCCAAACGCATTGTGAGGGTCTACTGGGAACGTCTGGCAGAGTCTCCTGTCAGAGAGAGTTTCAATTCCCACCTCCAGAAGAACTTTGAACATGTCACAACGGAGGTGCGGGACATTGAGTCCGAGTGGATCATGTTCCGCACCTCTATTGTCAAGGCAGTTGATTGGAGCTGTGACCGCAAGGTAGTTGGTGCCTGTCGTGGCTGTAATCCGAGAACCCGTTGGTGGACACTGGCGGTGAGGGATGCCGTCAAGCTGAAGAAAGAGTCTTATCGGGTTCTTTTAGCTCATAGGACTCTGGAGGCAGCGGACAGGTACCGACAGGCTAAACGGTGTGCGGGTTCAGTGGTTACGGAGGCAAAAACTCGGACATGGGAGGAGTTCGGGGAAGCCATGGAAAACGACTTCCGGACGTCTTCGAAGCGATTCTGGACCACCAGCCGCCGACTCAGAAAGGGGAAGCAGTGCACTATCAACACCGTGTATGGTGCGGATGGTGTTCTGCTTACCTCAACTGCAGATGTTGTAGATAGGTGGAAGGAATACTTTGAAGACCTCCTCAATCCCACCAACATGTCTTCCTATGAGGAAGCGGTGCCTGGAGAATCTGTGGTGGGCTCTCCTATTTCTGGGGCTGAGGTTGCTGAGGTAGTTAAAAAGCTCCTCGGCGGAAAGGCCCCGGGGGTAGATGATATCCGCCTGGAGTTACTTAAGGCTCTGGATGCTGTGGGGCTGTCTTGGTTGACAAGAATCTAAAGCATCGCTTGGACATCGGAGGCGGTGCCTCTGGATTTGCAGACCGGGGTGATGGTTCCTCTCTTTAAGAAGGGGAACCGGAGGGTGTGTTCCAACTATCGTGGGATCACACTCCTCAGCCTTCCAGGTAAGGTCTATTCAGGTGTACTGGAGAAGAACCTCGGATTCAGGAGGGACAGTGTGGTTTTCTTCCTGGTCGTGGAACTGTGGACCAGCTCTATATTCTTGGCAGGGTCCTTGAGGGTGCATGGGAGTTTGCCCAACCAGTCTACATGTGCTTTGTGGACTTGGAGAAGGCATTCGACCGTGTCTCTCGGGAAGTCCTGTGGGGAGTGCTCAGAGAGTATGGTGTATCGGACTGTCTTATTGTGGCGGTCCGCTCCCTTTACGATCAGTGTCAGAGCTTGGTCCGCATTGCCGGCAGTAAGTCGGACACGTTTCCAGTGAGGGTTGGACTCCGCCAAGGCTGCCCTTTGTCACCGATTCTGTTCATAACTTTTATGGACAGAACTTCTAGGCGCCGTCAAGGCGTTGAGGGGTTCCGGTTTGGTGGCCGCGGGATTAGGTCTCTGCTTTTTGCAGATGATGTAGTCCTGATGGCTTCATCTGGCCGGGATCTTCAGCTCTCACTGGATTTGTTCGCAGCCGAGTGTGAAGCGACCAAAATGAGAATCAGCACCTCCAAGTCCCAGTCCCTGGTTCTCTTACGGAAAAGGGTGGAGTGCCTGCCCCAAGTGGAGGAGTTCAAGTACCTAGGAGTCTTGCTCACAAATGGGGGAAGAGTGGATCATGAGATCGACAGGCGGATCGGTGCGGCCTCTTCAGTAATGCGGACGTTGTACCGATCCATTGTGGTGAAGAAGGACCTGAGCCGGAAAGCAATGCTCTCTATTTACCGGTCGATCTACGTTCCCATCCTCACCTATGGTCATGAGCTTTGGGTCATGACCGAAAGGATAAGATCACGGGTACAAGCGGCCGAAATGAGTTTCCTCCGCCGGGTGCCGGGGCTCTCCCTTAGAGATAGGGTGAGAAGCTCAAAGTAAAGCCGCTGCTCCTCCACATCGAGAGGAGCCAGATGAGGTGGTTCGGCTATCTGGTCAGGATACCACCCGAACGCCTCCCGAGGGAGGCGATTAGGGCACGTCCAACCGGTGGTAGGAGGCCACGGGGAAGACCCAGGACACGTTGGGAAGACTATGTCTCCCGGCTGGCCTGGGAACGCCTCGGGATACCCCGGGAAGAGTTGAACAAAGTGGTTGGGGAGAGGGAAGTCTGGGCTTCCCTGCTTAGGCTGCGGCCCCCGCGACCTGACCTCGGATAAGCGGAAGAAGATGGATGGATGGATGGATGGTATTATCTAATAGACGAATATAACAAAATATTATATGATCATATATTCAAATAAAAAATAAAAAGAAAGTTAAATATCTGCTTGACTTTTTTTTCAAACTTAATTTTTTATTCAGAAATGTTTAAACATTTTGACAGATAAAGAGAAAACAAAGCTTATTACACCTATTTCGGTGTATTTACAAAACAGAAACATAAAAAAATCTACTAATGTCTTACGCATGTAGTTGTACATTTTTTTGTTTTCGATTAATCAGAAAATTAAAAATAAGATAAGGTTCCAACATATTAATTTTAAATCCTTATCATTTATTTTCAACATATCTTAAAATAATATTAAATGAAATTAAAGTTTTACAGTCCTTTACTCTTGGTACAATTGATTCCATACATTAATCCCAACAAAAGACATACAAAGCTGCTTTGCACTCATTCTCACGTATATTTTTTTCTGAAAAACAGTCTTGTTTTTTAAAACAATCCCTTATGATTGTTTAATGAAGTAATCCATCAAGGTGTACACGATACACA